>NC_044033.1:290914845-291214845 GCF_901765095.1 Microcaecilia unicolor
AGAGTGAGGGAGTGTGTGTGTGGGGGGGGGGGGGGGGCAGGGGGTACAGGAAGCGCTGCCAGATGAGAGAGTGAGTGTGTGTGTATGGGGTTTCATGAAGCGCTCCCATCCTTGAACCCCCTCCCCACCTCAGTCCCCTTCTCTCATTCAAGAACCCCCTCCCCAGTCTCTCCCATCCAAAAACCCCAGTCCCCTCCCCACCCGTCCCCTTCTCCAATCCGAGAACCCCCTCCCCAGTCTCTCCCATCCAAAAACCCCAGTGCCCTTCCCACCCGTCCCCTTCAAGCATCCAAGAACCCCCTCCCCCATCCTTGAACCCCCTCCCCACCTCAGTCTCCTTCTCCCATTCAAGAACCCCCTCCCCAGTCTCTCCCATCCAAAAACCCCAGTCCCCTCCCCACTCGTCCTCTTCAAGTATCCAAGAACCCCCTCCCCACCTCAGTCCCCTTCTCCCATCCGAGAACCCCCTCCCCAGTCTGTCCCATCCAAGAACCCCAGTCCCCTCCCCACCCGTCCCCTTCAACTATCCAAGAACCCCCTCCCCACCCCCTTCTGCTTCTCCCATCCATGAACCCCTCCCACCTCAGTCTCCTTCCCATTTGAGAACCCCCTCCCCCCCCCCACCTGAGAGCCCCACACCCTTCATCTGAGTCCCTCCCCACCTACCAGCTCCATTCTCCTGCCGCCCAGGCCCACCACCCTCACTGCCTTAAAAAAAACCCCAATTTTAAGCACTGGAGTAACAGGCAGCAGCGCCTCGCGTCTGCCCTTCTACTAAAAATCTCTTCCACTACGTCATTGGGCCTTCCCACATTGAGTCCCACCCGCCCTCGCGGTAATTGGAAGTTACCTGAGAGGAGGGCGGGACTCAATGTGGGAAGGCCCAATGACGTCGTCGAAGAGATTTTTAGTAGAAGGGCAGACGCGAGGCGCTGCTGCCTGTTATTCCAGCGCTTCAAATTGGGTTTTAAAGGCAGGACAGCGCCGGGAGCGGACTCGCAGCACCCCCCACCCGCTGACATCTGGGGCGGAGCGCCCCCACCACGTCGCCGTCGCGCGTTGCTGAACTTGGGAGGGAGGGAGAGTGGTGCTTGGGCGGTCGGGGCGGGGCTACCTGAGGCGCGTGGCGCGGTTGGTAGCCAGCGTTTCCTTGGCAGGGGGAGGAGTAGGGAAACACGCTCCGCGTGTTTCCCTACTCCTCCCCCTTCCTTGATGCGGTCCCTGCTTTCATTTTTCTGTTGGTTTTCCGCCCTCGACGTCATGACGTTTGACGCGAGGGCGGGGCAGCAAGTCGTTCAGTGGCTTCACCACCACGAACTTACGAACCGTTCTGGGAGTCTGAGTGACTTCAGAACGTTGTCCTCAGAACGTTGAGGGTGCCTTTTATTATATTAGACTAGTAAAAAAGGCCCGTTTCTGTTAGAAATGAAACGGGTGCTAGCAAGGTTTTCCTTGGAGTGTATGTTTCAGAAAGAGCGTGTGTGAGAGATGGAGCGTGTGTGTCAGAGAGAGAGAGAGAGAGACAGACAGAGTGTATGTGTTTGTGTGAGAGAGAGAGAAAGAGAGAGAGAGAGAGAGAGAGAGAGTGTGTGAGAGAGACAGTGTTTGTGTTTCTGTGTGACACTGTGTGAGAGAGAGGGACAAAGACAGTGAGTGTGTGAGTGAGAGTGTATGTGGCAGACAGAGAATGAGTGACTGCGTGTGTGGTGTGAGGAACCCCCTCACCCCCTCCCTCTCTCCTGCCCCCTTGCAGCCAGGCATGTGCAGCGACCCTCCTCTCCCTGTGTTCCCCCTGCAGCCACCCATGTCCAGCATCCCCCTGCAGCCACCCATGCCCATCAACCCTCCTCTCCCCCTGCTGCGTCCTTCCTGTATCCCCTGCTCCCCCTGCAGCCACCCATGTGGTCTCAGCCCCACCCCCCTCAGCATCCCTCCTGTCCCCCTGCAGGCACGCATGTGCAGCGTCCCTCCTCTCTCCCCTGTCCCCCCTGCAGCCAGCCATGTCCAGCGACCCTTCTGTCCCCCTGCCCCCCTGCAGCTACCCATGTCCAGCGACCCTCCTCTCCTGTGCAGCCACCCATGTCTGAGGAAACTCCTCTCCTTTTTCCCTGTTCCTCCCCTGTGGCCAGCCATGTCCATCGACCCACCTGTCCCCCCTGATGACCACCAACCCTTCTGTCCCCCTGCCCGCCCTGCAGTGTCCGTCCTGTATCCCCTGCCCCCCTTGCAGGCACCCATGTGGTGTGTGGAGCCCCATCCCTATCTCCCTGTTCCCTGCCCCCCCTGCAGCCACCCATGTGCAGCGACCCTCCCCTCCCCTCCCCCTGCTTCCTTCCAGCCACCCATGTCCAGCGAGACCCCCCTTCCCCCCCCATCCGGCGCAGCACCCAAAGAAAGCCCCTTGTCCCCCCCCTTCGTGCATCACCCGACCCCCCCCCCACCGTGGCACATCACCAAGCCCCTCCCCCCTCATCAACCCCCTCACCACCCGCAACCGCTAATACAAACTGTGTCCAGTGGCTGCTGCTTCTGCTATTCAGCAGCAGCAGCCCGTACATAAAGAAACCCCCCCCCCCAAAAAATCCTCCTAAAACACACCTCCGTTGAGAAGCATCTCACATTGGCTGAAGTCTCAGAATGCGCTCCTTCTCTCCCCTCCGACGTCTCGGCGTTTCTCCGGGGTCTTCCGGCAAGGGCACTGACGTTGAAGGGAGAGGAGGAGCGGCTGCAGAGACGTCAGCCAATGTGAGATGGTTCTCCACGGAGGTGCGTTTTAGGAGGTTGTTTTTTTGTTTGTTTGTTTTCTTTATGTACGGGCTGCTGCTGCTGAATAGAAGCAGCAGCAGCCGCCGGACAGAGTTTGTATTAGCGGTCGCGGGTGGCGAGGCGGTCGATGTGGGGGGGGAGGGGCTTGGTGAAGAGGCGGGGGAGGGGTTGGGTGATGCGGCGAGGAGGGAAGGGGGGTAGGGACTTTCTGATGCCCCGTTGCACAGGTTGTTGTGGCGATGCGGCGGGGGGGGGGGGCACTTAGAGGTGCATTGTCGAGGCTGTTTGTGTGTGTGTGTGTGTGTTTGTGTGTGTGTGTGTGTTTGTATGCGTGTGTGTGTGTTTGTTTGTGTGTTTGTATGTGTTTGTGTGTGTGTGTTTGTGTTTATTTGTGTATTTGTGTGTGTGTGTTTGTGTGTGTGTTTGTTTCTGTGTGTGTGTTTGTGTTTCTGTGTTTGTGTTTCTGTGTGTGTGTGTGTTTTGTGTGTGTGTTTGTGTGTATGTTTTTGTGTGTGTGTGTGTGTTTGTTTGTGTGTGTGTTTTGTGTGTGTGTGTGTGTTTGTGTGTATGTACATTTGTGTGTGTGCATTTGTGTGTGCGTTTGTGTGTGCGTGTGTGTTTATGTGTGTGTGTGCGTTTGTGTGTGTGTTTGCGTTTGTTTGTGTGTGTGTGTGTGCGTGTGTTTGTGTGTGCGTTTATGTGTGTGTGTGTTTGCGTGTGTTTATGTGTGTGTGTTTGCGTGTGTGTTTGCGTGTGTATTTATGTGTGTGTGTTTGCGTGTGTGTGTGTTTGCGTGTTTGTTTGTGTGTGTGTGTGTGTTTGTGTGTGTGTGTTTGCATTTGTGTGTGTGTTTGTGTGTGTGTTTGCGTGTGTATGTTTGTGTGTGTTTGTGTGTGTGTGTGTGTGTGTGTGTGTGCGTTTGTGTGTGTTTGTGTGTGTGTGTGTGTTTGCGTTTGTGTGTGTATGTGTGTGTGTCTGTTTGTGTGTGTGTATGTGTTTGTGTGTACGTGTTTGTGTTGTGTGTGTGTTTGTGTGTATGTGTTTGTGTGTATGTGTTTGTGTGTGTTTATGTGTGTGTATTTATGTGTGTGTGTGTGTGTTTATGTGTGTGTGTGTGCGCGTTTGTTTATGTGTGTGTGTGTGCGCATTTGTTTGTGTGTTTATGTATGTGTGTTTGTGTGTGTGTGTGGGGGTTGTGGGTGGCTTTTGTGGTCGTGTGGTTGGGGAGTTTGCCAGCAGTCTGTAGCGATTCCTAGGCAGGGGGAGGAGTACGGAAACACTCCCCCTGCCTGGATCGTTGCTTGTTGGAGGGCGTTGACAGTTGGTAGGGGTGCCTTTATGGATCCCTTTACTCTCTGTGTTCTACCCTCGAGGGCGGGGCAGAGAGACATGGTGAGTTGGATGGCTTCACCACCATGAACTTACGAACTGTTTAGGGATTTTGCAGATGGCTTCAGCAGGTTGTCTTCAGAATGTTGAGGTAGCGTTTTATGTACAGATGGGGCGTGGCTGAGGGCGGGTCTATGTGTGACGGTGACTGGTCCTAGCCTATGAAGACTACAGGATTTTTGTGCTTCTCTGCCTTGGAGTGAGCTTCTCTGCCTTGGAGTGAGCTTCAGAACGTTCAAGGTGGGATTTATTAATATAGATGATCTAGAGATGGGAATAACTAGTAAGGTAATTAAATTTGCTGATGACACAAAGTTATTCAAAGTTGTTAAATTGCAAGAGGATTGTGAAAAACTGCAAGAGGACCTTACAAGACTGGAACAGTGGTCATCCAAATAACAGATGATGTTTCATGTGAGCAAGTGCAAAGTGATGCACGTGGGAAAAAGGAACCCACACTATAAATACACGATGCAAGGTTCCACATTAGAAATCACTGCCCAGGAAAAGAATCTAGGTGTCATCGTTGATGATAACAGTGAAACCCTCTGCTTCGTGTGCAGCGGTGGCTAGGAAAGCAAATAGGATATTAAGAATTATTAGGAAATGAATACAAAACAAAAATGAGAATGTTATAATGCCTTTGTATTGCTCTATGGTGTGACTGCACCTCAAATACTGTGTGCACTTCCGGTCACCGCATCTCAAAATAGATATAGTGGAATTAGAAAAGATACAGAGAAGGGCGATGAAAATGATAAAGGGGATGGGATGACTTCCCTATGAGGAAAGGCTAAAGATCCCCATATTTTCAAAGCACTTAGCCTTCCAAAGTTCCATAGAAACCTATGGAACTTTGGAAGGCTAAGTGCTTTAAAAATGAGCCGACTCTCTTCGGCATGGAGAAGAGATGGCTGAGGGGAGATATGATAGAGGTCTATAAAATACTGAGTGGAGTGGAACGGTTAGAGGTAAATCGCTTATTTACTCTTTCCAATAATACTAGGACTAGAGGGCACGCAATGAAGCTACTAAGTAGTAAATTTAAAACAGAGAGAAAATATTTCTTCACTCAGTGTGTAATTAAACTCTGGAATTTGTTGCCAGAAAGTATAGTAAAAGCAGTAAGCTTAGCAGGGTTTAAAAAAGGTTTGGATAATTTCCTAAAAGAAAAGTCCATAAACCATTATTAAGATGAAATTGGGAAAACTCCACTGCTTATTTCTAGGATAAGCAGCATAAAATCAGTTTTACTGTTCTGGGATCTTGCCAGGTACTTGTGACCTGATTTAGCCAAGTTAGAAACAGGATACTGGGCTTGATGGACCTTTGGTTATCTCAGTATGGCAACACTTATGATCTTACTAGTAAAAAAAGGCCCGTTTCTGGAGCCAATGAAACGGGCGCTAGCAAGGCTTTCCTGTGGCCCCCCCCCCCCACCGAACGCACCTTGGTTGTTAGTGACGGCATTGCGCCGCCGTGGCCGCCGTCGATGTGTGACTGTGGCCCCCCACCCAATGCACCTTCATCGTCAGTGGGTGGCCCATTGCGGCGCCCTGGCCGTCGTCGATGTGAGTGAATTGCTCCGCCTCCGCCCTCAACATCATAACGTTTGACATGAGGGCAGGGCCCTAAGGCTGTGATTTTCTTGGCTTCAGAGCTTCGAACTTACGAACCTTGGCTTCAGTGACGTCATCCGACAATAGAACGTTGAGGGTGAGTTTTATATATATAGATGTTCTAACTGGCCAGGAGACGTTCCTGGCCAATTAAGTAATTTTGAAAATCGGGCCAATTGCCTTTTCTACTCTTGCTTTCCAGCCTACTTTTTTTTTAAATTTATATTTATCCATGTCAATACAGATAGGTACTCGCACAGGTTTACAGATAGGTTTGGTACATTGCATAGAGCATCACCAATTATGAGCAAGTATTACCAATGCACCAGGAAGGTAACAATCCCGTATTGACTTTTATATTTATCAATTAACGAACCCAACCAGTCTCTCTTGCATCCCTACCCGCTGTTCCAGTCATGCACACTTACTTACTTACATGCACGCATAGTTGCAAGAGTCAACATTCATTCTACCTTGCATCCATCCTTTCTCTTCCCCATTCATTCCTCCACCCCCCATCCCCCCCTGCCCTCTCCGTAAGTTTGCATTGTTTGAGAGTTGTGTTGGTTCAATATCTTAAGCAGTCGCTGCCAGAGTTTCGCATACTGTCTATGATTCACATTCAAGGCTCGTGCATAGGGCTTATGTTCAAATTTAGCCACCTCGGTCACTCTTGAAACCCAGCATGCAAAAGGAACAGGCTCCTCAGATGTCCAGAACTGCAAGATCGTTTTTTTTGGCCACCAAGGTTGTCATGTGGAGAAACCGCCTCTGAGGCTGTGTCAACCCCTGTGACATCAGGAGAGATTGCTCCCCCAGGAGCAGTGTGGCTTAAGACCACTCCAGAGTGCAACAGCATACCATATTAAGCACAGAGAATATTCTGTTCCAAATATCTAGTTTGGGACATTCAAGAAAGGCATGCAGGAGTGTCCCATGACCGTTTTGACATCTCAGACATTGGTTGGATCCCCACATTTTCATCTGGGCCCCCTTCGCCCTCGAAATATATGCTCTATGTATGATTTTGTATTGTGTATTTTGCAGAACCGCCGACTTGACCATCTCGTATAGTGTGGCAAACAGTGTGCTGAACTGTAAATTTGAGTATTGGGTACCCAGGTCTGCATTCTATCTCTGTATGACGGTGTCAACCGTGCTCTCTGGGGCTGAACGTTTCAATACTTTATATCAGGTAGTCAATCTGTTTCCCTCAGCTGTCATGTTCGTAATTACGGGGTCAGCCGCCCCGTACGTCCCCCTCTCCCCATGTTTCGTTCTCACTTACTGCCAGTAGTGTCTAGCCTGCAGATATATATATTTTATATTTATATATATACTAGTAAAAAAGCCCCATTTCTGATGCAAATGAAACGGGGGCTAGCAAGGTTTTCTTCAGAGTGTGCATGTGGGAGTGTGTGTCCCTGCCTTCTGCCCTCTCTCCCTCACCCTCCCCCCTTGGAGTCCAGTCCTTCAGTGTTAAGTTTCCTGCTGTTCTGTGTTACAGAGAGAGTGAGGTCATCTCTCTCCCCTCCCCCTCTGAGTCCTTCACTGTTACAGAGAGAGGGATTTCGTGCTGTGCTGTTTTCCTTCACTCATGGGGAAACCGGATATCTCTGGCGCTTCACACTTCCGGCTGGAGGCTTCATAGAACGTTGGTCTTGCCTTTTATATATATAGATTTTTTATTTGTACCCTGCACTTTCCCCACTCATGGCAGGCTCAATGCGGCTTAGGTACTTATTTGTACCTGGGGCAATGGAGGGTTAAGTGACTTGCCCAGAGTCACAAGGAGCTGCCTGTGCCTGCAGTGGGAATTGAACCCAGTTCCCCAGGACCAAAGTCCACCACTCTAACCACTAGGCCACTCCTCCACTCCCTGATATCAGGTGTCCATTTTGAAGGCCCCATTTCTCTTTTACCTATGCAAAGGAAAGGAACTGGTCTGTGCCCGGCGCAAGCATGTTCTCTATACTAATGCATCCCAATTTCGCCCACTCACGGAAGGCTGAGGGGCCCATACCAGGCCAGAAGTCCCCATTGCCCTCCAAGCGCAAAAAGGGTGAAGCATCTGGGCTTCGTTGTTGCCAATTTTTCCACCAGCACCAGGCCGCCCGTATTGGTGCCAGGAAGCTTAGCTGCATATTATGTGGGGTGCCTAACCCGGCAGGTGTGTGCAAAAGATTTATAAAAGAGTATGGCGCACACCATCCCTGAGGAGTGAACTGCTGAGCCCCCGTTATGCCCTCTGAAACAATCCTCATTAGTGCTGCCACATTGTACAGCCGTAAGTCTGGGAGATTAACCAGCTTATAATCGAACGAGAAAAACGCCCAAGTTCCGACCTAAATCGGGAGATGGACGTTTATCTCACAAAAACGAATAAAGCGGTATAATCGAAAGCCGATTTTTGGGCGTTTTCAACTGCACTCCGTCGCGGATGCGGACAAAGTTTATGGGGGCGTGTCAGAGGTGTGGCGAAGGCGGAACTGGGGCGTGGTTATCTGCCGAACAAAGATGGGCGCATTTCAGCGATAATGGGAAGAAAGTATGCGTTTTTAGCTAGAATTTAGGACACTTTTCCTGGACCCTGTTTTTTCATGAATAAGGCCCCAAAAAGTGCCCTAAATGACCAGATGACCACTGGAGGGAATCGGGGATGACCTCCCCTGACTCCCCCAGTGGTCACTAACCCCCTCCCACCACAAAAAAATGATGTTTCACACATTTTCATTTTCACCCTCAAATGTCATACCCAGCTCCCTGACAGCAGTATGCAGGTCACTGGAGGAGTTGTTAGGGGGTGCAGTGGACTTCAGGCAGGTGGACCCAGGCCCATCCCCCCCTACCTGTTACAATTGTGCTGCTTAATGCTTATTAGTCGTCCAACCCCCCCAAACCCACTGTACCCACATGTAGGTGCCCCCCTTCACCCCTTAGGGCTATAGTAATGGTGTAGACTTGTGGGCAGTGGGTTTTGAGGGGGATTTGGGGGGCTCAACACACAAGGGAAGGGTGCTATGCACCTGGGAGCTCTTTGACCTTTTTATTTGTTTTTGTAAAAGTGCCCCCTAGGGTGCCCGGTTGGTGTCCTGGCATGTGAGGGGGACCAGTGCACTACGAATCCTGGCCCCTCCCACGAATAAATGTCTTGGATTTATTCGTTTTTGAGCTGGGCGCTTTCATTTTCTATTATCGCTGAAAAACAAAAACGCCCAGCTCACACATTGTTGAATAAAACATGGGCGTCTATTTTGTTCGAAAATACGGTTCGGTCCGCCCCTTCACTGACCCGTTCTCGGAGATAAACGCCCATGGAGATAGGCGTTTTCGTTCAATTATGCCCCTCTAAGTCCACCCACCTTCTTATCCAGGACCCCATCCCCACTAACCTACTCAACACCATCACTCCTACCATCACCCCCACCATCTGTCATAACCTCTCTCTCTCCACTGCATCTGTCCCGGACACCTTCAAGCATGCTGTGGTCACTCCACTCCTCAAAAAACCATCACTTGACCCTACCTGTCCCTCCAACTACCTCCCCATTTCCCTCCTACCCTTCCTCTCCAAGATACTTGAACGCGCCGTTCACAGCCGCTGTATTGACTTTCTCTCCTCTCATGCCATCCTTGATCCGCTTCAATCCGGCTTTCGCCCCCTACACTCAACAGAAACAGCACTATCTAAAGTCTGCAATGACCTATTCCTCGCCAAATCCAAAGGTCACTACTCCATCCTCATCCTCCTCGACCTCTCCGCCGCCTTTGACACTGTCAATCACAACCTACTTCTTGACACACTGTCCTCCCTTGGGTTCCAGGGCTCTGTCCTCTCCTGGTTCTCCTCTTATCTCTCCCATCGTACCTTCAGAGTACACTCTCATGGTGCGTCCTCCTCCCCTATCCCGCTCTCTGTTGGAGTTCCTCAGGGATCTGTCCTTGGGCCCCTTCTTTTCTCAATCTACACCTCTTCCCTAGGCTCCCTGATTTCTTCTCATGGTTTCCACTATCATCTTTATGCCGACGACACCCAGCTTTATCTCTCCACACCACAAATCACTGCGGATACCCAGGCCAAAGTCTCGGCCTGCTTATCCGACATTGCTGCCTGGATGTCCAACCGCCACCTGAAACTGAATATGTCTAAGACTGAACTTATTGTTTTCCCACCCAAACCCACTTCCCCTCTCCCTTCACTCTCTATCTCAGTTGATAACACCCTCATTGTCCCCGTCTCATCTGCCCGCAACCTCGGTGTCATCTTCGACTCCTCCCTCTCCTTTTCTGTGCACATCCAGCAGATAGCCAAGACCTGTCGCTTCTTCCTATATAACATTAGCAAAATTCGCCCCTTCCTCTCCGAGCACACCACCCGAACTCTCATCCACTCTCTCATTACCTCTCGCCTTGACTACTGCAACCTACTCCTGACCGGCCTCCCACGTAGCCATCTATCTCCCCTTCAGTCCATCCAGAACTCTGCCGCACGTCTTATCTTCCGCCTTAACCGATATACTCATGTCACCCCTCTCCTCAAGTCACTTCACTGGCTCCCAATCGGATACCGCATACAGTTCAAGCTTCTCTTACTCACCTACAAATGCACTCGATCTGTGGCCCCTCCGTACCTCTCTACCCTCATCTCCCCTTACATCCCTACCCGTAACCTCCGCTCTCAAGACAAATCCCTCCTTTCAGTACCCTTCTCCACCACCTCCAACTCCAGGCTCCGCCCCTTCTGTCTCGCCTCACCCCACGCCTGGAACAAACTCCCTGAGCCCATACGCCGTGCCCCCTCCCTACCCATCTTCAAATCAATGCTCAAAGCCCACCTCTTCAATATCGCCTTCGGCACCTAACCACTTCACCTCTTCTCAGGAAAACTTATCTACCCCAACTTGACATTTCGTCCTTTAGATTGTAAGCTCTTCCGAGCAGGGACCGTCCTTAATTGTGAATTTGTACAGCGCTGCGTAACCCTAGTAGCGCTCTAGAAATGTTAAGTAGTAGTAGTAGTAGTAGTAGACCAATTTGAGATGCCCTATGCGTGCCCCCCCCCCCCCCGTCCCCTCCATAAAAAGGAGCATATTATGGACTTAAACTGTCTTTCATGTTTCCTTTTAATCCAGATTGGGATAGCCTGTAATGGGTATAATAATTTGGGCAATAGCACCATCTTCATCAAAGCCACTCTACCAAACAAGGATATTGGTAGATTTTTCCATCGGAAACACAATTTCCTGATTTTATCTATCGGTTCTAGAATATTACGTCTGTACATCTCTGCCTGTCGGATGCTGAGGAAGATCCCCAGATAGTGCATGGGGTGCTTTACCGGAGAGATGGGCAGGTCCAGAAGTCTCGGGTCTGGGTTCTCCCCTCCCAGTGGGAGGAGTTCTGATTTATCACAGTTAACCTGCAGTCCAGAAATGTCCCCAAATTCCCTGACTAGGGTCAGCGCCTTTGGGGAGGTGCCTCGTGGCATCCTTAAGATAGAGCAGTATGTCGTCTGTGAAAAGATTAATGCGGATGTCTTGCCGTCCCACCCAAAGTCCTTCTATTTGATTGCTTTGGTGGATTTTGGCAGCTAGGGGTTCAATGGCCAAAAGAAATAGGATAGGCGATAGAGGATATCCCTGTCTCGTCCCTCGTTGTAGATCGAAGCTCTTTGTCAATGTATTATTTATCAGTAACTGCGCCTGTGGGCGAGTGTAGAGAGCCCTAACCCATACCATGATTGTGCCCTGGAGCCTGTATTTCTCCAGAACCCACATGAGGTACTGCCATGATATGCTATCGAACGCTTTTTCCATATCTAGGCCCGCAATGGCTTCTAGTCCCCCCTCCCCCCAAATGTATGTATTGCCGCCAATGCGCGTATAATGTTCATGGAGGCATACCGGCCGGGTACAAAACCCACCTGGTTCTCGTGCACGATGGATGAGAGAAAGTCGTTCAGTCGGCGAGCCAGAATGGCTGACAACAGTTTGACATCTTGGTTGAGGGACAGTAGGAACCCACCAATGATGTGTCTTTCTCTGGCTTAGGCAGTAAAACGATGTGGGCCAGATTTTGGTGTTGCCCCATCCCATCCTGTCCCACCACGTTGTACATGTTACTCAGGGGCTGTGATATTATATTGGCTAAAATACAATAGTATTCAGGCCCGAACCCATCGGGGCCTGGAGCTTTAGTTAGCTTCAGTTGTTTAATACCAGATCTGATCTCTTTTGTTGTTATTGGCCTATTTAGTGCCTGTACCTGTTCGGCCTTTAGCCGTGGCAATTTCAAGTTTCTGAAAAATTCATCCCTCTTGTGTTCATTTAATTCCCTTTCCTCGTATAGAGAACTATAATATTGAACAAACTGGGCCATAATTTGGTGTTCTGTAGTGTATTGCTTCCCTGCCCCATCTTTAATAGATGTGACAATTTGCCTCTTCCTATACAGTCTTACCATGTTGGCCAGTAACTTCCCTGCCTTTCTTCCCCACCGGAATAGTTTGTACCGCTGATAATATATATCCCTCTCAGCCCTAATAGTAAATTATCGATCTGCCTTCTTACCTCCATCATGTTTTGCTTCAAGGCCCCATCTAGTCTGTAGACATGGTGCCTCCTGAGAGCCTGATAGTCCTGTGATAGCCTTAACAGTTCTGCCTCCTGTGATTTTTTCTTTCTTGATGTGTAGGCCAGTATGTGTCCCCTTAGTACCGCCTTAGATACTTCCCAGAATGCCACTGGTCCCACATCCGGTGTGTCATTAGTGAAATGGTATTCTAACCATTTTTCTCTCAAATAGGTTTTAAACTGGATATCATTATATAGTGTGGGTGAGAATTTCCAGACTCTATCCATCGGGTCCCTACTACTACTACTACTTAACATTTCTAAAGCGCTACCAGGGTTACGCAGCGCTGTACAATTTTAAATGAGGAAGGACAGTCCCTGCTCAAAAGAGCTTACAATCTAAAGGACAAGTATGCAGTCAATCAAATGGGGCAGTGTAGGTTTCCTGAATAGAGGTAAGTGGTTATGTACCGAAAGCTACAGTGAAGAGGTGGGCTTTGAGTAAGGATTTCAAGATGGGCAGGGAGGGCGCATGGTGTATGGGCTCGGGAAGTTTATTCCAAGCATATGGTGAGGCGAGGCAGAAGGGGCGGAGTCTGGAGTTGGCGGTGGTGGAGAAGGGTACTGATAGGAGGGATTTGTCCTATGAGCGGAGATTATGGGTAGGAACGTACGGGGAGATGAGGGTAGAGAGGTAATGAGGGGTTGCAGATTGCATTTGTAGGTTAGTAGATAGGCCAAGCGTGATTGCTGAATAGGGAGTTATCTATGATTTGCCCCTCCCACGCCACAGAGAAGAGTGACTGTGATATTAGAAAGTACTCTAGTCTAGAGTATACGTTATGAGGATGAGAATAAAAGGTGCAGTCCGCATTGTGTGGATGCAAGGTCCTCCATATGTTCACTAACCCCAGTTGATTTTGCTCCCCTGATCTCGACCCTCTTTTTTTGCTGGCTTACAGTCGATTGTGGGATCTGCAAGAGTATTTAAGTCTCCTCCCAAAATAAGCTGATAATCCAGATGGGGTATCAGCTTAGCCACTATGTCTGAGAAGAATCCGTGATTATATGTGTTAGGGCCGTAGACATTGCACAAGTTAAGCTTCCAGCCCCAGAGCTCTCCCAGCAGGATAACGTATCTTCCCTCTTTGTCTTGAATTATTTTATGAGTATGGAAGGGGAGCTGCTTATGTAGCAGTCATTGGTGAGGTCCCACCTGGAGTATTGTGTTCAGTTTTGGAGGCCGTACCTTGCGAAGGATGTTAAATAAATGGAAGCGGTGCAAAGAAAAGCTACGAGAATGGTACGGGATTTGCGTTCCAAGACGTATGAAGAGAGACTTGCTGACCTGAACATGTATACCCTGGAGGAAAGGAGGAATAGGGGTGATATGATACAGATGTTCAAATATTTGAAAGGTATTAATCCGCAAACAAATCTTTTCCAGAGATGGGAAGGCGGTAGAACGAGAGGACATGAAATGAGATTGAAGGGGGGCAGACTCAGGAAAGATGTCAGGAAGTATTTTTTCACAGAGAGGGTGGTGGATGCTTGGAATGCCCTCCCGCGGGAGGTGGTGGAGATGAAAACGGTAACGGAATTCAAACATGCGTGGGATATGCATAAAGGAATCCTGTGCAGAAGGAATGGATCCTCAGAAGCTTAGCCAAAATTGTGTGGCGGAGCAGGTGGGGGGAAGAGGGGTTGGTGGTTGGGAGGCAAGGATAGTGGAGGGCAGACTTATACGGTCTGTGCCAGAGCCGGTGATGAGAGGCGGGACTGGTGGTTGGGAGGCGGGAAATACTGCTGGGCAGACTTGTACGGTCTGTGCCCTGAATAAGGCAGGTACAAATCAAGGTAAGGTATACACATATGAGTTTCTCTTGTTGGGCAGACTGGAAAACTCTTTTTATTGGAAAAAACTAAAAACAAATAACATACAAATCAAAAACAAGCCCCTAGCTATACACGGTCCTCCTATCTATGTACACCCCCTCCCCCTCCTCAATAGTACAGTGGAAACTGTTTATTAGAAAGACCAAAGAAAAAAACCGGACATGCAAATCAAACCCCAGGCTCCTAGCTAGACATGGTCTGCCTATCTATGTACACCCCCTCCTCAATAATACAATGGATCAACCCCCCCCCCCCCGACCCCCCACAACCCCTTCAGACAACTGGCACACAATCCCCTGGGAAGCATGTCCCCTCATGGCGGCTTAAGCCTCACGTGTCTCCACCACCTCGAAGCCACCCCCACCCCTTTTTCTACCCTTTCCCACTTCGCCGCTTCCTGCACCGCCCTTACCACATCCCAGCTGACTACCTCCGCCGGCCGGACCTCCTGGTACAGGGACACCCTGCAGCGCGCCATCCAGAGGCAGTACCGCAATATCACCGAAATCAGAAAGCGTGTTACCGGATCCCCGCGTCCCTCTCCACCCTCTGGGCCATACACCCAGTCCGCATAGCTGTAGTTGCGGAAACTGGGGATCTGCAGCAACGAGGAAACCCGGTCAGAGACCTGGACTGTAAATGGGCACCTCACCAGGAAATGCTCCATCGTCTCTTCAGTTCCAGCACATTCCTCCCGTGGGCACCCTCTATCCCGCACATTGCGATATTTCAAATTTCCTCGGACGTACAGTCTACCGTGAAAGGACAGCCACGCCAGGTCTTTATACTTCACCGGGATGCGGTTCGAAGCAATCAACCGTAACCCCTGCTGCATCCGTGGGGCCGGCGCGTCCCTCAGCGCCAGAGGAGCTGAGAACACCTGCGCCCGTACTCTGTCCATCCAGACCCCCCGTTGTCCTGCCTTCACCTCCCCCACCGTCAGCCCCCACACCCTCACCAATTTCACTAGGGTCTTGCAATAACTCACCCCCCCCGGAGCCCCCCTTCGCAGTGCCACTACCCTCCCCCCCTCCCGCCATAGGTCCCAATATCTCGGCCACCACTGCAGGACACTCCTAGCCCACCCCGGTGGCTCCCGCCCTACCGCCCTCCCCAGATTGAACTGCAGGAACAAAGCGCTGAAAAACAGGACTGGGTTTATCATGCCCACCCCCCCCTCCCTCCTAGGCAGATAGGTAACATTCCGTTTTACCGGATTCGTCCTGTTGCCCCAGAGCAGCCGGAAGAACACCCCATACAAGGCCGTGTACCGGCTCTCCGGCAGCAGGCAGATGTAACTGACGAACAGAAACAAAGGAACTAAGTGTGCCTTGATGAGCTGTACCCGCTCCCCCATGGTCATTTTCCACCCCTTCCATCTATCCACCCTCCCCTTCACTTCTTGGAGACACCTATCCCAGTTGTAGAGCCTATAATCCCCCTTCTCGAAGTATATTCCCAAGACCCGTATACGTTCCACAGCTGTAGGAAACCTACCTCCCAACTCAAATTGCAGCCCCTGATCCCCAACCCACAGGCTATTGGACTTTTGAAAATTGACCTGCGACGCTGTTGCCTGCGAGTATTCCTGGATCAGGTTCTGCAATCTACCTCCCTCCCTCTGGTCCGCTACCCACACTGTAACGTCATCTGCATACGCCACGACCCTTAACTGGTTATTGTCCCCCACCTCCACCCCTTCCAGCCCCTCCGCCCCCCCCTTCTCCAGCCGTCTTATAAAAGGGTCGATGGCGTATGCATACAACAGCGGGCTGAGTGGGCACCCCTGTCGGACCCCTGCCCCTACCTCAAACCCCTGCCCTCTCCACCCGTTAACCAGGGGAAAACACCCCGCATGCCGATAGAGTAGCTGTAATTGCTCTATCCAACCCTTCGGAAACCCATAGCGCTCCAGAATGCTCCATAGGACACCCCACTGCACTCTATCAAACGCTTTTTCCTGGTCGAGTGTTACCAACAGCCTACCATGCCCTCCCACTCTACTGCGTTCTACCCCCTCCCGCACCCACGCTGCAGCTTCCAAGACCCCTCTCCCTTTAACCCCACATGCTTGCGAGGCTGCTAGCAAATCCCCAGACACCTGCCTCATTCTCTGGAATAGCATTCGCGCAAAGATTTTTCGATCCGTATTAAGCAGTGCTATAGGCCGCCAGTTGGCCAGCATCGCCGGGTCCTTCCCCTTACTTAGTAGGATAAGAGCCGCCTCTGTCAAGGAACTAGGCAAGGAACCCTCCAACTGGGCTGCCCCCCATACCCTCACCAGGATCGGCACCAGCTGCTCCTTAAAGGCCTGGTAGAACTCAGTTGTTAGCCCATCCGGCCCCGGCGAGGTCTTCCTGTGGAGCGCCCCGATGGCTTCCTCCACCTCCTGTTCTGTCCACGGGTTCAAGAGGGCCTGAAGCTGGGGTCCCCCGTGACCTATCCCCGGGGTTCCTTCCACATAACACTCCATCTGCTCCATATCAATCTGCTGGGCTGAAAGGAACGCCGCAAAGTGGTCCCTCACTGCCCCCAGAATCCCCTCCTTGGTGTCCTGCAGGACCCCCTGTGCATCCCGCACCCCCTCCATCACCCTGCGCGCCCTCCGCTCCCGGCAGCATGCGAAGGGGTCCGGGCTACACATTTTCCCGAAGTCCCGCTCATACACCAAGGAGGTGTAGCGGTTGTACTGTACCTGCTCCAGGAGTGCTTGGAGATCATGTATTTCTTCCTCCCTCCCCCCTTGTGAAATCAATGTGTCCCTCTTTTTCTTTATTGCCATGCCCAACTTTGTCCTTTCCCTCCCCTCCCTTCTCGCCTGTCTGAGAAAGAATCCCCGCGTTCGTCTTTTCACTGTATCCCACCACTCCCCCAATGACTGAAATGCCCCCTGCACTGACACCTGATCTTCCAAAAACCGGCGGTACTCCTCCCGCACCTGCTCGCTACCTAACCACTTTAAATTTAGTCGCCATAACCCCCTCCCTGGCCTCTGCGCTGCCGCCCCCCCCACCTGAAGGAGGACCATGTGGTGGTCTGAAAAGTCCACGTCCACGGTTCGTGGACCCCCCAGACAAACCCCCTTCTTTACCAGGAATCTATCGATTCTACTTTTACACTGCCCTCGAAAGAACGTGAACCCCTCCTGTTCCTCACAGAAGGCCACATGCGCGTCTACCAGCTCCGCCTCCCGCATGATCCCTGCCAGCCTCACCCCGTCATAGCCCACCTGTACCGATCGTCCCCCACTATCCTTTTTCCGCAATATGGTGTTAAAATCTCCCCCCCAGACTACTTGGCGCGAAGTGTATAGGTAGGGCTTGATCTTCCCAAAGAGGAGCACCCTTTCCTTCTTGCTTTGGGGCCCGTACACATTCACCACCCTCAGTGCTCTATCCTCCCAAATCGCATCCACAACAAGACATCTCCCCACCCCCAGCTCCACCACTCGCTGAATATTCACCCGGTGGGACTTAAATAAGATCCCCACCCCACCATACCTCTCCCCCGCCAACCCCCACACCGAGGGACCCCACTTCCAGGCCCGCCTTGCCCGCCTGATCACCTCAATGGACCGCAGCCGAGTCTCCTGGAGCAGGAAGCAATCTGCTTGGACCCTCGCGAACCAGTCATACGCTAAACCCTGCTTCTTCGGAGAGGCGATGCTGGCCACATTCAGCGTGGCAAATGTCAACACTAAGCCTGCCATCCTCATTGCGAGTCACGGGTCTGCTCACTCCCAACTTCTTTCCTTATCTCCTGGGATACCCCCTTCTTACCCTGAAGCAGGTCCTCTGCTATGCGGTCTACATCATCCCCTGCCAGATCCCCCTCCCCCCCCCGCAGCCGTCCTGTCTGCACCTTACCCCCCCCTCCCCCTTTCTTCCTTCCTTTCTTCTTTGCTCTATCCGGACCCACCCCCTGATCCCTCCCTCTCCCCTCTTCACCCCCGCCCCTACCTCCTCCTCCGAGTCCTCCACCTCCCCCAAGTCCTCCAAGTCCTCCAGATCCTCCTCTAGCTCCACTCTGTCCCCCCAAGCCTGCACTTGGGCCTTCACCACCTGCCCGGCCCCCTCAGCTTTCCTCTTACTCCCCTTTCCCCTCCCTCCCTCCCTTCCCTCTTCCTCCTCCCTCACCCCTCCCCCTCCCCCCAGAGCCTTCCCGCCCTTCTTCCTACCACCAGTACCCTCCTCCAGTGCTTCCTCATATTTCCGTTTGCCCTCCCCAATCCCCCCTGCCGCCCCCTCTTCCTCCATTAACTCCACCTCTTCTCCTTCCCCCTGTTCTTCCTCCTCCCTCCCAACCTCCCTATCCTCCTCCTCCTCCTCCAACACCTGAAATCTGTTCCCCCCCCTCTTCCCCTGCAGCGACCCCTCCCTGCCCACCCCTACTTTCCCCCCCCTCCAAAACTTCCCTTTCCTCTGTGGCACTTGTACCCACTCCCCCTCTCCCCCCTGCTCCACTCCTGACCCAGCCCCCTGCCGCCCCCCCTCCTGCATCCCCTCCTTCTCCCCCCCTTGCCCCTCCCTGCCTATCACCCCCTGCCCTATCCCCTCCTCCATTACCCCCCCTCCACGTCCCTTCCCCCACATATCCCACTCGTTATGGGCCGCCCTAGGGCAGTTCCGATATGCATGGCCTAACCCGCCGCAGAGGTTGCACCTGATCGCGGTGCAGTCCTCTGTGGCATGCTGATCCCCGCATCTTCCACACTTTACCACTGGGCATGACATGCTGAAGTGCCTAAACGAACCACATCTGAAGCACTGCCGCGGCTGCCCCTTGTAAAAGCACAGTATCCTGTCACGACCGATAAAGGCAGCCGAAGGAATGTGCTGGACCACATGGCTCTCCTGTCTCAATTTGACCAGGGCTCCCCAACCTCCTGCCCAAACCCTGCTTGGATCCGGTAACTTTGCAAGTGGGGATCTCAGCTCCGCGTACCTCTGTAGCCAGTAGGCTAAATCTGCCCCAGAGATAGACTCATTTCTCACGAGCAGGGTGATCTGCACCAGGTCCGGCTTGCTGACTGGAATGGCCCTGAGGTCCCGCCACTCCCCCTTTCCCCTCACCCCCTCGTACCTTTCCCAGAATATTTCCATCCCCCTCTGGGTCATGAAGCTCAAGTCATATTCTGGGATGTTGATGGGGTGTATACACGCGTAAAAGTCCTCGGGTATAAACCCCATCCCCATCACCAGCCTCAAGACCCGATCCCTGGAGGGCATTGCCCCCTCCCCTATCCATTTCAGCTGTACCACATTTCGCCGCTTAGGCAGCTGTCCACCCCCTGTCCCCGCTCCCCCCCAACCCCTCCCTGGGCCCTCAAAACCACCCGATCTCCCCCCCTCCCTCCTTCCCCCTCCCTGGACTACTGCCGCAAAGGACTTGGACCCCAGCCCCCACCGCCCCCCCTCCACACTTGTTCCAGCCCTTCCCTCTGCCTCCCCCCCCTTCTGTCCCTCTGCCCCTCCCCTCATCCCTCTCCCTTCCTCAATATCCACCGCCCCCTCCCCCTCCCGTTGTCCCCCGTCCCCTTCCCTCTCAGACAAACATCCAGCAACGTCCATAGTCAGTTCTGCGGCTTGGGCTGCCTCCAACTGATTGTCCTGCCCATCACCACTTCCTGGAACGTCCCTGCTCGTCCCTGCCACTGCAGGCTCCAGCCTCTGGGCTAATCGCCTCCTCTCCTCTGTCTCCTGGCGATACTCTGGCACCTGCCCAGTCAGGTCTGCAGCTGGCGATACCAGACTCCCTGCTCGCTCTGCCCCCGAACTCCCTCCAACCTCCGGCACCAGGGGCGAAGCCTCCGGAACTCCGCCGCTCCCCTTGGCTCCTCGCTCCCAGCCGTCCTGCTGGCAGGTCTGCTCCACCACCCGCTGCACATCTGTTAGACTTGCCATGTCCACTTCTGTAGTCAACGAAAGTCTCTCAACAATCGGGTTACTTCCCCCTTGCTTCTGGTGCAGTCCCTCCTGCGTTCTCCCAATGGCTGGCGCTTCCCGGGGGCATGGCTTGTCTGTTCCTGATTCCGCCACAGGCTGGCTGTTAGCACCCCCCGATTTCACCTCTTGTAATGGACAGCTGGTCAAATGAGCTCCCAGCTGCTGCCCGCTCCTATTCCTCTCTCTCCGACCCCTCTCCTGTAAACCGCCAGCTACTCCATGCTCAGGGAAGACCTCCCCTGCTCCCGGACTTCGTGGGCGGGGCTTCTCCAGATGCCATGCTGCTTCGGTTTCCACTTCAGTCATTGCAGACCCGGCCAAAAATACCGGAGTCTGCCTCTGCTGACCCTTTTCCAACAGGGCCTCCTTCACGGCAACTGTCTCTGCTGTTTGCACAACTGCAGGTAAGCCCTCTGAGACTTCGACCACCACCTCTGTAGAAAACAGGCTGCTACCTGCGTCTCCCTCTGCTGCCTCCATTATCTGGAGTTTTGAAAAGTTACTGAGTTCTGTCCTCCCCTCCACAGGTAGGATCTCTACTCCAGCCCCCACCTCAGAGCCATGTCCTGCCGCTGCCTCCTTATCCTCTGGCTGCTGGGTAAGTGCTCTAGACTGTGTTGCCAACTGTCTCATGTATTTTAAAGTGGGGTCACCTCTGAACCCAGACAACTCTTTTGAGTCTAATGCTGCTGAAGACACTGAAGCTTGCTGCAACTGTAGTGTTCCTGAACCCCCAGACTGAGGTATTGAAGCCATCCTTTCTCGGTTAACAGAGAGCTCCCTCAAAGGATTCACAGAGCCCTTTTTTAAACAGTTCAACAAGTGTTCTTTTTTCCCCAACAACTTTGATATCCGGGCTTCCTCTTTAACATACATTTGTCTGTGCTCCGCTGGGGCAAATTTACACATAGTTCTTGCCATTTTCAGACGTTTTCCTAGCTCCACTACTTCTTTTTCCACCAGCTTAATTCGTCTTACAATATTTACCACACTACTTGCTGGATCATCAGGGTCATAGCTCACTTCAAGGAACTCCTCATCTGACGATCCATTCTCCTCACTCTCACTCTCAGCTGCCTCCAGCAAAGGCTTCTGGCAAACTTCCATCGCCTCTTCCTTCTCCCTTCCTTGGAAGCGCCCTTCTGGGGCCTGTACTATCTTCCTCCCCCCTCCACTGTCTTCTCGCTTACCTTCCGCAAGCTGGGCCATGGAGGGGGAAATGCTCTGGTGGCCTCCACTGGGCTGCTTCTCCCTTCGGTCCACTGGACTCCTTTCCCTTCTCCCGGTAGTCAAACCAGGGAGAGAGCCACTCCTTTCGGCCTTCTGGTCCCGGGCCCCAGGAGGCCCCATAGCCTGGGACTTTCCTGAGGCCTTCTCCCCAGGGACCCTCCTCATCTTTGGGGAGGGAGCTAGGTCTCACTCCCTTTCCACTGGAAGTCAGCAGAGCTCACTAAAACACCTCCTTCCTCCTCAGCAGACTGGATGGACCGTGCAGGTCTTTTTCTGCCATCATCTACTATGTTACTATCCAGCTTATAATCGAAAGTGATCGCTGGCCATCTTCCGACACAAATCGGGAGATGGCCGGCGATTTCTTAAAAGCGGCGAAATCGGTATAATCAAAAGCGGCATTTTTGACAGCATCGCCGCTTTCCCGTTGCGTCGCCGGCAAAAGTTCAAGGGGGCGTGTCAGTAGATTAGCGAAGGCGGGACATGGCGGGCATGGGCGTGGCTACCAAATGGCCGGCTTTCGCCGATAATGGGAAAAAAAAAGCGGCGTTAAGCAGTATTTCGCCGGGTTTACTTGGTCCTTTTATTTTCACGACCAAGCCTCAAAAAAGTGCCCCAACTGACCAGATGACCACTGGAGGGAATGGGAGATGACCTCCCCATACTCCCCCAGTGGTCACCAACCCCCTTCCATACTAAAAAAATAAAACTAAAAAACTTTTTTGCCAGCCTGTATGCCAGCCTCAAATGCTGTACCCACCTCCATGACAGCAGAATGTGTTGTATCCTCCGACAGCCTTTCCCTGGTTGTGATGTGGCTCTCGGTTGAGTGTGACACCTTTTCTGTTAGGTGCCCTGCAGAGTCACATTAGCAATGCATTGTGGTGGGTGTAGGGTACTGGGCTGTACTCCCATGGTGCTTTTCCCCCCTCCTAACTGGGTCAGAGTGTGCCCTGTTTTGTTTCCTGTTGTAGTCCATGTGGTAGTGGCCATTTTTGTAAGCCAGTTTTAGTTCCCTTTCCTGTGTTACCCACGTTAGAGAACGTAGTTCTTACCTTGAATGGTGCTGAAAGAGGGCATTGTACACCATTGTGCCAGCTCTGACCTACTGCTAATCTTAGTACCAGGGGACTCTTTGCCAGTGGGGCACAACCTCTGATCTGCAGTTAACTGTGAGTAAACATGCTTATTTCAAGAAAGGACTTTTTCAGAGAGATTAGTCTTCAGGTGTGAACTGGTGTGCCAAAGTTATACAGCAGCAATAAGTCTTAGAGGCTGTATGTAGGTCCCTGGAGCAAATTTAGTGGGTGCAGTACATTTGTGGGTAGTGGGTTTGGGGGGCTCAGCTCCCAAAGTAAGGGAGCTATGCACGTGGGAGCTTTTCTGAAGTCCACCGCAGTGACCCCTAGGGTGGCTGGTTGGTGTCCTGGCATGTCAGGGGGGCCAGTGCACTAAAAATGCTGGCTCCTCCCACGGCCAAATGCCTTGAATTTGGCCGGGGTTTGAGATGGCCGACATAACTTTCCATTATTGCTGAAAAACAAACCCGGCCATCTCAAACCCGGCGAACTCCACGGCATTTGGCCGGGCTAAACCATATTATCGACAAAAAAGATGGCCGGCCATCTTTTTCGATAATACGGTTCCGGCCAGCTGTAGCACCGCTGCCAACATAGATCGCCGGCGATCTATTTGGCCTGCGACGTTCTGTTGCAGGAATTGATGCATGAATTTATGATACTTCAGGAAATCTTCTTTATTTGCCAGCAAACAAAGCAGGACATCAGCATTAAGTCTCTTCTTCTCTTTCTCAGCTCTCTGTGTCTTTGTGGCTTCTGTCTCAGCTGCTTCTCTTCTTCTGCTGTCTCTCCCTCTGTCTGTTCCTTCTGCTCTCTTTCTTTTGTCTGTTCCTTCTGACGTAAGCTGCTTCTACTCCCTCTTATATACAGTTCTAAGCCCCCTCCTAGCCTAGCCCCCCTTACTCTCCAATTGGTTAAGGAATAGATTGATTACCTTGCCTCAACCAATCAGCTCTATACAAATATCAGTTACATAGGTTCCAGACATCCTAAACTGACCTGTGACCTGGGCCCCTCACACCAGACAATTGGGCTCCAGAACTCCTGCATGTTATTATGATTGATTTCTCATATCCCTAGTACTAACTGCTAACTAAACTCTGGCATTCATTAAAGGGGTCAAGGGCCAATCTTACTTAATAGCATACAGCTATAGTTTGTTATTTCTTTCAAGATCCATTCCTACATTTTACCTATAATTAATCAAGGAGAAGAGAGCTGACTAGTCCTGACCTCTTTTCACCTATCAGCTCCATACATCAAACCAGCCAGAACTGCAGATAATTCAAAACACATGTTTGACCTCTTCACTGCAGTCCTTGCTTGACCTCTTAAACAGCAGACAAAGAGTAATACAGAATTTAACAGACATTCTACACAGAGACAAAACTTATTAATTTACACAGAATACAGCATATTCTAAAATAAGCATAATCAAATTCCCTATAAAACAAATCTAAACATCAGGAATATCTACATATTAAGCACTTCTAAATAGTATTTCAGCCTATTCTTAAACTACAATATGTCATATGTCTGGCTCATGCCTGCTTGCAAAACTATTCAGTATGCCTAATAGTATACAAATGTTGAGCTAGCCTTCATCATTCACAAGGGACAGAGTTTCATTTCTCACTGACCTTTCTAACCTTTTGCTCGGCCAAGCTAGACATTGAAAATAATCTGAACCATCTGGCATTCCTTCACTTTACTTGCAGAGTAAAAGTTAGAATTAACAAATATGATTTCTTAGAATTATTCTTTGCCCACTGCCTCATTCCCCCCTTTGAGACTAAAATCAGCTTATGCAGAGATAAGTCTCACAACTCAAACTCTGGAGATTATAGTGATCCTAACTAGGAATAGACTTATGAACCACCATTACCCTACTTGTTAAGGTCCGACGGCATACTGCCGAAGCACATGAGGCCAGGAAACAAAACAACAACCCTGCTAAAACTAAGACTATTAGGGAAATGAACAAGGGACGTATCCAGGAGGTCAATGACCACCACCAGGAGGTAAGGTCTAATCCTCCTCGGTAATCCTCCACATTAAGGCTGGCCAACTGTAGGACTTTATCCATAGCATGCCTAACTACATGCGTCCTATTTATGACAATAGTACAGCACTCTGAAGAATTTAGCACAGTGCAGAGGCCACCCTGGGCTGCAAAGAGATAATCAAGGCCCATACGGTTATACCGAGAAACTATACTTAATTCATTAATTTGATCCTGCAATGCATTGACTACCACATTCAGCTCATGAACTAAAACATGGAGTAGAGACTGAAGTCTCCGGGTAGCCATGCCCAGTTCAGTAATACCCGCTACCGGGCCCCCAATTGGAATCCAGGCCGTAGCAGAAAGGGCTACAAGTCTCTTTTTAGTCAGAGGATAAGTAGAATTAATATACTGGAGGGCTAATTCAATCGCCTCATCCTCTGTGGCAACGGAGGAAGGTAAGGACAAGGCCTCTCGCTTAGAGCGGTGCGGGGATGGTGGCCTGAGGAGAGGAATAACTTTAGGAAAATAATTCTAAGTTACCAATACACAAAAATCATATGTGGGGGGAAGAATCATGTGGAGGACATTATCACAGAGCCAGTAATGACCAAGGAGAGGGCGACGAAAGTTCCCAATAAATGTAGGCACAGGATGGAGATTAGGATGCCCATAATGCGAGCCCCTATCCCAGGGGGAACGAAGAAGAAATGGAGACTTTGTACACCATAGGTGCCAATCCCCAATTGTAACAGACCGCTCATATGATGCAACCCCTTCATACCCCGGGGACTTATGAAAGTAGAAAATAGAATGGGACACTATAGTCTTCTCAGTAGTATAGTTAGGAGCCAGATAATCACCTTGGTCATAATCTGCAGGTATGGTAGTAGGGCACATAGGAGTACCTGGAGAAACTACCCACACAGGTTCCTCCTTCTCTGGAAGAACATTAGTATAGTTACAGGGAATGGGAAGAACAGTTGAGATGTCTCTTGTTAAACAAAACACTCCAGAAGCTGGATAGGGAGACGTAAAAACTGGCCTTAGAGAAGAGTCAGAGGGGGAAGTAGCATTATAAAAGGACCACCAAGTATAATCCTGGCTCCAAGGGCCTGAACTTGAAAAGTAGGGAGGTATAAGAGCTGGGAGCTGCACAGGGACAGGAACAGCTGGGACATCTGTAGTATAAGGAGAAAATCGGGAACACACAATACAAGGGGAAGTAATCTTTGCCTGGCTAATTAGTTCCTGGACAGAGTGTAACCAAAGGTTGGAGCGAGTTGGGGTTTTAGGAACAAGGAGGCAAGGAGTAGAAAACAACAAAAGCATCCAAACTACTAACATTTTCTTTCTTCCTAATCTAAAACAAATACAGCAAACTAATTAAGCAATAATATTTCAACAGTCTGTGCTAATCACAGATTACTCTCATATAATGTTCTCAGTCTTTGAGTTCTTATACCAGTTGGGATAGACCCTCAACTGACAAGGATCAAGCTCTCAAATTCCAAGAAAGCCAGAATCTGGACAGAAAGAGTCTCAGTGTGAAGCCGAAGTTCAGCAACTCCTGCAGTATGCAGTTGACCCTTCTTTTCAGCTAGTAGATTCTTTGGTTCGGGTCAAGCGCAACTTCAATGGCTCCGCTGGATCACTTTCTGCTCTCCACTGTCTAGGCTCCGTCTGATCCTTGCTGGGCTCAGTCTGGTCAGCAGACTTGATTCGAGACCAATGGACCCATGGAGTTATCCCTGCGACCTTCACAGCTGTAGGGGTAGAAAGCAAAACAGTAAAAGGTCCTTTCCATCGGGGCCCCAAAGGCTGGAGCCTCCAGTCTTTCACCCAAACTCTATCCCCTGGCAGGAAGGAATGTACCTGAGCCTGGAAGGGGACAGGGTTTATTTCTCTCACATAAGACTGAAGCTCAGAAATTATCCTGCCCAAGAGGGCTACCTGCTCCTGCACCTGGGCAGACCCTAAAATCCCTATGTCTCCCTTAATTCCCTGCAAAATGGCTGGGGGCTTCCCATACACAATTTCAAAGGGAGAGAGGGCTGTTCCTTTAGTTGGAGTGCATCGGAGGCGGAAGAGGGCTAGTGGCAGTGCCTGTGGCCATTTCAGTTGGGTTTCCTGACAAATCTTTGCTAGGCTATTTTTCAAGGTTCTGTTTGCCCGCTCAACCTGCCCTGAACTCTGGGGACGATAGGCACAATGCAATTTCCAGGTAATGCGCAATGCGCGGGACAGGGCCTGAAGTGTGGCTTCAACAAAGGCGGGACCATTATCTGAACCTATGGCAAGGGGCAATCCATACCTGGGGATGACATCCCTAAGGAGGGCTCGAGCTACTTCTGTGGCTTTCTCAGTGACTGTAGGATATGCTTCCACCCACCCAAAAAAGGTACAGACCATGACCAAGAGGTATCGGAGCCTACCGCTCCTGGGCATTTCTGTGAAGTCTATAACTAGAGACTCAAAAGGTGTTAGTCCTCTAGACTGAACTCCTGGTGGAATACGGGGTCCCTGACGAGCATTATTCTGGGCACAGAGAGTACATCGGGCAGAGGCAGTGGCAACCAGACTATCCAATCCTTCCAGCACCACTACTCGACTGAGTAGGCGGGCTAGTGCTGTTTTCCCTAAGTGTGATAGGTCATGAGCTTGAGACACTACAGGCCAAGCTAGGTGGCGTGGCACCAGAACTCTGGTATCAGGGAGATGTAACCAGCCATCAGGTCTCCTTACTGCACCTTCCTCTTGAGCCCATTTCTCTTCCATTTGGGTATACATAGGCGTCCATTCTTGCAGTCGAATTTGGAACAGGGGAGTCACAGTACTTGCTGGGGGTCCTCGAGCAGCTTCCTTGGCCACCCGATCAGCATGGCGGTTCCCTCGGGCCACTGGAGTATCTATCCTTTGGTGTCCCCTGCAGTGAATAACAGCTACCTTCTTAGGTGCCCAAACAGCCTCTAGCAGCTGAAGTATTTCAGGTCCATACTTAACAGGTTGGCCTGCAGCATTTATGAGTCCCTTTTCCTTATACAAAGCTCCATGAGCGTGTAAAGTTGTGAAGGCATACTTGGAATCAGTATAAATGTTGGTTACCAGTCCTGCTGCTAGCTCCAGAGCTCGTATGAGGGCCACAAGTTCTGCTTTCTGGGCTGAAGTTCCTTGGGGCAGGGCTCTTGCTTCTATCACTTTGTCTTCTGTCACCACAGCATAGCCTGCCAATCGCTTGGAGTTCTCCACATAACTGCTTCCATCTGTAAAATAAATTACATCTGGGTCCCTCCACGGAACATCTTTAAGATCTGGTCGACTGGAGTACACTTCATCCATGGTTTGGATACAGTCATGATCCGGTGGTCCCTCAGATGCTGGCAAAAGAGTGGCGGGATTGAATGTAGCCACTGTTTCCAGGTGTATCCGTGGATTCTCACATAAGCTAGCTTGGTACTTAACCATGCGGTTATTTGTAAACCAGTGGTTGCCCTTATATTCCATGAGGGTGAGAACTGCGTGGGGGACTTTAACAACCAGTTCTTGCCCCAAGGTCAACTTATCAGCTTCCTGAACCAGTAAGGCTGTTGCTGCAATGGCCCTCATGCAGGCTGGCCATCCTTTAGCCACTCCATCCAGCTGTTTAGACAGGTATGCAACAGGCCTCTGCCAGGATCCCATCATCTGGGTCAGCACACCCAGAGCAACCCCCTGTCGCTCATGGACATACAATGAGAAAGGTTTCTCCACATCAGGAAGGCCTAACGCAGGGGCTTGGAGTAGGGCTTTCTTTATGGCAATGAAGGATTGTTGAGCTGTAGGTCCCCATTCAAATGGTTCCTTTTCACCCCCCTTTGTGGCTTGGTAAAGGGGTTTCGCCATCAATGCAAAATTTGGAATCCAAATTCTGCAGAATCCGGCTGCTCCCAGAAATTCCCTAACTTCTCTTCTGGACTTGGGTTGAGGAATTGCAGCAACTGCTTGCTTCCTACTGACATCCAGTCTCCGACTTCCCTGGGAAATACAAAAGCCCAGATACTTCACTTCTGACTGACAAAGTTGGGCCTTTGAGCGTGAGACCTTATAGCCTGCATCCAAGAGTAGCTCCAGCAATTCTCTGGTAGCCTCAAAACACTCTTCCTGAGTCACTGCTGCAATCAGGAGGTCATCTACATACTGGAGTAAAACTCGCCTGGAAGGCTCAGATTTAAAAGTCTTAAGGTCTTGTCCTAGGGCTGTCCCAAAAATAGTGGGGGAATTCTTGAACCCCTGTGGCAGGCGGGTCCATGTATACTGAAGCTTCCTTCCTGTTACTGGGTTTTCCCATTGAAAGGCAAAAAGCAGTTGACTGGCGGGGGCCACCCGAATACAAAAGAAGGCATCTTTTAGGTCTAGTGTCGTGAAATGGGTAGCTCCAGAAGGTATCAATCCTAGCAAAACATATGGATTAGGCACTACAGGGTGTAATGAAATAGTGGATTTGTTGACCACTCGTAAGTCTTGGACTGGCCGGTAGTCCTCAGTCCCTGGCTTCTGAACTGGCAATAGTGGCGTATTCCATGGAGACTGGCAAGGTCGAATAATTCCATGGGATAACAAACGATTCAGATGTGCTTGAATCCCTTCCAGAGCCTTTCTGGGAATTGGGTATTGGCGAAGATGGATTGGCCGGGCACTTGGAAGTAAGTCTACATGGACAGGAAGAATATTTCGGGCCAACCCTGGGGGATTATCTTCTGCCCATACCCCACTGACCTGAAAGCTGTCCGCCAGGGGTAGGTCAACTTGGCCATGTGACTGATGCAGCCGCCATTCTTCTTCAAGGGGGCAGCAGAAACTCAATATACCCTTAGGGCTAGATGTCGGGGGCCGAAAGGAGACTGAAGTCTGGCCATCAGAGTCAAAGGAAATTTGGGCCCTAAGCTTGGACAGCAGATCTCGACCTAACAAAGGGATTGGACAGTCTGGCATATACAGGAATTCATGAGTGACTGTGTGTGAGCCTAATTGGCATCTACGGGTTGTCAGAAAGGGCCTCCGGTTCTGCACCCCCGTGGCTCCCACCACTCGGACAGTTTTTCCAGACACAGGCGCTAATCGCTCCGTCACAACAGAATGTTCAGCTCCTGTATCAATCATGAATGGAATTGAGCGGCTCCCTATAGTTAACTTGACCATAGGTTCCTGGGAGCCCAGTTTGTAGGAACCCGGTCTGTCCTATTCGTCCCATTCTGCCATCTCGGCTATCCTGATGATGTCAGATTCAGCAGGCTCATATCTTCCCTCTCGAACTCGGCCTCGGCTTCCTCGATCTCCTGGTCCCCTTCTCAGTCCCTGGCGCCTCTGGGGGCATTCATCTTTCCAGTGCCCTCTTTCCTTACAGTAGGCACACTGATCCCTCTCCAATCTTGGTCTGGGATTCTCCCCCCTTGGCCGGGATTGATTGAAGGAATCTCGGGGCCTGGCTGGTGGTCCGGGGTCCCACTTTGGCTTCCCATTAGCTAGAGGTCGACCTCGGTTAAGGGTGGAGTTAGTAATGGCTGCTGCTAAAAGGTCGGCCTTCTTCTGCATCTTCCGGTCAGCCTCTCGACGCACCTCCTGATCTCTATTAATGAAAACCTTGGTTGCGATCTCAATTAGCTGGGTGGTATTCATCCCTGCGAATCCCTCCTGACGCTGCAACTTCTTCCGGATATCTGGCATACTCTGGGCCACCAATGCGCTATTCACCATTCTCTGGTTTTCTAGTGCCTCAGGGTCAAATGGGGTGTATGTTCTGTAGGCTTCAATTAGTCACTCTAAAAAGGCCCCAGGGGATTCAGTTGCCCCTTGGAGAATTTCAGAGACCTTTGCCAGATTAATGGGCCTCTTTATGCCTTTCCTCATACCTTCCAGCAAGTCCCGGCAATAGCCAGACAACAGTTCATATTGCTGCCCATTATTTGGATCCCAAGCTGGAGCTGCGCGAGGGAACCGAGCTCTAACCCATTCCTCTAGGTTCTGTGTCCCCTCGGGGGCACGCGCTCGCGTGATGGCCTCAGCATTTTGCAAAATCTTCCGCCTCTCCTCAGTTGTGAAGAGGGTCAGGAGAAGTTGTTGACAATCAGTCCAGGTTGGGTTATGGGTGGCCATAATGCTAGCCACTAGGTCCACTACTGCCTGAGGCTTTTCAGTATAAGAGGGGTAATGCGTCTTCCAATTCAGGAGATCGGTGGTTGTGAAGGGTACATACTGGTAGGCCTGTGCCTGTATAACCTGACCCTGATTATTAGGATCCGGTCGAGTGATGGTTACCTGTCGGAGTGGCAGAACTCTCGAGGAGGTGGGAATGGAATCTGAGGTAGAGCTAGGAGCTACCCTCCTATCATGCTCAAAGGTGATTGCAGCAGGTCTAACCCATTCAGTGGAGGTGTGTTGAAACCCTGAGGGATGGGGAGGGGTACTCATAGACTGAGAGGTAGTCACAGGTGATTCAGTCCATTGAAAGGGATGCCGGGCCCCTGATGAGTGGGTAGGGGTATTAGAGGGAGAGGCTGGGCTGTCAGGAGTTGAGGAATCAGGGAGTGGAGCCCAAAGCGGGTCTTCGGAGGTTAACAGGGAAGGATGTGGCAGAGGAGGGTAGAGACTGGCTGAAAAGTCCAACCTAGGATGTGGTGGGGTTCGCACAGTGGGGGAGGAACTATCCGGAGAAGCCTGTACTGGAGAAGCTTGGGCTGGGCGGCGTGGATCTCTAGGGGCGGCACGGAACCCCAACAATGGGCCATAAGGTGGTGGCTCAAGATCTGAGGGGTCATCAGAGAGTATGGGTTTCTCAGACAGGGTAGGGGCGGAAGCCACCGATTGGGTGGTAGGCTTCCTGGGGCTCTTTCCCTCTTCCAGTTTAGATTTTCTAATCTTTCTTTGAGCACGGCCTAACATGAATTTTACTGGGGATCCCATATAAGTTTTCAACCAAGAGGGAGGGTCAGTCACAAGGCTGTCCCAGGAATCTATATAAGGGAGTTGTTCAGAATATTCTGGTTCTCCTACAACTATACTGTAGACCTTCCGGATTACTTCAATATCTAAGCTGCCACTAGGGGGCCACCCCACTCCCATAGATGGCCACTCAACTTCACACAAGGTTCTTAGAGTACTTGAGCTTAAAGTCTGTCCATAATCATTAATTAAAAATCCTTTTTTGAAGTTCTTAAGCATACAGTCTAGGGGAGTATCAATTTGTCTAGACGATTTCCCTCCCATAATGCTTACAGTTACAACACACAAAAGGGAAGGAGTTTTTGGATTTGTGGTAAGGGGTCCACAGATCCGAGACATAAAATGGTAGACAGACAACAATCGCTTCCTTCCGTTGCTGGCCAATTGAACTCGCGTTAATTGGAAACGCAGCTATAAGAAGTCCGCACTCATTTAGCATTCACGCATCACACATTCTGCACAAAAAATCCCACCCAACAATTTCAGATTTCTCAGATACAGATAAGCTCAAGCGGTTTCGCTTCTAATCTCCACTAGACTAGAAGGTACTAGGGCCTTCGCTGAGAGTTGATCAGACTCTCCTTCCCCCAATTTTTGAGGGGCTGGTTTACAATTTCCTAGCTAGGATTACAATACAGAATACAGAATACATACCCGGCGAATGTTCTCCAGTCAGTTGGGTGCTGGGATTAATGCAGGATTCAGGATCCCACCGCTGCCACCAAGAATTGTTGCAGGAATTGATGCATGAATTTATGATACTTCAGGAGTCAAACAGCACACCAGAATGAGAGTGAAATCTTCTTTATTTGCCAGCAAACAAAGCAGGACATCAGCATTAAGTCTCTTCTTCTCTTTCTCAGCTCTCTGTGTCTTTGTGGCTTCTGTCTCAGCTGCTTCTCTTCTTCTGCTGTCTCTCCCTCTGTCTGTTCCTTCTGCTCTCTTTCTTTTGTCTGTTCCTTCTGACGTAAGCTGCTTCTACTCCCTCTTATATACAGTTCTAAGCCCCCTCCTAGCCTAGCCCCCCTTACTCTCCAATTGGTTAAGGAATAGATTGATTACCTTGCCTCAACCAATCAGCTCTATACAAATATCAGTTACATAGGTTCCAGACATCCTAAACTGACCTGTGACCTGGGCCCCTCACACCAGACAATTGGGCTCCAGAACTCCTGCATGTTATTATGATTGATTTCTCATATCCCTAGTACTAACTGCTAACTAAACTCTGGCATTCATTAAAGGGGTCAAGGGCCAATCTTACTTAATAGCATACAGCTATAGTTTGTTATTTCTTTCAAGATCCATTCCTACATTTTACCTATAATTAATCAAGGAGAAGAGAGCTGACTAGTCCTGACCTCTTTTCACCTATCAGCTCCATACATCAAACCAGCCAGAACTGCAGATAATTCAGAACACATGTTTGACCTCTTCACTGCAGTCCTTGCTTGACCTCTTAAACAGCAGACAAAGAGTAATACAGAATTTAACAGACATTCTACACAGAGACAAAACTTATTAATTTACACAGAATACAGCATATTCTAAAATAAGCATAATCAAATTCCCTATAAAACAAATCTAAACATCAGGAATATCTACATATTAAGCACTTCTAAATAGTATTTCAGCCTATTCTTAAACTACAATATGTCATATGTCTGGCTCATGCCTGCTTGCAAAACTATTCAGTATGCCTAATAGTATACAAATGTTGAGCTAGCCTTCATCATTCACAAGGGACAGAGTTTCATTTCTCACTGACCTTTCTAACCTTTTGCTCGGCCAAGCTAGACATTGAAAATAATCTGAACCATCTGGCATTCCTTCACTTTACTTGCAGAGTAAAAGTTAGAATTAACAAATATGATTTCTTAGAATTATTCTTTGCCCACTGCCTCAGTTCGATTATGCCCCTCCACGTTACTATGTAGTATAGCCACTCCTCGTTGTCGGTTATTATAAGAGGAGGATACCACGTCTCCTACCCATCCCCTTTTCAGCTTGTGATGTTCAGTAGTGGACAAATGAGTTTCCTGGAGGTAGGAATATTTCTAGATTTCAACCACTTTAATATTTTTGTGCGTTTGTCCGGCGAGTGTATGCCATCTACATTAAATGACACCAATTTCAAGTTAATCATAACCAATATGCATTCTAGTGATGTTCAAGCTGACTTATGTTTGCCATCCAGCAGATCTCCCAGCTATACCTACTGGATTGTCCCTTATGCTCTCTGATGCCCTGCAACCTCGCACAACAGCCACCTCTCCCTGCTTCCTGCTGGTATCTCATTCCTGCCCCTGCAAACCCCCTCCCCCCCTCTCCATCGGTCCCCCCACCCCTTCGAGCTCTACCTTCCACCCACTCATCCATCTCATTCGCGCCTCCCCTGCCCCCTCTCCATCCTCCCCCTTCCCCTTCTCCCCACCCCTGCTCATAAGCCCAACACATCCTTCCCCCTCCCTAAGAAACTCACCAGAACACATGCCCCTCATCCAACCTGCTATCTAGTCAAAAACAGTAACTTTGATGTTTGCCACTTAACTCCATATGAAGGAAACTTAGGGGTGTCTTTCAAGTCGAAATCAAAAATCTAAATGTTCAAATCAGCATCCGTGGCATGGTCCATCTTAGGTTACAGCGCGAGGGGCACCCCTTTATGTATTTGCGCTATCGCCTCATCAACCATCTTGTCCTTCGTGCTCCGAAATCCTAAGAATAAAGAGAATTCGTTGCATTTGGAATCTGCAACCACTTCAACAATGTCCATCCGGGATCACATCTCGGAAGCATACCCCCTAAATACCCTGAGCTGTCAAGGGCCTGTGTCCGGTTCCTGGGCCTCTCCTCTGTTAAGGTGATTCAGGAATGCTCGCGCCTCCGCCACTTCTGTCATCATAGTCACCTGACCCTCATACCAAATCCGAAGTTTAGCTGGGTATAGGAGGGAAAAGCGTATCCCTTTCTTATATAGTGCGGTGCATGTTGGTGCCATTGCTTTGCGCAGCAGTGCCACCCTTGCGGTGTAGTCATTAAATAGTAGCAGACGCTGTCCCTCATATTCCAGAATTGATTTACTTGCGAAAAGCCTTCAACAGCTGTTCTTTCTCCAACCAGTTTATAAAGTGCGCAATGGCGGTCCTTGGCTTGTTCTCACGCTCCCCTCGAGGCCCGATTTGATGCATTCGGTCGCAGTGAAAGTTCCTCTCACCCTTCTCCAGCCCCAAGTTTTCGGGCAGCCAGGAGCTGAAAAAATGGCGCAGGCCTTTATCATCAATTGACTCTGGGAGTCACACAACTCTAAGGTTGTTTCGCCAGCTTCGGTTTTCTTGCTCCTCTAACCTTTCTCTGAGTGCCACCGTTTCTTTCTGTAGCTCGGTGATTTGGGCCGCCATGTTATGCGTTTCATCTTCCTGATTCGACTCCCATTGCTCCACCGCAGAGATTCGCCTGGCATGGGAGTTGAACTTCTCGTTGATTTCTTCTACCGTTGCTTGAATTTTATTCAGTCTGCCTTCCAGAGCTGTGGTGACCGTTCGTGATATCTCCTGTGCCCATTCGCCTGTTTGCTTCTCTGTCAGCATTTGCTGGGGAAAGCTGTCCGCCATCTTAGGTGTGCTTGTGCGGGTAGCGTCTTTTAGGCCCTGCTGGTTCCTCGTGGGCATTAATTCTATACACCGCTTCTACGGTCAACATCAAAAGTCTAGAAGTGATTTCCCAATTTTCCGTTCGTCAAATCCGTGTCTGAGTCTGCAAATTACTTGGTAAATGGCAGATTTATGCAGGTTCTCTGCAGAGCTCTCGTTTCTGCTGCTTCTCAGGCGGCAGGCATCACGTGATCCACGCTTTCCAGCCTACTATCAGCTTCTAGATCCAAGTCTGGGAGCTCTCTTTATCTCTACTTTAGGCTGTGCTTAAGGGAAATGGCTGGTTCTGCCATCCTTGTGGGTGGGGGTGGCTAGCAGCTAGATAGGATCTCTTTTTCTGTAGAGCAGTGGATTTCAACCAGTCTGTCACAAGACTCTGCACCCCGTAGGAGTGGTGCAGAGCTAGCCAGAGCAATAGCAGCAGCTGGGAGGGGAGAGAAGCAACAGGAAACAGCCCAGAACAGAAGTCGCTACAAGAACCCCAGTGCTGCACTCTTTCCAGAGCTATGCAGGGAATAAACCATATGCTCTATGCAGCAGAAGTGAAAGCCTGCTAAACATGGTTTGCTGCACAGCCCGGAAAGGAACCTGTGTCTGGGCTGAGCTTCCTGCTGTCTCTCTTCCCTCCCAGCCACTACCCAGCTGAGGACTGATTCTGTGCTTCTATGGGTCTATGGGGAGTAATGGAGGAAGGGAGAGGAGACAGATGGATTAATGAGACAAAGAGGGGCATTTTCAAAAGGGACGTCCAAGTTTTGATGAGGACGTCCTCGCAAAACGTCCCCATCCAGGGGCGAGGAAACCCGTATTTTCGAAACAATATGGACGTCCATCTTTCGTTTCAATAATACGGTCAGGGACGCCCAAATCCTGAAATTGGTCGTCCCTAGACTTGGTCATTTCTGATTTTCTGCGATAATGGAAACCAAGGATGGTCGTCCCTAGACTTGGTCATTTCTGATTTTCTGCGATAATGGAAACCAAGGACGTCCATCTCAGAAACGACCAAATGCAAGCCATGTGGTCGTGGGAGGAGCCAGCATTTGTAGTGCACTGGTCCCCCTGACATGCCAGGACACCAACCGGGCACCCTAGGGGGCACTACAGTGTATTTCATAAATTGCTTCCAGGAACATAGCTCCCTTACCTTGTGTGCTGAGCCCACCAAACCCCCCTAAAACCCACTACCCACAACTGTACACCACTATCATAGCCCTTACAGGTGAAGGGGGGACCTAGATGTGGGCATAGTGGGTTTGTGGTGGGTTTTGGAGGGCTCGCTGTTTCCTCCACAAACGTAACAGGTAGGGGGGTGGGCCTGGGTCCACCTGCCTGAAGTGCACTGCACCCACTAAAACTGCTCCAGGGACTGCATATTGCTGTGATGCACCTGAGTATGACATCTGAGGCTGGCATAGAGGCTGGCACAAAATATTTTGAAAGATGTTTTTTTGAGGGTGGGAGGGGGTTAGTGACCACTGGGGGAGTAAGGGGAAGTCATCCCTGATTCTCTCCGGTGGTCATCTGGTCATTTTGGGCACCTTTTTGTGCCTTGGTCGTAAGAAAAACAGGACCAGGTAAAGTCATCCAAGTGTTTGTCAGGGACGTCCTTGTTTCGATTATGGGTCGAGGACGTCCTAGTGTTAGGCACGCCCAAGTCCTGCCTTCGCTATGCCTACGATACGCCCCCTGTACTTTGGCCATCCCTGCGACGGAAAGCAGTTGGGGACGTCCAAAATCGGTTTTCGATTATACCGATTTGGACGACCCTGTGAGAAGGATGCCCATCTTCCGATTTATGTCGAAAGATTGGCGTCCTTCTCTTTCGAAAATGAGCCCAAAAGCCAACATGGATTTAGTGAAGGGAAATCTTGCCTCACCAATCATCTACTACATTTCTTTGAAAGGGAGAGCAAACATGTGGATGAAGGTGAGCCGGTTAATGTTGTGTATCTGGATTTTCAAAAGGCATTTGACAAGGTACCTCATGAAAGACTCCTGAGGAAATTGGAGAGTCGTAGGATAGGAAGTAGTGTTCTATTGTGGATTAAAAACTGGTTAAAAGATAGAAAACAGAGAGAAGGGTTAAATGGTCAGTATTCTCAATGGAGAAGGTTAGATAGTGGGGTAAGCGCCATTTTGTTTGAGGATTTCCAGACTGAAAATGTAAATTAGAAAGCAAAATATGCAGAAAGTAGAGGTTAAATTTACTAGCGACACCAGTCCCTGAAGAAGCCACAGAACGGTGAAACGGTGGCCCCGTAGGACTTCAGCTAAGTATTGCTATTTATAATATTGGCGCTTTTCCACTACATTAAATGGATGCAGTCACAACTAATATATTTACAACTTTAAATTTTGCACTTTAAAAAAAAATCAAAGGAAGAATCATAAATAATCTCTATGATAGAAACAAGTCAATGGTATATATTTTATCTGTTGTGAACCTGGGACGTTAGTCCGACAGGTTTCTGAGGGATTCTCTTCAAAAAAAGGAAAAAGATAAAAAGAAAAAATCATAGCTATTGAGCCACGTTATTGCAGTGTCTTTTTCTGTATTGTAGATAGTGGGGTTCCCCAGGGGTCTGCGCTTGGACTGCTGCTTTTTAACATATTTACAAATGATCGAGAAATGGGAAATTTGTTGATGACACAAAGTTATTCAAAGTTGTTAACAAGAGGATTGTGAGAAATTACAAGAGGACCTTCCAAGACTGGGAGACTGGACATACAAATGGCAGATGACATTTAATGTGAAGAAGTGCAAAGTGATGCATGTGGGAAAGAGAAACCCAAACTATAGTTATATGATACAAGGCTCAACATTAGGAGCCCAGGAAAGGGATCTAGATGCCATAATCGATAATACATTGAAATCCTCTGCTCAGTGTGCGGCAGTGGCTAAGAAAGCAAATTGAATGTTAGGTATTATTAGGAAAGGAATGGAAAACAAAAAGGAGGATGTTATAATGCCTTTGTATCACTCCATGGTGTGACCGCACCTCGTATACTGTGTGCACTTCTGGGCACCGAATCTCAAAAAAGATATAGTGGAATTAGAAAAGGTACAGAGAAGGGCAACAAAAATGATAAAAGGGATGGGATGACTTCTCTATGAGGAAAGGCTAAAACAGCTAGGGTTCTTCAGCTTGGAGAAAAGATGACTGAGGAGAAATATGATAGAGGTCTATAAAATAATAAGTGGAGTGGAATGGGTAGATGTGAATCGCTAGGACTGGGGGCATGCAATGAAGTTACAAAATAGTAAATTTAAAACAAATTGGAGAAAATATTTCTTCACTCAATGTGTAATTAAACTCTGGAATTTGCCAGACAGCGTGTTAAAAGTAGTTACCTTAGCAGCGTTTAAAAACATTTGGATAGTTTCCTAAATGAAAAGTCCATAAGCCATTATTAAGATGGAGTTGGGGAAAATCCACTGCTTATTTTTAGGATAATCAGAATAAAACATATTGTACTGTTTTGGGAACTTGTCAGGTATTTGAAACCTCAGAGAGAGAGAGTTCATGTTCATTTGTACAGCGCTGCGTAAGTCTAGTAGCGCTATATAAATGTTTAATAGTAGTAGTAGTAGTAGTAGTAGTAGAGAGAGAGACTACAAAGGTGTAGAGTTAGAGTGGGAGAGGAGGTGCCAGGGATAGTAGAACCATGTGGGGAGAACAGGGTAGTTAATATCAAAAAGCCATCTATTTTGTTCAAAACACTGAAGGAAGAAACTGTAGCTAAAAACAATTTAATAAATGAAACCTCAACTTCCACAGACGGTCTACATGGATGGCCCTTCACAAGTGGCTACAATAAGGATTTCCCTCCCTATGAAGATTGCAAAACAATGGGGACCCTTTTTGAGGATTATGGACCTTGCACTACAGTAGATTGGCAGTGGATTTACAAGATGAAGAGACCCAGTCTGAGTATTTATTGTCAGGACATTCTGTTTAACAGCTAAGCAATTTTTCTCCTGTGCACAGGTTTAGTTTTTTTTGATTGAGAGATTCTGGCTATATATGAACTTTGATCGTGAAGAAACTGATTGGCATTTTTGCAATAATGGTAGTGTTCGTTTTTTGTTTTTGCTTGGTTTTTTTGTTTTTTGTTTGTTTTTTTGCAATAGTAACTTTTTCTCCTGATTCAGGAGTTGTTTTCTGCTGTTGATTTTTTTTGAAGCTCCATTAAAAACCAGTGATTGTAGCCACTTGTGAAGAGTCATCTATGTAGACCGTCTGTGGCAGTTGAGGTTTCATTTATTAAATTGTTTTTTGCTACAGTTCCTTCCCTCAATGTTCTGAATAAAATAGTTTTGTGATATTTATTTTGTGATTTTGTTCTCCATAACTTTATATTTGTGAGTATAGAGGGTAGAAATATACTAATAGGGAGCGGGTGAAAGATAGAAGGGAATAGGAGGTCAGGGAATGAGTGAAACAGGAGAAATGAGAAAGCTAAGGCATGCGAGGAGGAGCTGGAAAGTTGATAGGTAGGTGAAATATAGATGAAGGGCTGAAGAATGGGTGGAATTTGAGTGAGAAGAAAGAAAGAGGAAATATGTCAGAGACAGATGTAGTGAAGAAATGGAGGAAGAGAAGAGGAAATTGTAGAAAAGACAAATGGCACGCAAGTCAGAAGGTTAGAACGAGCCTGGAATAAAAAGAAAGACGATTCCACATTCACCACCTGGAAGCAACTACAAAGGAAATATAAATACACCATAAGACAAACTAAAAGATTATATTATAAAACTATAATTGGACCAGAATTCAAAGACACACACAAACTCTTCCAACTCGTGAACAAATTTCTAGATACTACACCGGTAACTTCTAACAACACAGAAAAATCAGCAGCAAATAATCTCGCGAAATACTTCAACGAGAAAATCACAAAACTACGTCTCCTGATACCTGTCAATACCATAAACTACACAGAACTTCTTGAGTGTCTAGACCCAAACCTGCGGACAGAACCTGGACCAACTTTGAGACGCTATCAGAGGATATCGTCTCCCAAAAGCTCAAAAGATTTGCCAAATCTCACTTCAAACTAGACACATGCCCAAACAACCTAACAAAGTCAGCCCCTCAACAATTCATAACAGATCTCACAGAGCACCTGAACTACATGCTACAAAACGGACTCTTCCCAAAGGATCAAGGAAATATTTTACTCACCCCTATACCCAAAGATGCAAAAAAAAAAAAGCACAAACGACCAACTACCGCCCAGTAGCATCTATTCCGCTGACAACCAAATTAACTGAAGGACTGGTGACCAATCAACTCACAGACTACCTTAATAAATTCTCCATACTGCACAACTCCCAATCAGGATTTCAGTCTAAGCACAGCACCGAAACAGTATTAGTTACTCTCATGTCTAAATTTAAACAATTGATCGCAACTGGCTACAACATACTTCTACAATTCGATATTGTTGGAATGTATTGTATTTTTACATGCATTGCCTGTCACCTATTATTTCTCTGTGATTACTCTGTGACCTCTGATGTGAATTACTTAGAGAGGTCACATAGCTATGCAACTTCCTGTGGGGGATAGATGCAGCACATGCAGCACATGGAGCACATGGAGCTCATGATCTCTCCTAACCTGAGAGGATCTATGGTGGTGTGAGCATCCATTACCATCTAAGCACATGGAAGGAGTTGATAATACAAATGTATAGTAATATGTATATATAAGCCTGTCTGATTATAATCTAACTGCAAACTGTGAGTAAACAGATGTTTTGTTACTTCAACTTTAAAGTGACTCAGCAGTGAATTATTCAGGGGTGAATGAGAGAGAGATGAAGAAAGAAATTAACATTTCTAAAGCTGAAGCTGTGTGTACTAAAATCTGCTAATTATTTACTACAAATAATCCAACAGATATGTCCAGCGCTTTCGATATGGTTGACCACGGAATATTACTACACATCCTTGAATACTTTGGAATTGGAGGCAATGTCCTCAAGTGGTTCAAAGGCTTCCTAACCACACGATCTTACCAAGTGATATCTAACTCTGCCACCTCAGACACATGGACACCTGAATGTGGAGTCCCATAAGGATCCCCCCTCTCGCCGACTCTCTTCAACCTAATGATGACACCCTTGGCCAAATTATTAACCAATCAAAACCTCAATCCATACATTTATGCAGATGACATAACGATCTACATACCGTTTAAACAGGATTTAATGGAAATTACCAACGACATCAACCAAGGTTTCCATATCATGCATTCATGGGCGGATGCATTTCAGCTGAAACTCAACACAGAAAAAACGCAATGCCTTATACTCACCTCACAACATAACATGAACAAATTCACCACAATAAACACACCAAAATTATCCCTTCCAGTATCGGATACATTGAAAATTCTTGGAGTTACCCTTGACCGACATCTTACACTTTATAACCATGTGAAAAATACAACTAAAAAGATGTTCCATTCAATGTGGAAACTAAAAAGGATAAGACCATTCTTCCCAAGGACCATCTTTCGCAACCTGGTACAATCACTAGTGCTTAGTCACTTAGATTACTGCAATGCAATGCACTTTACGCTGGCTGTAAAGAGCAAATCATCAAGAGACTGCAAACCGCCCAGAATATCGCAGCTAGACTCTTATACGGAAAAACAAAATATGAAAGTGCTAAGCCCCTGAGGGAGAAACTACACTGGCTTCCACTTAAAGAACGCATCACGTTCAAGATATGTTCTCTAGTTCATAAAATCATCCACGGAAATGCCCCAGCCTACATGTCAGATCTGGTAGACCTGCCGCCCAGGAACGCTAAAAGGTCATCTCGAACATTCCTTAATCTGCACTTCCCCAGTTGCAAAGGCCAGGCCCGGTCAAACCCGGTAAGCAAGGTAAGCACTGCAGGAGGGCGCCTGCCTTCAAAGGCGCCACTTTGCAAGCAATCAAGCTCTGCTGAGGCTTTTGTTTTTATCTAATCTCTGCTGCTCATCTCAGTCTGGCTCCAAAGCTGTGGGCTCTCTGTCCCATCCCCTCCCCCCTCCCAAGCAGAGAAATATCCTCCTTGTCAGAGGACTGCTCCAACTGAATCTGGCTCTGAAATAACTTGTGGGAGCTCAGCTAACCTCTGCCCAGAGAGGGCTCAGACAGAGACAGCACAGCAGAGCCTGGACCCTTGTTTTATCAGAGACTGCTGTTTAGTGCTGCACCTGACCCACCCTTTTCCACCCCCCACCCCCAACACAGCAACTCACAGGACAGGAGGGCTAGATGCCTGCTTTCAATTCCTAACCATCACCTATCTCTCATTCCCACTTCAGTAACTCCTGTTAGTCTGTTCAGCTCAGATTGTAGAATATGTTAGTTTATGATGATTAAGTCTGTCCTAGCTAGATCCTAAACTGTGCTCGATGGGAAGGCTATTGTGCTGCATGCAGAGTCTAACTTCTTAGGATTTCAGGTTAATTTTTGAAGAATTTGAAGAGGGGCTATCTCTGTTCTACATGTGTGACTGCAAGGCCAAGTGTCTGAATAGGGATCTGTTTGTTAGATTCTGAAATTTTGATAACACATTGTTTTTCAGAGTTGGCAAGACTGTCTGTTCTCCTAATTCCTGGTCTGTGTGCTAAGTTATTTTTCTTCTATACTGGTGTAATATTTTCAATGATGCCATGGCTGGTAAAAGGGGTGTGGCTACTGTGGGGGCGGAGCCATAGTGATCCCGCCTGCAGGAGGGCGCTAGAAACCCTAGGGCCAGTGGCGTACCAAGGGGGGGGGGGCGGTCCGCCCCGGGTGTCGGCGGGTGGGGGGGGGGGTGCTCCGCCGTCTCCTGCCACCACCCTGCGTTTTTTTTTTTAATCCATTCAGCGAGGGACGCAGGCAGCGCCTCGTGTCTGCCCTGCTGTGTGCTTTGAAAAAAGAAAATCGCTTCGCTCGCTGGTGTCGGGCCGGCCTTCTCTCGCTATGTCCCGCCCTCGAGGAAATAGGAAGTTACCTCAAAAGTGGGCGGGACATAGCGAGAGAAGGCCGGGCCGACGCCAGCGAAGCGATTTTCTTTTTTCAAAGCACACAGCAGGGCAGACACGAGGCGCTGCCTGCGTCCCTCGCTGAATGGATTAAAAAAAAAACACAGGGTGGTGGCAGGAGAAGAGGGCTCTGTCGCTCTCCACGGAGGGGGGGGGGGCTCAGATGGGAGAAGGAGGTGGGGGAGCTCAGAGGGGGGGAGGGGTGGGGGGAGCTCAGAGGGGTTATCAGAAGGGAGAAGGGAACTGGGGAGGGGTGGGGGAACTCAGAGGGGTTTCGCAGAGGGGAGAAGGGAATTTGGGGAGGAGTGGGGGAGCTCAGAGGGGTTCGCAGAGGGGAGAAGGGAATTTGGGAGGGGTGGGGGAACTCAGAGGGGTTTGCAGAGGGGAGAAGGGAATTTGGGGAGGGGTGGGGGAGCTCAGAGGGGTTCGCAGAGGGGAGAAGGGAATTGGGGAGGGGTGGGGGAACTCAGAGGGGTTCGCAGAGGGGAGAAGGGAACTGGGGAGGGGTGGGGGAGCTCAGAGGGGTTTGCAGAGGGGAGAAGGGAATTTGGGGAGGGGTGGGGGAGGGGTGGGGGAGCTCAGAGGGGTTCGCAGAGGGGAGAAGAGAATTTGGGGAGGGGAGGGGTGGGGGAGCTCAGAGGGATTTGCAGAGGGGAGAAGGGAATTGGGGAGGGGTGGGGGAGCTCAGAGGGGTTCTCAAAAGGGAGAAGGGAACTGGGGAGGGGTGGGGGAGCTGAGAGGGGTTCTCAGAGGGGAGAAGGAAACTGGGGAGGGGGAGGGGAGCTGAGAGGGGAGAAGGGGATTGTGGAGGGGTGGGGGTGCTCAGAGGGGAGAAGGGGTCTGAAGCTGGAACTGGGGTCTGACAAGGGGGCAGGAGGGGGAATGGGTCCATGCCTGGGGCAGGTGGGAGAATGGGTCTGGGGCTGAAAAGGGGGGATGCAAAGCATGTGGTGGATGAAGGGGGCTGGAACTGGGGGCTGAAAAGGAGGGTATTTGGGATAAGGGGGCTAGTGCTGGAACTGGGGGCTGAAACGGGGCAGGGGCTGAAACTGGGGGCTTTAAAGGGGACAGGGAGAACTGGCTGAGGCTGAAGCTCAGGACTGGTGAGAGAAAAGGGCTGGGGTTGAAACTAGGGGCTAAAAAGGGGACCGGGAGAAGTGGCTGGGGTCTGAAGCTCAGGACTGATGGGAGAAAAGGGCTGGGGACTGGTGGGATAGTGGGGCTGAAAAGGGGTCAGGTGGGAGATGTGGGCTGGGGCTGGAACTAGGGGCAGGTGGAACTGGGGGCTGAAAAGGGGGGGCAGAGAGAGGGGACAACAGAGCCTGGATGGAAGTGGGGAGCGTGAGGGAGGGCAGACCCTGGATGGATGGGAGAGGGAGGGCAGACGGATTGAAGGGGCAGAGAGAGAGGGCAGATGGTGGGTAGAAGGGGGAGAGAGAAAGAGGGCAGACTGGGGCAAATGGTGGATGGAAGGGAGAGAGAGGGCAGACAGTGGATGGAAGGGGCAGAGAGAGGGCAGACACTGGATGGCAGAGAGAGAGCAAAGACAGATCCTGGATGGAAGGAAGACAGTGAAAAGAAGATGAGAAAAGCAGAAACCAGAGACAACAAACTGTAAATATATATTTTTATTATTTTGCTTTAGGATATAGTATTGTAGCTGTGTTGTTTATAAATAGAACATGTAAATAAGGTAATCTTTTTATTGGACTAATTTTAATACATTTTGACTTAAGTTTCAGAGAACAAAACCCCCTTCCTCAGTTCAGGATAAGATACTGTAACAGCACTATACTGTACTGACCTGAGGAAGGAGATTTTGGCCTCTGGAAGCTAAATGTATTAGTCCAGTAAAATGGTATTATTTTATTTTCTGTATTTGTTTTATTTCTATTTGTTAATTTGTAAAGTGGTGATTGGTATTTGTTAGTTTTTTCAAATTTACATCTGCTGTCTTTATATTTTGCACAGTACTAGGGGACATTTTCTGTTTCTGTGGTGTTGCATTTTATGCAGAGTCTGGCATCGGGGGTTCGGTTTAATTTTTGTCTAAATAGAAAGTTTATGATTACTTATTCTATAGTGGATTAGGGTGTATCTGTGTTTGTGAAAAAGACATGGCTTTCGGTTGGCATTGACTGTGCAGGATCGACGATCTGTACTAATCTGTCTGTTTTCATTTTACAATAGGTGAATTGATGTTCTAGTGCTCACTGTAGTGTTTAAGATGCTTTCCTTTTCCTTGTGTGACTCGTAGAAATTACTGCTTATGGTATGGTAGAATTGCTCTAGAGGTTCTGAGTGTTTTGTATTCTCGGTCTGCCTAGTACTGGATTTGGGGGGGGGGGGTGTTAAAAAATGACCGGCCCCGGGTGTCAACTACCCTAGGTACGCCACTGCCTAGGGCCAGCCCTGGCAAAGGCCTAAAATACAAACAAACACATGCATCTAACTTCTGTTACCTGAGTACACAGTTGTGGAACGCATTGCCGCGCAGCTTAAAAACTACTTATGAACTAATCAACTTTTGCAAATCCCTGAAAACCCACCTATTCAACAAGGCATACCAATAAGAGCAGCAACTAGAAATGTAACACATCACAACCTTACTTATCATCAACAATATTCTTGCTTATATCTACTTGCCTGAATTTTGATCACGTTATTTCCTATGACATCTTCATCCAACTATTATTAATAATGTTTTCTACCTATAGTTACTTGTTTAACTTTCGATGAGACTACTTGCTATGTAACACTAACTGTAATCTCCTAATCTACTATCTACCAATAACAACATATTGTAAGCCACATTGAGCCTGCAAAGAGGTGGGGAAATGTGGGATACAAATGCAATAAATAATAATAATAATAAATACAAAACAACTCACGCATCCAGCTTCATCTCCATGTGCACAACTATGGAATGGACTCCCAAAAGCTGTAAAAACAATCCACAACCACCTAAACTTCAGAAAATCACTGAAAACCAATCTCTTCAAAAAGGCTTACCCCACCGACCCAACATAACTCCCAACACCCAGGAACACAGCACAACCAATGATTATAATGGACAATATACAATCTTCATCCCCTTTCGACCTTCAAGGTGCCTGACACACACCTACCTCATTCGACCACTATACAACCTATATTTGTTATCTACCGATTGGTGAACGCCTTTACGGTATTATGTAAGCCACATGGAGCCTGCAAATAGGTGGGAAAATGTGGGGTACAAATGTAACAAATAATAATAATAATAATATCTGTGCTAGTGATTTACCTTGTGAGCTGGGAGATGCGCTAGGCATTTTCAGACTTGGTTTGATTGGTAACTGAGGTTATCTGTGTCCTAGTCCCACCCACCCCTAGGTAAACTCCCTTTATATAGGGCAATCAAGGGACAAGTATCTTCATTACACTTAATTGGTCAATCCTAATTCTTGTTATTCCCTCTCATAGTTCACCTTTTCACACTTGTGAATCACATCATTATGACCTTCATTCAGTGCAATATATGTTCTGCTTTAATCCTAAGGCAAACTATCTGTAACCTTAGAGCTTGTCCTATCTGTCTCCAAAGCCTTGAAAGAAGAGATCAACAAACTCAAGAAGGAATTAACTAGGAAGCGTCCAGGATTACTCATTTCCCAGCTAATTTACCACCACCACTGCCTCCGAGAATGAAACATCAGAGGAATAGATGGGTCACAGTAGGCTCTGGTAGACTAAGATCTGTGACACAGAAGCCCTCGCCCTTCAAAGCTTTGCCCCTGTCAAATTCTTTTGCAGCGTTGCATCATTATGATGGCGAAAAAAGAAGTACTGTGGTAGAACCAGATGCAATGAAAGTAGCACAACCCCAGAAACATCCCCCAACTAATGACAGAATTGTGAAAAGCAGAAAATTATTACTGCTCGGAGACTCCATTATCAGAGACATTAACTTACGAACACAGTTCAGGGGTTCCAACGTAGTGAAATGTCTTCCAGGATCTTCAGTTAAAGATGTACAGACGAAATACTGAAAGTGATCCAAGAAGAGAGCAAGGCTTCAAACGCTGATGTTGTAATTCACCTGGGGACAAATGATCTGGCCAACAATAGCAAGTTTACAGCACAGAGAGCGTTCCAGAAGCTTGGGGAGGGACTGAAATCTTTGGTTCGGACTGTGGCTTTTTCTGAAGTATTTCTTACGTTGGGGAGGGGAGAGGAAAGACTACACAAAACAGAGGAATTCAATAAGTGGCTTGAGTCTTGGTGTAAAGAAGAAGGTTTTAGATACATAGGAGAATGGGGTAATATGTGCAAAAATAACAGGCTGTACTCTAATGATGGGCTACATCTTTCTGTGGTGGGAAAAAGGATCCTTGGGGAGAAATTCAGACAGTATGTTTCTAGACATTTAAACTAGAGGGTGGGGGTGACAAAAAGAAACAGGGGATTTTGGAAAGTCACCCCGAGAATAAACATGATGGCAGAGGGAAAGGTCATGTAAATATAAAAAACCACCCAAACTCACTAAGCACATGGAAGGCTATGTGCACAAATGCTCGTAGTCTAAGTAAAAAGGTTCAAGACTTGCAAGCCCTGATGTTTGAAGAAAACTTGGATATTGTTGCTATTATGGAGACGTGGTTCAACGATTCTCATGAATGGGATGTGACCGTACCAGGCTATAATCTTTTTAGGAAGGATAGAGAGGGCCGAAGAGGTGGAGGAGTGTCTCTGTTTGTGAGAGAGAATATCAGAGCGGCTGAAATGCGGGAAACCTGGGGAAAAGAAGAAGCTTTATGAATCGTCCTGGAAAGAGAAGACGGAACCTGTATCCACACGGGGGTTATCTACAGACCTCCTGCGCAAACGGAGAAGTTAGACAAGGATCTGCTAGAAGATATTCAAAAGATTGGTATGAAAGGGGAGGTGCTAATGTTGGGAGATTTCAATTTGTCTGATGTGGATTGGAACGTCCCGTCTGCGGAATCAGAAAGAAGTAGGGAGATTGTGGATGCCTGTCAAAGTGCCTTGCTCAGACAAATGGTGACGGAACCCACGAGGGAAGGGTCGATGCTGGATCTAGTGCTCATGAATGGAGGTAGTGTTTCTGATATCCGGGTGGGTGTCCACCTATGTAATAGTGATCATCACACCGTATGGTTTCATATAAGGGCGAAGGCGGGGTGCGGACGCACAAACCTCAAAGTACTGGATTTTAGACGTACTGATTTTGATAAAATGGGGGAATACCTGAAGAAGGAGCTGTTGGCGTGGGAAGGCGTAGGAGAAGTGGAAAAACAGTGGTCCAAGCTAAAGACTACTATAAATATGGCGACTGATCTTTTTGTGAGGAAAGTAAGCAAAAACAAGAGAAGAAGGAAGCCTATATGGTTCTCCAAACAAGTAGCTGAAAAAATAAGAGCAAAAGAGGCTTTGTTCAAGAAATACAAAAGAACGCAACGAGAGGATCATGGAAAAGATTATCAGATTAAACTCAAAGAAACGAAGAGAGAAATACGGCTAGCGAAAGCGCGAGCGGAAGAAAAAATGGCTAAAAATGTAAAGAGAGGTGATGACTTTTTTCAGATATATTGGAAAAAGGAGAAGAGATAGGAATGGAATTGCGAGACTGAAAGATAATGAGAATGGTTATGTGGAGAGCAAACATGCTAAACAATTATTTCTCTTCGGTGTTCATGGAGGAAAATCCTGGAGAAGGATCGCGGTTGGCTGCCAAGGGAACGTCTGGGAATGGAGTGGCTACTGCGCCGTTTATGGAAGAAAGAGTTTATAAACAGCTGGAGAATCTGAAGGTGGAAAAAACTATGGAGCCGGATGTGATACATCCCAGGATACTGAAGGAGCTCAGAGAGGTCCTGGCGGGACCTCTTAAAGATTTATTTAATAGATCTTTAGAGATGAGAGAGGTTCCGTGAGATTGGAGACGAGCGGATGTGGTCCCTTTTCACAAAAGTGTAGACAGGGAAGAAGTGGGAAACTGCAGACCGGTAAGTCTCACGTCGGTGGTAGGAAAAATAATGGAGTCACTGCTGAAAGAAAGGATAGTTAACTTTCTAGAAGCCGACAGGTTACAGGACCCGAGGCAACATGGCTTTACCAAAGGAAAATCCTGCCAAACGAATCTTATTGACTTTTTTGACTGGGTGACCCAAAGAACTGGATGAGGGACGTGCGCTAGATGAAATGAGAGGAAAAGAAACTAATTTTTGGATTTGCTCCGGTTAGAAAAAACCAAACTTCAATTTTCAGAATAACATTTGTTTATTCAAATATTTACTAATTAAATAGGATCGGTACTGTAAACTCTAGTGGAAAATTCTCTTTTAGTTCCACAATAACTTTTTTTTTATTATTCAACACAACATGACTTATCTAACTTGTGCTTCGTTGTCCTACTTAACAGGTTCAACCCCTTGACTCACCACAGCAAACCATCAGATAAGTATTAAAGTTCATTTCACAATTTTCTCAAATTGCATATAGAGTATGTATTGTTTTCACTCTTTCCTAAAATTCCCAAGAATTTGATCCTTTGGTAAAATTTTTGTCTTTCGGGGTTTTCCTGTGGATTGAGGTAAGTATTTATTTTTTTTCCTTTACTTTTCCCTTTTACCCTCTTCCTTTCTCCCAAAAGTCACCCCACTTTTAGTGTTGGTCAGTCATTCTTACAATGCACCAAGAAGGATGCTTGTCTTTCTTGCGTGGGGGCCTGTTGATTCTCCAGAAGATGTCCGGATCCCAGCTCGTCTTCTCCCTACACCTCACACTCATTAAAGAAAATAACTGGAAGCAAAACCTTATCTTCCTGTTAGTTCTCAGCAACCTCAATGGGATTTTTTTAATCAACATTTTAAATACTGTGGCCAGCTTCTCTAATTGAAATAAAAGTAATTAAATATTCCTTTCTAGCAACCTATTCTGCACTGGAGTTCCCTAATCTAAAGCTCTGCACTGCTTTGATTGGCACTCACTCTACCCAACATTCTATTTTCAATCAGACAGTGAACATTCTATCCCACTCACTCTTTATATATGAAATGAGGAAAAAAAACCTTTCTAGACCATTTTAATCCCTTTTCAGAAAACCTAAGGATTTATTTTTTTCTCCCCACATCCAAACTCCTTCATTCCCCTCTTTTTCTCACTCAAGCTCAATAACCCTTTTGCTTTAACCTCCTGCCACTCATCAAGTACATTTACTTTATGGCAAACAGACTTGTCATGCACCTTTCCCCTAATACCCCACCTTGGCTATACCTATCTACATACTCCAATCCTGAAAATCCTATTTTTAACTTCAATTGACCCTCAGTTTCCTACCATCACTCAGAGCTCAATCACATACCACCCTTCTCCATCAAGCTGCAGGCTTCTCTCAACTGCCACCAACACCGGTTTCCTAGGAAACTCACCCTCGGCTTGCAATTCCGAGCAGCCCCAGCCAATCCCAAGCCTCTCTCAAGATTCCGAATTTCACTGCTGACCAACGGAATGTTGGCCAGCAGTGCTAAATCTCCATTTTAACTACTGGTTTTTTCCATAGAAATCAATGGAAAAATAGTTTATTTAACCAAAACTCATTAAAACTCTAACCAAATTACCTCCAATTCACCCCATCAGCTCAACCTCTGACTCTCAACCCAACTGTATTTTTAATTTTCAAAAATAAACATTTTAAATGTCCGCCCCAACAATTATTCTCCTAGAACCCCTTAAAAAGTCCCAAATTTGATCAAACACATATCAAAAATTAACCTACCCCTTCCTTAACCTACTACAATGAATACATTTTTTAACCCTTTTCTAACCCCATTAACTTAACCCCCTTCAAAAATATCCCCTAAAAATATTAAAATTCAAAATCTAACCCCCCAGAAAAATCCACAAAATTTCCCCCATCCTAAATCCACGAACAGAATTTAAAAAACGTCCACCCCTGAATTTTTAAAAATAAAAAATGCAATTTTCACATTTTTAACAGAAATTAATTAAAATTTCGGGCCAAATGACCCCTTACCTTTATCCTGATTTTTCCAACACGTGATGACTCCCATCAAATCTGGTCCCGCTGGTCTCCAACCAAAAACGGAGCCAAAATAAAAAAAACGGCCCAAAAAATCGCCATTTTGCTGGAACTCCGGTTAACAATTGAGGCCCAGGCTTCTAGGCCCGACCGGAGCTCCAGCAAAATGGGTTGGTGCATGCTCCCGATTCGTGCATGAGGCGTGCGTCCCGTGGGAGTGCGCACCCCCTCGACGTCCTCCTCTCTCTTCCTCCCGGTCCAGTAGGCCACGAACAGGCCTTTCTGCCTCCCCTCAATTCCTGCGTCCCCGCGTGATCGTGGTGGACACAAATCAATGATGCCTCCATCACCAGGACCCCCAACGATCAGCCCCAGTGCGAACGGCCCAAACTGGACCCACGAACTCCCGGAGAGCCCCGGACCCCCCCCCCCCCGCGCTCCCGGAAGGCTGCCACCGGCCGAAATCAACCCAAGCACGGGCCCGTTGACATCGGGAACACCCGATCTACTTCGTCAGGCCCGGGGACGTTCCCAACCATCCCTAGGCCACAGAAATGGCAGCGCTGTTCCTCTTGCGGCGTCTCTCCTCCATCCAGCCCCCGACACCGGCTCAACCGGCCTAAAACCGGCCGCGAACCATCCTCCTGGCGCCCCATCTCCCCAGGAAGCTAACCCATGTGCATCCGTCTCTTCCCGAATTCGGCCTCCGGATGTCCCAGCCAGTGCTCCTGCCACCAGAAACAGCCCCCAGAGCCCCCCAGGTAAAAAAAAATTCTTTATTATTTTTTTCCTTTTCCTTTTTACCCCTAGGTTACATATACATATAAAGTATCACATACCATGTAAAATTAGTTTATCTTGTTGGGCAGACTGGATGGACCATATAGGTCTTTATCTGCCGTCATTTACTATGTTACTACTATGTTACTATGACTCCATGGGGAAGGGGAGGGAGAGAAAATGAGAGATCCTGAAGAGAGGGTGAAGAAGGGAAGGAGAAATATCCTGGACACCATGGGGGAGGAGGGAAGGGAAAGTAGGAAACAAATGCTGAAAACTATAAGGGGAGGAGGGAAGGAAAACCTACTGGACACCACGGGGAATGGGGAGGGAGGGAATGTGAGAGATTATGAAGTGAGGGTGAAGGAGTTCATGGAGAAGGGATAGGGGAGGGGGAAGGAAGGAAGGAGAAATATCCTGGACACCATAGGGGGAGGAAGGAAGGAGATACATAGTAACATAGTAGATGACGGCAGAAAAAGACCTGCATAGTCCATCCAGTCTGCCCAACAAGATAAACTCATATGTGTATACCTTACCTTAATTTGTACCTGCCTTTTCCAGGGCACAGACCGTACAAGTCTGCCCAGCAGTATTTCCCGCCTCCCAACCACCAGTCCCGCCTCCCATCACCGGCTCTGGCACAGACCGTATAAGTCTGCCCTCCACTATCCTCGCCTCCCAACCACCAACCTCTCTTCCCCCACCTGCTCCGCCACCCAATTTTGGCTAAGCTTCTGAGGATCCATTCCTACTGCACAGGATTCCTTTATGCATATCCCACGCATGTTTGAATTCCGTTACCGTTTTCATCTCCACCACCTCCCGCGGGAGGGTATTCCAAGCATCCACCACCCTCTCCGTGAAAAAATACTTCCTGACATCTTTTTTGAGTCTGCCCCCCTTCAATCTCATTTCATGTCCTCTCGTTCTACCGCCTTCCCATCTCCGGAAAAGATTTTTTTGCGGATTAATACCTTTCAAGTATTTGAACGTCTGTATCATATCACCCCTGTTCCTCCTTTCCTCCAGGGTATACATGTTCAGGTCAGCAAGTCTTTGCTCATACGTCTTGGAACGCAAATCCCATACCATTCTCGTAGCTTTTCTTTGCACCGCTTCTATTTTTTTAACATCCTTCGCAAGGTACGGCCTCCAAAACTGAACACAATACTCCAGGTGGGGCCTCACCAACGACTTGTACAGGGGCATCAACACTTCCTTTCTTCTGCTGATCACACCTCTCTCTATACAGCCTAGCAACCTTCTCGCTACGGCCACCGCCTTGTCACACTGTTTCGTCGCCTTCAGATCCTCAGGATACTATCACCCCAAGATCCCTCTCCCCCTCAGTACCTATCAGACTCTCGCCGCCTAACACATAAGTCTCTTGTGGGTTTCTACTCCCTAAATGCATCACTTTGCATTTCTTCGCATTGAATTTTAATTGCCAAACCTTAGACCATTCTTCTAGCTTCCTCAGATCCCTTTTCATGCTTTCCACTCCCTCCCGGGTGTCCACTCTGTTGCAAATCTTAGTATCATCCGCAAATAGGCAAACTTTACCTTCTAACCCTTCGGCAATGTCACTCACAAATATATTGAACAGAATCGGCCCCAGCACCGATCCCTGAGGCACTCCACTACTCACCTTTCCCTCCTCCGAGCGAACTCCATTTACCACCACCCTCTGTCGTCTGTCCATCAACCAGTTCCTAATCCAGTTCACCAGACGGTTGGTGACTATGAGGAGGGGGACGGAAGGAAGGAAGGAAGGAAAGAAGGAAGGAAGGAAGGAAGGAAGGAAGGAAGGAAGGAAGGAAGGAAGGAGAGAAACACTGAAGAGGGGGTGAGGGAGGTAGAGAAGGGGAGAAATAAGGAGAGAAATGCTGGACACCATGGGGGGGGGGGGGGGGTGAGTAGCAGGGAAAGAGTGAGATGCTGGGTGCCATGGAGGGACTATGAGGTGGTAGGAAGGGTTGGGACAGAGAGCAGGGTTGGGTTTGGGAGAACAGCTTGGGCACCTCCAAACAAAAAGGCATTCCACTGCCTCTGTGTGTCATAACCTGTGGGAAACATTTTCAAATGCTTTATCTACCTAATCAGAGTTACACTGCTTGGCTCTTTTTATATTCTATATTTAATTGTTCAAATTCGGAGTGGTTCTGGGAGGTCAGGGGAAGAAATATATCCTGCTGAGACTAATTTTCAACATTTATACAGTTATCCCAGTGTACAGGACTGGATTAAATCTTGTGGGCTCTATTTTAGCAAGTTAGATTTAAGCCTATTTTCAGTCTTTTAACTTAGTTGGCTGAAAATTCTCCTAAAATAACTGGCTAAAACAATCTGCTATCTTAACAGCTCACACACATAGCTGAGTATTTACTGCCGGTGCCTGGACATGGCTCAGTATTGAATATCCAGGGCATAAAGCCGGTGGCAGCAAAAGACTCACTGACTGCCGCTAGCAGAATATTTACTCCAAGTTTCTATAAGCAAAGTATCCTGCTTAGTATATTGGATTGTCCGCTCACTATATCTGTACAATATCACCGACTATTCTGTTACACAAGTGACCACCCCCAGTCCTTCATGCCAGGTGCAGTTGCAGTTGCAAGGATGGTAGAGAGTTCATTTGGTACACAAATTTAAAGCAGAAAGCTTAACATCTAACTTCAAAACCCTTGTCTGTGTAACACGATCTGGAGTTCACGCAGTAATTTCCAAAGAGTTTATGCTCAAAGCATTTAACCTGGATGATCACTCAACCATATCTTTTCAGATGTAATCCATTATCTCCTTGCAATTTTGCTTGCATAATTTCCTGATGTTTTAAGAAACTGATTATAATACACTACATCCATTATTTCAATATTGTTCAAAACCTTACGTTGTGTTTCAGCAGTGAGCAAGGGGAAAAATGAGAGACCATCACAGTACGTGAGGTTAGTGATGGGGAGAATGAAGGAGCCAGCATCCCCCGGATTCTATACATGATGCCAAAATTAATTGTATAGTACTATGCACTAATGAGGACATTAGCACACAAGCTTCAAAAATTTAAAGAAGTCTACAAAACATGACACGATAAATCTGGGTTTAGCGTGTTAGAACGTGCTAAGCCAAGATTTCAACGCACCTTAGTAAATAGGCCCCAGTGAGAATAATGGGGCCCAGTGGCGTAGTCAGGAAATGTTTATTTACAAAGGGTGTGTTTCCCGCATGCCCCGTGTGCCTAGGGTTACCATATGGCTCCAGAAAAAGGAGGACGGATTGAGCCAGCCGGGTTTTACTTCCATTGCTTTCAAAGCAATGGAAGTAAAACCCGGCTGGCTCAATCCGTCCTCCTTTTTCTGGAGCCATATGGTAACCCTACGTGTGCCCCCAGTACCTTAAAATCATCTTTGCTTCAGTCTTTGCCTGGGCAACGGCAGTGTCATTCATAGGCTGCCTGTGGCTTGCACTGGGACTTCCTCTATGAACTGTCCTGCCCAAAGAGGTTTAATGACAGGAGACAGCATGACATCAAAATGCTGAAACCGTATCCCCCGGGCTGCTGCCATAACCAAGAAGAAAAAATCTGACTCCACAAACATGAAGAATAGGTACAAAAAAGAAAAAAACATCTTTGACGAGATTTACTGCCACCTAAGCACTTTCCTACCCGCTTCTTCTCACCTCCAGTTCTGTGCATGGCACCTCGTCCAATTCAAAGCTTGTCTCTCCTGGGCACTCGGTTTATAGCTGAAATGCCGACAATAATTTTTTATACTGTTTTACTGATTTGAAATTTTATTTCATGATAAATATATATATGGTGCACTCCATTTAAGTGCACGTCGGATAAGCGCATGCTCTGTTTAACTGCATGCCGTACTTCGGTCCCGTTTTTGGCGCCATTAATTTCTATGGGGACAAACTTCGGTTTAGCACACTACTAATAAGTGCAAGATTCGCTTATATGCATGGTTTAAGACTGCTCCTCTGCAGGAAAGGCTCCGCATAAGCGCACGCACGGAATATGAAAGCCGATTGGCACGTGACAACCAACGAGATTTCAAATTTACCGACCCTTTAACTGCCACAGGCAGAATAAGTGAAAGAATGTTGTTAGAGTGTACACTGGAGTTGTTGTCGTCGTCGCGCAACTGTAAGACTTTAACACTGGCTGAACGCATAGAAGTTCTGAAAAAATTAGAAAACAAAGTCAAGCATCTATTGCTAAAGAATATGGTGTCAATCCCAGTCAAATTTCATGTGTCTTGAAGCAGAAACACCGGCTTCTGGAAGACTGGCAAAACAATACAAATCCACAACGGAAACGAAAATGGGTGGGAAAAGCTGAGGAGGTAGAAGATGCTCTTCTTCAGTGGTTTTCTCAAGTCAGGAGCAGAAAGTTTCCTGACAGTGGTCCACTGTTTATGGAGAAAGCTAATCAGCTAACTAAAAGTCTTGGACTAACTGAATTCAAAGCCACTGTTGGATGGTTGGAAAGATGGAAGGAGAGGAACAACAAAAAATTCAAGAAACAGCATGGTGAAAAACAAGATGCTGATGACTGAAAATTGGGTTGTTTCAGTTCTTCCTACCATCTTGAATGAGTTTGCACCTCGTGACATTTTCAATGCTGACGAAAACGGTCTCTACTGGCGAGCGATTCCTGATGGAACACTTGCATTCAAACAAGCCGAAACTACAGGAGATAAAACATCGACGGACTGACTGACGATCCTCCTTTGCTGCAATATGGATGGGAGTGAGAAGTTGGAACCACTCGTCATTGGAAAGAGCATGCAGCACAAACTGAACAACAGCCAAATTCAATCCCAAAAGGTCATAAAAAGGCATGCAATACTTAAAAGCATGAAGATTACCCTCAGAAACCAAGGTGTTAACCAAGGTCTGACCAACAAGACCCATTATCTATATAAGATTCTGGTGTCTGTGGTCTGATCTCTTTCATTGGGTAAAAAAATTAATCTCACATGCTTACAATCAGAATTTTCTCATAATGCAAACATTTTCACTGAGAATCAAATATTTCCAAAAGCACAGCTATAGCATAAAATAACTTAGCTTTTCTTAGCTGGCTTAATCACCCCTCATTCCAACTGCTTAATTGTGTTCAACGGGGCCCTTATCGTTTCACTCGCTTCTGGGCTTCATCAGGAACAACCCAGTTTAAACAAACTTATGCAGGGGCATTCATCTCGCTGACAGGAATCCACTAGGAAACACCAGCAGTTGGAATGAGGGGTGATTAAGCCAGCTAAGAAAAGCTAAGTTATTTTATGCTATAGCTGTGCTTTTGGAAATATTTGATTCTCAGTGAAAATGTTTGCATTATGAGAAAATTCTGATTGTAAGCACGTGAGATTAATTTTTTACCCAATGAAAGAGATCAGACCACGGACACCAGAATCTTATATAGATAATGGGTCTTGTTGGTCAGACCTTGGTTAACACCTTGGTTTCTGAGGGTAATCTTCATGCTTTTAAGTATTGCATGCCTTTTTATGACCTTTTGGGATTGAATTTGGCTGTTGTTCAGTTTGTTTTGTATTAGTTTATGCAATTTAGATCAACAGCTCATACTGTTACCTATCTATTAGTAAAGAGCATACAGCCCCATTGCTTCAAGAATGTTAAGCGATTTCCTGTGTCATACGAGGCTAACACAAATTCATGGATGACTGGGGAAATTTGGAAGCAGTGGCTAAAGAAATTAGACACTAGAATGCGGGCACAAAAGCGTCAGATTTTGTTGCTTTGTGATAATTGTGCTGCACACAGTGATGATGTCAGGCTGTCTAATGTCAAGGTGGTCTTCCTGCCACCAAACACTACCTCTCTGATCCAACCTATGGATCAGGGCATAATAGCCAATTTCAAACAACATTATCGGGCTCTTGTGCTATGTCGTCTGATGAGCGTTATGGATGACCAGACTGGCAAGGATAAATGTGCTGTTGAACTGGCTCATAATCTATCACTGTTGGATTCCCTACATATGCAGAAAGAAGCCTGGAATCATGTTACACAGGGAATCATTGTGAACTGCTACAAGCGGGCAAGCTTTGTTAGGGATGTGGAGAGGGATGAAACAGATGCAGCTGTTGCAAACGCATCAGATGAACAGGCTATTGACATCCCAGCCAGTGTTACTGAAGAGGAGTTTCTCTACAACATTAGCAAAATCCGTCCCTTCATCTCTGAGCACTCTACCAGAACCCTTATCCACACTTATCACCTCTCGTCTTGATTATTGTAACCTACTTTTCGCTGGCCTTCCTCTTAGCCATCTCTCTCCTCTTCAATCAATCCAAAACTCTGCTGCGCGACTCATCTTACGCCAAAGTCGCTATACCCACATTAGCCCTCTCCTTAAGTCACTTCACTGGCTCCCTATCTGTTTCCGTATTCAATTCAAACTTCTTCTACTGACCTATAAGTGCATTCACTCTGCCACTCCCCAGTACTTCTCCACTCTTGTCTCGCCCTACGTCCCCCTTCGAGTACTCCATTCTGTAGATAAATCTCTCTTATCTGTCCCTTTCTCCTCTACTGCTAATTCAAGACTCCATTCCTTTTATCTTGCTGCACCTCACACCTGGAATAGACTTCCCGAGCATGTACGTCTAGCCCCGTCTTAAGCCGTTTTCAAGTCCAAACTCAAAACCCACCTGTTTACCACTGCATTTGACTCCTAACTCACTTATCCCGTCCTTTATCCTCACCTCTTCATTACCTTACCCTTAATTGTTCTGTCTGTTTACCTGTCTTATCTAGATTGTAAGCTCTTTGAGCAGGGACTGTCTTTTGTGTATAGTGTACAGCGCTGCATATGCCTTGTAGCGCTATAGAAATGGTAAGTAGTAGTAGTAGTAGTAGAGTTTCATCACTGCGTAGCTGTTGATTACGATCTACAAACAGCTGACGACAACACTGATGTTGAGATATGCACCTACACGCAGGCAACGGCTGATGATGAAACATATGATGAAATGAGCAGTGAGGCACATGCTGACGAAATTTGCAAGAGCGCTGGAGAGTCTCAACACCATGCGGGCCTATCTGGAGGCCACTGGATGTCAGTGCTATGACAGTTTTTACCATCTGGCAGACGTAGTCTATGGAACTCACAGACACAAGAGTGTACAGAGGACTATGACTGATTACTTCAAATAAGCCTAATGTCAGTTAATGGAGACTGTATAACGTCAGTTAACGGAGACTGTATACTGTACATATAATAAACAGTACTGTACATATGTTTATCAGATGTCAAGCTTCTTTGGGTCACAACGGTTAAGTGCACGCTCCAGTTAAATGTATGTATTTCTTTGGTCCCAGACCCTTGCACTTAAGTGGACTGAATTGTATATATGCTGATTTTTTTAAAGGGTTCCAGGGGTGATCCAGGAAATTACAAACCAGTAAGCCTTACGTCAGTGCCAGGCAAAATAGTGGAAACTATTATAAAGAATAAAATTACAGAACACATAGACAAACATGGTTTAATGGAACAAAGACAGCATGGGTTCAGTGAAGGGAAGTCTTGCCTCACCAATTTGCTTCATTTCTTTGAAGGCATGAATAACATGTGGATAATGGTGAGCCGGTTGATGCAGTATATATAGATTTTCAGAAAGCTTTTGACAAAGTTCCTCATAAGAGACTCCTGAGAAAATGAAAAGTCATGGGATAAGAGGCAATGTCCTTCTGTGGATTAGGAATTGGTTATTGGACAGAAAACAGAGGGTAGGGTTAAATTGCTATTTTTCTCAATGGAGGAGGGTGAATAGTAGAATACCACAGGGATCTGTACTGGGACTGGTGCTATTTAACAAACTTATAAATGATCTGGAAATCAGAACGACAAGTGAAGTGATTAATTTTGCAGATGACACAAAACTATTCAAAGTTATCAAAAAGTATATGGATCGTGAAAAATTGCAGGAAGACCTTAGGAAATTGGAAGACCGGGCATCCAAGCTCTATCCCCTTCACCCCAGTTCAGGGTGGAAATCCACAGATAGACAGCCCTAAAACTGGGGCATCCCCTTAGAGGTAGAGAGGGAGACATCTGGACATAGAGAAGGGTATCTATTCCAGATGTTAATTTACGCTGATACAACCAAGTGGCTTGTTGTTATATCTGTTTTCTTACTTTTAGAGCCTCCAAAGGTAAGTGGCTTGCAAACCGCTTCTAGCCATGGGCTGACTTAACACCGGATATTCAATACTGGGCCAAAGATGGTTCCTGGCATTGAATACCTGGGTGTCACGTTCTCAAAACTGGAAACTAGGTTGTGAGCCCTTGGGCCACTGCCGAGGAGCGGCAGTGACAGACAAAACCACCCCACACCGGAGACTAGGCAGAACAAGACTGGAACTCCAGACTGGAGTTGCAGCAGAGGCAAACAGGTAGGACTAAAGCAGAGCAGGCACACTTAAACTTCACCTGCACTTGGCCACTTTTCACCAAGAGTTGAGCTCTGGGCTTCAGGTGGCCGGCAGGACTTGCTGGACAGGGCAGGACTGGATAACAGCAAGGCAGCACAGGGACTGAGGGTCAGAGGGGAAAGGGTGGAACATGGGCAGCAAGGCAGGAGACTGGGCAAGGAAGGGAAAGCTAAAGGGCAGAACAGAGAGCTGCAGAACAGCCACTAAACAGGGAACAAACACTGACTAACAAGACACCGAACTAAGAGCTGCAAGCAACCCCAAAGCCAGAACACAGACAAACAGAAACTAAACACAGAATTACAAACAAGAAACCAGGCAAGGAAAGCAAGCAAAACCTAAACTAAACACAGACTAACTAGAAACAGGCAAGAATCTCTGGCAAACACTGGACTAGCAGAAGTGCAACAAGCACCAACATACCAGGGCCTTAGACGCAATGCAAAGGCAAAGCCAGAGAGTTTCAAAATGGCTAATAAGCCCAGCAGCAACTGAAGCTCAGGTGCAGCAATCACCAGGCAACTACCAGTCTGTGTAAGTTCAAACAAAGCAAGCAAGTCTGGCAGTCTGGAAGATCTGGACTGGACTGTGCTGAAGACTGGACCGGGTAGGAACAGCAAGACAGTCTATGGCAGTTCATAACAGCCACCGGTTCTGGCCACCAGAGGGCGAGGTGAGCACAGACGTGACACTGGGTATGTCCACTGACCTGGAAGTAAACCAGGCACCAGCTGATATTCAGACTGGTGCCCTGTTAACTCACTGAATAAAAGTTAGGACAGCTGTTTTGCTTTTCTTACTTTATGTGGTAATATCTGGTTAGAGGACTGATTATCATCGCCAACCGGATAACTCAAGGGAGTTTAACCAGGCAGGAGAGGCTCCTGCAGAGTTACACCCACTGACCCAGCCAGCCATCGATATTCAGTGGCACTTACTACTACAAATCATTACTGTAGTGCTACCAGTCGTACGCAGTGCTTTACAATTGAACATGAAGAAGAGACAGTCCCTGCTCGAGAGCTTACAATCTAAATCAGGACAGACAGACAGGACAATTAAGGGTAAGGGTAGGACAGACAGAAAGGACACATAGGGATGAGGGACTATTGAAGAGAGGAAGACAAGATAAAGGTTATGAACAAGTGAAAAGTTAGGAGTCAAAAGCAACATCAAACAGGTAGGCCTTTAGTCCAGATTTGAAGGCGGCTAGAGATGGAGATTGACGTAGCGGCTCAGGAAGTTTATTCCAGACATAAGGTGCGGCAAGATAAAAGGAACAGAGTCTGGAGTTAGCGGTGGAGGAGAAGGGTGCAGTTAGGAGAGATTTACCTAGTGAACGGAGTTCCTGGGAAGGAGTGTAGGGAGAAATGAGGGTAGAGAGGTAGTGAGGGGCTGCAGAGTGAATGCACTTATAGGTCAATAAGAGGAGCTTGAATTGTATACGGAAACGGATAGGGAGCCAATGAAGTGACTTTAGGAGAGGGCTGATATGAGCATAGCGACTTTGGCGGAATATTAGTCGTGCAGCAGAATTTTGAACAGATTGAAGAGGAGAGAGAATCTGTTATGCCACCCTAGCTCCACCCCTGGTCGTGGAGGCACCCTAGCCAGTCAGGTTTTCAGAATATCCACAATAAATATTCATGAGAGAGATTTGCATGCCAGTGGTTCCCAAACCTGGTCCTGGAGGCACCCCAGCCAGTCAGGTTTTCAGGATATCCATAATTAATATATGTGAGAGAGATTTGCATAAATGAAGATTTCTCCTATTGTGGGTTCAGTCAACTGCTTTGTTTCTTTGACTGGGATTGCCTAATTCACGTATTCCCGTATTGTTTTTGAAATACTGCACCAGGCACACTTGTTTCTTACTTTCATGTGGAAGTTTGCTTGTGACCCCTGAGGCAGGTAGCTGTTTATTGCCGAAACACGGACCATGTCGGGTCCAACTCTGGTGCTTTCATTAAAGGATTCTGATCCCTTTACAGAGGCTGGGTATGGTTTGTGTCATCCTCTACTCCTACTGTTTACTTCTTGAAGACTCTAGCAAACAGGCTTACATGAGAGGCCAAATGATAAGGACACACCTATTCTGAGGAGGGTGATGGGTGCTGAATGCCACAGGTTTTATAAGCGCAGAGGAAGGACACCAAAGTTATCTTGGATGCATTAGAAGCCTATTTCAAACCCACCAAAAACTTTGTCATACATTTGAAAGAGAAAACAGCACACAGTCACACAGAAAATGATGGCAAATAAAGACCCGTGTGGTCTATCTAGTCTGCTCAACAAGACAGCCAGAGTTATTAAACCTGCCATTCCGTGCAGGTTATGCCCCTCCATGCCCTGTATAGTGAATGTAATTTATATTATGCTTTGATTACATTCTCTTTCTATATAGGGATTCTCTGTGTTTATCCCATGCATTTTTGAATCCTGTCTTTGGTGTTTCTCTCTCCACCCACACTGGAAGGGTATTCCAGGAATCCACAGCCCTCTGCATAAAAAAGTATTTCCTGATATTACTCCTAAGCCACCACCCTGCAACCTCAGTGTGAGTATGGCCCACTGAAAGATTAATGTATTTAGGATAAATTATTTCTTGGTATTTGCTAATGAGTCCAGGCTTCACCATCTCTTAATTGAACGTGACTTGACTCTGAATACAGCCATCGAAACATGTCATACTAAAGAACTCACTGACTTGTAACTGAAAATTATAGAACAGGGAAGGCAGGCTGAATGTGCTAATGAAACAAACAAGCATCAGTGAAGTGTGAATGGTTACAGCTACAAGCAACAGCAGAGCAAAACACCTGGAACCAAAACTGTAGCATGCAAGAACCATAGCAATGCATGTAAGCAAGTGAAAGAACATTGTCCAGTATATCAAAAAGCATGCGGTGTCCTAAATCATTTTGCAAGGATGTGCTTATCAAGTAGGAAGTAAAAGAAGTAAGCTACATAGGTTGGAAGATATATCAGAGTTAGATGATGCTGACTTGCTCAATACTGATGCAGTGTTCTCAAAAGAGTGCCTTGGCACTATGGGGCTCATTTTCAAATCAGAAAAACATCCAAAAAGTGGCATAAATCTGCATTTGGACGTTTTTTTTTCTCACAAAAACATCGTCCATGTTCATGGGCGTCTATGTCCGAGAACGAGTACGTGAAGGGGTGGGACAGACTGTATTTTCGAACAAATGGCCGCCCATCTTTTTTTTCGATAATACGGTTTGTGCCTGGCAAATGTATTGGATATGTGCGGATTTGAGCTGGGCGGTTTTGTTTTTCAGCAATAATGGAAACCGAAGGCGCCCAGCTCAAAAACGAACAAATTCAAGGCATTGGGTCGTGGGAGGGGCCAGGATTCGTAGTGCACTGGTCCCCCTCACATGCCAGGACACCAACTGGGCACCCTAGGGGGCACTTGTAAAAAGTAAAAAAAAAAAAGTTAAATACCTCCCAAGTCCATAGCTCCCTTCCCTTGGGTGCTGAGCCCCCCAAATCCCCCCCAAAACCCACTGCCCACAACTCTACACCATTACCATGGCACTTATGGCTGAAGGGGGGTACCTAGATGTGGGTACAGTGGGTTCTGAAGGGTTTTGGAGGGCTCAACCTTAACCACCACAAGTGTAACAGGTAGGGGGTGGCAGTGGCGTACCAAGGGGGGACGGTGGGGGTGGTCCGCCCCGAGTGCACGCCGCTGGGGGGTGCCGCAGCGCGCGCCTGTGGGCTCCGACTTTCCTAACTTCTTCGTTCGCTGCAGCTCCCTCTGCGCCGGAACAGGTTACTTCCTGAATATGCTAATATGGAGGAAGGAAGGGAAAAAGAGCTGGCTTTTTTGGGGAATAACCATAATGAATATGTATGATAAATCAAGCCAGCTCTTTCTCCCTTCCTTCCTTCCTTCCTTCCTTCCTTCCTTCCTTCTTTCCTCCTTACCCAGCACTCCCTCTTCATCTCCAGTAGTATTTCCCCATCCCCTTTCCCATACCATACCAGTGTTGACCTTAGAAATGCATAGGCTCTATATGTAGATCCTTCAAGAGGTAGTGTGTCATGATTTAGGCTCTACACCCTTTCTGATGTTTTGGTGCCACCTCAGTAAGGCCAACACACAATCTCTCCACTGCAAAACGCTATACACAAACTTGTGCAAAAACACACTCATATCCTTACTAAACTATAACAGCACTAATTTCAAGGACAGGACGAGCTACAACCTTATTCGTGAAAAGGCAGAACTGTAATTACACCAGGCTCTAAAACACCAATACACTACCTCGTGAAATAAAGCAAAACAAAAAGGGCTGCAAATACTACACGCTAGGAGAATACTGCACCTTAATCACACATGAAAAACACATGACACAACAGACATGACACAAGGAACTAGAAATAAAAAAGTATGAAGACAAAATACTGAACTGGAAAGTTAACTCAAGAAGTCAGACTCAGCATGCCAGCATACCAGAAAAATAGAAATTTACATGCAAAATATCACAGATGCACATTTCAAAAAGATGACATATTTCAATTAATAAATTCTGAATAAAATACTTTTTTCTACCTTTGTTGTCTGATCATTTAGTTTTTCTATTCGCTTTGGTCCCAGTGTCTTCTGTTTTATGCAGTGTCTTCTTTCCAGTAGGCTTCCCTCTGCTCCCCACCCTCCCAGTCCCATCCATCTCCTGCTCCTTCCCTCTGCTCACCTCCTTTCCCAGTCCCACCATCTCTTGCTCCTTCCCTCTGCTCCCCACCCTTCCCAGTCCCATCCATCTCCTGCTCCTTCCTCTGTTCACCTCCTCTCCCAGTCCCATCCATCTCCTGCTCCTTCCCTCTGCTCCCCACCCCTCCCAGTCACATCCATCTTCCCTCTGCTCCCCACCCCTCCCAGCCCCATCCATCTTCCCTCTGCTGCCCCCCCCCCCCCCTGCGAGGTCCAGGATCGTGACTCCGTTTAACCCCTCTCTTCCTCCCTCCCTCCAGCGCAGCAGTCTTCAGCCTTTCTGTGCTCCTCCTGGCAGCGGTAGCGACGTATACACGCTGCCTTCGGTCTGCCCCGGAAGCCTTCTCTTCAAGTTCCTGTTCCCACCTATGCGGGAACAGGAACTTGAAGAGAAGGCTTCGGGGCAGAGCCGAAGGCAGCGTGTATACATCGCTACCGCTGCCAGGAGCACAGAAAGGCTGAAGAAGACTGCTGCCTGCGCCCGAGAGAGGGAGGAAGAGAGGGGGTAGACAGACACGCTCGTCTCCGTCTGCTTCACTTCCCTGCCCTCTCTGTCTGCGTCCCGCCTTCCTCTGATGTCATTTCCTTTCGGGCGGGACGCTGAGAGGGCAGGGAAGCGAAGCAGACGGAGAAACGAGCGTGCCTGCTTGTTTTTTTTTCTACTGGCGCCAGTCGTCGTTGTCGTCGTCGTTTGGGGGGGCATTGCCCCCCCTCGCCCCCCAAGTCTACGCCCATGGAAGGAACTCTTCTGTATTGCTCCAGTTGTGTAGACCTGAGAGTGGCTGAGCAGCCAACTTCACAAGGACAGCATGCCCCTTGCTCCAGTACACTCCCAAGCATGGTGAGCACAGGAAGTGCAGAGAACAGCAGTGATGAGAATCCCAAGCCAATGGGCACACCTATCAGAAATATGGAACCAAGTACACCTATCAGGGGTTAACAACTGCCTGCGCAGAAAAGTGCTGTCTACACTTACAGTGGCCTACACTGAAAGCCACCTCAGAGACTTGATCTGTAGGATATTTACAAAAGGAGGTTGTGCATAGCTCAAAAGAAAAAAGGGAGATGTTAATTTATGCTGCTGCCACCTAGTGGTTAATTATTATTTATCTCAATGCTTTCCTATTTCCTGATTCTTGTGGCCTTTAAGTGTAGATATAATAAACCATGGGTCTTGTGCACAGCTGCATTTATTTATTTATTTACCATCTTTTAGGGGAAAAAAAGTTACTCAAGGCGGTGTACATTTAATGTGTCTGTTTTTAACTCTGAAATAGTATCCATTGAAGTTCAAAAGACAGGATCACCTGTACCAGGAGCTGCAGAGCAGGCATTTCAGGTTTTACCCATATTTTATAGCGTTTAGCAAGTGTAGACAAGTTCTGACAGAGAGAAATGTCTATGAATGTGAACTGCATGCCTGAATTCCCATCAAAACTACAGCTCTACTTTGATGCTAGAGAACCAGTGGTACATTTTAGAAAAGTATTTGATCTAAACAAGGATATAATAAATTTACCCTAAAATCACATGGAGGGGCATAATCGAATGGCGCGCCCAAGTTTTCCTGAGGGCGTCCTCACAGAACGTCCCCGCGAAGGGGTGGGGAAAATATTATTGAAACAAGATGGGTGGCCATCTTTCGTTTCGATAATACAGTTGGGGACACCCAAATCTCAACATTTAGGTCAACTTAGAGATGGTCGTCCCTAGAGATGGTCGTCCCCAATTTTCATCGACGCCCATCTCAGAAACGACCAAATCCAAGCCATTTGGTCGTGGGAGGAGCCAGCATTCGTAGTGCACTGGTCTCCCTCACATGCCAGGACACCAACCAGGCACCCTAGGGGGCACTGCAGTGGACTTCAGAAAAAGCTCCCAGGTGCATAGCTCACTTACCTTGTGTGCTGAGTCCCCCAACCCCCCCCCCCCCCAAAACTCACTCCCCCCAACTGTACACCACTACCATAGCCTTTAGGGATGAAGCAGTGGCGTAGCCAGACTGCCAATTTTGGATGGGCCTGAACCCAAAGTGGGTGGGCACAAAATTTTCTCTCTACCCACCTCCCCCAGCAAAATTTAGTCACGCTAATCAGATGCATTTGTCACACAGGGTAAAGTGCTGCTTTTCAGTGCATCAGATTTCAGAAAATTTATTTAATAGCCTAACACCCTTTTCAATGAGCTTTCAGAGGCCAAAACCTCCTGCCTCAGGTCAGTATAATGCTGTTACGGTATCCTCGCCTGACCTAAGGAAGGAAGTATTGGTCTCTGAAACTTCATTAACACAGGTACCATATTACTTTATCCTAAATTAAAAATAAAATGATTTTCTTTACCTTTCTTGTATGGCCATTTACTTTTTCTCATTGTGTCGCTCCCAGTCTCTAGATTCTGCTTTCCTTCGTTTTCGCTTAACTCTTCTGCCACGGTTTCCTGGCCATTTCTCATTTTTCTCTCCTTTTTCTTTGCGTTCTTCAATATTTTTCTGCCCCTCTCTCTCTGTCCTGATTTAATTCATTCTTACTATCCATTCTTTAATTTCCTTCATCTACTTATGGCTTTTCATCTTTTTCTCACCCTTGTTCTCCCCATGCCCCTTCCTCTTATTCTCCAGTCTTTCACTACTCTCCTTTTCCATCCAGCAGCTCTCTTCTTTCTCTCCTCATCCTTCCAGTCTCCCCTCTCTCTCCCCATCCTTTCAGTAGTCTCCCCTCTTTCTTTCTTTCTGCATCCTTCCATCCAGTGTCACCTCTTTCTCCCTACCCTTCCATCCAGCGTCTTCCCTCTTTCTCTCCCCATCCTTCCATCCATCTGTCCTCTCTCCTGATCCTTCCATCTAATGTCTCTCTCCCTCTTTCTAACCAGTGTCTCTGTATCACTCTACCCTTTTCTGTTCAGTGTCCCTTCTCTCTCCACATCCTTCCAGTCTCTCCCCTTTCTCTCTGCATCCTTTCATCCATCTCCCCTCTTTCTCTGCCATCCTCCTGTTTTCCCTTTCTCTCCCCATCCTTCCGTTTTCCCTCTTTCTCTGCCATCCTCCCATCTGTTTTCCCTCTTTCTCTCCCCATCCTTCCGTTTTCCCTCTTTCTCTGCCATCCTCCCATGTTTCCCTCTTTCTCTCCCCATCCTCCGTTTTCCCTCTTTCTCTGCCATCGTCCCATCTGTTTTCCCTCTTTCTCTCCCCATCCTTCCATCTGTTTTCTATCTTTTCTCCCCATCCTTCCATGTTTTCCCTCTTTCTCCCCATCCTTCCATGTTTTCCCTCATTCTCTGCCATCCTTCCATCTGTTTTCCCTCTTTTCTCCCCATCCTTCCATGTTTTCCCTCATTCTCCCCATCCTTCCATGTTTCCCTCTTTCTCTCCATCCTTCCATGTTTTCCCTCATTCTCTGCCATCCTTCCATCTGTTTTCCCTCTTTTCTCCCCATCCTTCCATGTTTTCCCTCATTCTCTGCCATCCTTCCATCTGTTTTCCCTCTTTTCTCCCCATCCTTCCATGTTTTCCCTCTTTCTCCCCATCCTTCCATCTGTTTTCCCTCTTTTTCTCCCCATCCTTCCATGTTTTCCCTCTTTTCTTCGACGAGGCCCGCCCTGCATGCCAGCGCCAGCCCCCATTGCCGGACACTGCTGCTTTTCCTGTTGAGCAGCAGGGCCGGCACTACAAAAAAGAAGAAGCGCTAACGGCGCTAACTTAAGGACGAGAAATGTTTAAAAAAACAAAAAAAAGCGCGGCACCGGCAGGCACTGTCTCGGCAGCCTTAAGGCATTGGCTGCTGAGGCATTGGCTGCTGGCTCGCAGGCTCCTCCCGCAGACGGGAGGAGCCTGCGAGCCAGCAGCCAATGCCTCAGCAGCCAATGCCTCAAGGCTGCCGAGACAGTGCCTGCCGGACGGTGCCGCGCTTTTTTTTTGTTTTTTAAACATTTCTCGTCCTTAAGTTAGCGCCGTTAGCGCTTCTTCTTTTTTGTAGCGCCGGCCCTGCTGCTCAACAGGAAAAGCAGCAGTGGCCGGCAATGGGTGCTGGCGCTGGGCGGGCCTGGGCTGAAATTGGGTGGGCCTGGGCCCACCCAGGCCCACCCGTAGCTACGCCCCTGGGATGAAGGGGGGCACCTAGATGTGGGTACAGTGGGTTTGTGGTGGGTTTTGGAGGGCTCACATTTACCACCACAAGTTTAACAGGTAGGGAGGAATGGGCCTGGGTCCGCCTGCCTGAAGTGCACTGCAGTACCCACTAAAACTGCTCCAGGGACCTGCATACTGCTGTCATGGAGCTGGGTATGATATTTGAGACTGGCATAGAGGCTGGAAAAAATATTTAAAACATTGTTTTAGGGTGGGAGCAGGTTAGTGACCATTGGGGGAGTAGGGAGAGGTCATCCCCGATTCCCTCCGGTGGTCATCTGGTCATTTAGGGCACATTTTTGTGGCTTGGTCGTAAAGAAAAAAGGACCAAGTAAAGTCGCCCAAGTGTTCATCAGGGACGCCCTTCTTTTTTCCATTATTGGCCAAGGATGCCCATGTGTTAAGCACGCCCCAGTCCCGCCTTCGCTATGCTTCCGATATGCCCCTGTGAACTTTGGTTGTCCCCGCGATGGAAAGCAGTTGAGGACGCCCATAATTGGCTTTTGATTATGCCAATTTGGGCGACCCTGGGAGAAGGACGCCCATCTCCCGATTTGTGTCGAAAATAAGCCTGCTTGTGTGCTGACATCCTTGTGTATAGCAGGTGAATCACCTATGTGGTTTTTTTTCCTTTTCAACCCAATGAAAGTTGGAAAGAATTATACAAAAGGGTTTGAGAAAGCTGTCCCTCTGTCTGTCTCTAAAAATTTAACACAATGGGATGAAACTTGGCACATTGGAAAAGCTGGTTAAAATGCATATCAAGGTCAAAAATGTCCAAAGCTAGATGAGGGGTTCTAGAGAAATAAGGCTCCTCCTTCTCCTCCCCCCACCCATAAAACATTATATATGGGAACAGCTCTGGGGCAAAATAGCTCTCTGGATGAAACTTGTCATGCAGGAAAAATTAATACGAAGACACAATGAATTTAAAAACTGAGTATAATCAGACTGAGGGTTACAGAGAAATAAGCCCTCCCCTCCCTCCAAAAAAAATTGCCCAATGCTTTTCTATGGGAGAAGGTTTCTGTATCATAGAAGCTTACAAACAGTAAAGCATAAGCAGATAGGAAATTCCTCCTTTCAAACTGCCTTTCCCTGTTCTCCTAAACTACCCCCACCTCAAAATACCCCACTGCACAAAACTACAGCACCCTTACAAATTAACACCTCACACACTGCTGCCACTCCACACACTGCTGCCAGCACAACAGTCCCACCAACCTGCAAGCTGCCCCGCTGCTTAAATGGAGCAGAGGAGTAGCAGACTTTGCTCCTGGGGATGTGTGTTCAATTCCTACTGCAACTATTTGCTATAAAAAAAACAAGTCTAGCTCAAAATGTCTAAGGTTTTCACATACCATGCAAATGAGTTTATCTTGTTGGGCAGACTGGATGGACCGTACAGGTCTTTATCTGCCATCATTTACTATGTTACTAAATTACCTCCCCACAACTTCCCCAACTCTTTCCAAACTGCTGAGTCCCCAAGAATTACCCCTCCCAACTGCACTAGCAATCTGCAAACATCCCCCCCCCAAATGCCCCCTGCAACTGTCCTGCCACCCTACAAACTATACCCTCCAATGGTCCACACTTCACAAACTGTTTCCAATCCCATTAACTACCCCTTGAAACTTGGTCAAAATTCTGCAAAAAGCTCTCTGTAACTTTACCAGTATCTTGCAAACTGCCCCACTCCAAAAATTATTCCGACTGTCACATCACCCCACAAACTGGCCCACTCTCAAAATCTACCTTCCCACAACTGCCCCACCACCCTGCAAACTGCACTACTCACAAAACTACCTCCTCCCTGCCCTATTACACTGCAAACTGCCCCACCGAAAATTTAGCCGCCACCCTGCAACTGCTCCACCCCCCAAAAACTAATCCTTACAACTTTCCCACCTCTCCTCTAACTGGCCCACATCCAAAATTACTCCCCTGATAACTGCCCTCACCCCCCAAAAACTACCACCACACAACTGTCCTAGCCCTACAAGTGCCTCATTACACTGCAAACTGCCCCCTTAAAAAGTAGCCCTTGCAAATGCCCTACTACTCAACAAACAGTCCCCCCCAAAAAAAACAAACTACCCAATTGCCTCACCATCCTGCAAACTGCCCCTCCACAAAAAGTAGCTTTGCAACTAGAAGTGATAAGTAGTAGTAATAGTACTCTACCACTCCTCAAATTGCTCCACCCCAACAAATTATGCTCCCATCTCCAAACCTAAGCCCCACAACCCATCCTGACCACTAAAAAATACTCCTAACAATCTGCACAACCACCCCAGGACATAAGCTAATATAATCATCACACTTATATACTACCTTTTCCCTATAAAATAGAGCATGAAGTGGTTTACAGAATTATATAGTTAAGTAACAGAGCCAGAACTTGCCTATTCTTGTCAGAAATCTGGCAAGAATAGGCAAAATAAAATTAAACTTCTTGATAAAATTTGTGAAACAGGAAGGCCTTTAAATTTCTCCAAAACTGATAAGAATCACAGTTCTTAATGGGACTAGGAAGAGTATTCCAAGCTGAAGCTGCCTTATATGAAAAGGATTGCTCTAGAGCTTTTTAAAAAATGAATAGACTTAAAAGAGGGAAACATCAACATGTAATCTCAACTTTGCCTACTGGTCACCTTTCCTACAATAAAGTGTACTAATGAAAGGAACTCCTCTGGAATCAAACTCTTAATCTCAATCCTTGCATGTAGCAGAAGCCAATGAAGTTTCTCAGAAAGAGGAGAATCATGATCATATTTTATTCTTCTAAAAGTCAGTCAAGCTGCTGTGTTTTCAACAAGTTGTAATTTCCTCAAAATAACCACTGTTACCGGTATATATCCATAAAGGGAGTTACAATAATCAAGTTGTGATAAAATTGTAAACTGGACTAAAACAGCAAAGTGGGCAATAGAGAACAAACCAATCTTAGTTGTTGCAATGTGAAAAAAAAAACACTTTTGCACCAAACTGTTTACCTGGGGTTGGAAAATCAACAAGAAATCCAAAATGACTCCCAGTACTTTAGATGGATTGTCAATAAGGAGTGATTCATTTGCATTCAAAGCTAACCTACTAGGGAAGGACAAAATTGGGGTTCCAAACTAAAGCAGATTGGTCTTAGAGGAATTCAATTTCAACTGATAATGAGAAATTCAGAGTTCAATTTTGGAAACACAAGTGCAAAGTCTTGAGAGATATATCTGTACATCAGGTTGTACTTCTTGGAGCATAAAAATATCACCAGCATAAGAATAAGTGAACTCACACTATAAAACTGAGTTTAATGAGCTCATATATATGTTGTAAAACAATAGGTAACAAGAGTGAGCCCTGGTGAGAGTGAGCATTCTGGTGTCCAGAACTGAGATACATCCCCTGCACTTGCATTGCATAGGACTGAACTTGCAAAAAGATAAGGGCCCCTTTTACAAAGGCACACCAGAATTTTCAGTGTGCGTCAAAAATCATAAATGCAAAAGACACGCACACACACTCACATTTAGGGCCAGATTCTGTAAATGGCGTCTAAGATGTAGGCACATCAGAATAATGCTCATAGTGCTATTCTATCAAACCATGTCTACAGTAAGAGGCTGCTTATAGAATAGCGCATAGGCTGGGGGAATGCACATACATTTTAGGTGTAGCCATTTACACCTAAATGTATGCACGTTCCCCCAAGTTCTATAACAACACAAGTAAATGCGATTGATGCCTCCAACATGCCTACACTGCTCCCATGGCCATGCCCCCTTTTTAACTACTGTAGGATTATGGTACAGCTAGAAGACCCCACCGGAATGGTGGGAGGCCAGTTTTGAAGGGTCTGGTCTATTAGAAACTAGGTCGACATAAAGTTAAATTGGCTCGGCCAGCCAAAGTCTGCTGGAAAAGCAGGGCCTAGCCTAAAGGCCAGACTAAGGCTTGAAACAGAAAAGATAGGTCAGGGAAATATGAAACAAAATGGAAGATGAGAAAACAAAATGGAAACTAAAGTGTCAGTTATAAAGTGGATTTTCCCCAATTTCCCCATCTGAGTTAGAAAAAAAGTGTTTGTCTAAAAACATCATGCTAGGTGCAGGAGTGGGGAAATTTTCTGTTGAAATAGAGGCGGTACCGGAGGTTGCGGTTAAGCGAGTTTGGAATAAACAGCTCTTACATTGGAATCAATGTAAATGCATTAGTTTTCTATGTACTCAGAATTGTATAAAAGACAGAGCAAATCTGGGTGGAGCTGGAGAAGTCCCCAATTTCATCCAGAGATGCTGTCGGACAGACCTGAAGTCAGATTGATGTTCATGATCGCTTTGTACTGCTTTGGTAAGAATCAATAAATCTATCTATCTTTGCAACCTGTCTTCTCCCCTTCTTTACTAATATCTAGAGGGATGCTAAATCTTTTGGGTCTAAATTATTAATGGATAGGACACTCACTCACTTACTGATACTCACGGATACCAGGAGTCAGATAAAAGAGGTTATGGCTAGGGAGTATATTAAAAGCCATCTGGGAGACTCCCCTCTGTCATCTGGACTGTTGTCCAGCATGGAAAAGGGGCGGTTCTTCCCGAGTTAGAAAAACATTGGTGACCTGGACTGCTGACTTTTCGGACACTTTCCTCACCTTTTTGTTGCGCATTATTTGGCCGCAGAGGGGATATATATATTCCCATATTGTGCTGCCAAATCCTGCGCTTTCTCCATCCTTCCTCATCTTCTAGCTCCTATCTTTGCCCCCTTTTTCTCCCTGTTACTTAATTTTTTTCCTGCATGTCTATTCTTCTTTTTGGCTGTCTCCTTCGCTTTGCTATTTCGTCCCACTCTATCTCCCATGCATTCTTCTTTCTATCCCTATTTGATTTCCACCTACACTTTCGTCCTTTTTCTGTATGTATCCGGGCTGCCCTTAGACTCTGGTGAGTTATCCCGCTCCCTGCTGTCTCTACGTCTTCTACCTTGCCTGCACGCATCATGTGGCTTTTTAATTTAGGGCGTTCCCCCATGCACTTTCCCTCTCTATTTTCTTTTCACTCTGGGTCTGGTGATCGACCAATACGGTCACTCCTTCTTTCTATTTCCATATCCCTCTTACCCTTGTCATTTCTTTCTGTTTTGTGCTCCTGCGTGTGACCTTGTCACACACCACTGCCCCGTTTTCCCCCTTTTCATTAATCCTTCTTTTTTTCTCCTCTTTCTTTCTGTGTCTGTTCCTTGCAGTACATAATGCAGTTAGCTGTCTCTAAAATCCTCTTGTCACAATAGCCCCCCCCCCCCCCACTTCCCCTCTTCTGATGGCGCACTTGCTTTTCAGTCCTGTCTCCCTTATGAAAATTTGGGTGTTTCCTCTTTTTTCTTTCTGCTTATTCTATGGTCTTGTATACTGTTTTCTGATTGTTAACCATGCTGTTATCTTTTCCTGAAATAGATCTGGTCTTGCTGTCAGTAGAAATGCCTGTCGTTGAGTTAAACAGTCACCTCACTTCTTTTCTGTTAAATTCCTGCCCACGGTGTTATGTCCTCTTGTCTATATATATAACCTCTTGGTCAGTGCTTAACCTGGTGATCCACCTTGTGCGTCGAAACTGGCAGCTGACTATCTATTCTTGTAACCCTTTTATCCTGTCACTCGCACTCAACCCTATATTTTCGAATCCGTTTGATCTCTGATGGCGGTCAATGCTGGGATACTTTCCCTAATGCTAATGGTGATCCAGATCCTGTTCATTGTACTTCTATTATGACTGTTTTATTAACGGACCACTCTGTGCCTGTTCCTGTATCGCTTTTTTATTGCTTCAATCTGTCCTAGTTTTGTTCTTTGTGAGTAAGTACTATGTTGTCGCGTGCACGAGGACCTTGGCACACTGTCAGGCTTCTTCCCCGGGAGCACTGGTTTCGTGAGTCCTTGGGCCACTACCGTGGAGCGGCAGTGGCAGGCAAGATCACCTACAAGGTAGAGATGAGACAAGACTGGACTGGAACCCCGGACTGGAGTTCTACACAGGAATACTCAGAACTGGAACGCACCGGACGGGTGCGCACTGGAGTGGGGCCCGCTGGACTGGAACCCACTGGACCTAGGCTTCACCTACACTTGACTGCCTTCCCCCTCGGGTTGAGCCCTCAGGTTCTGGCAGCCGGTAGGACTTACAGGAACCGCAGGAATGAAGGTCCAGGAGTGCCCCCTGGCCCCTAGGCGCAGGCAAGGCAGAAAGGCAGGGAAAGTCCGGGTTCTGGCAGTAGGCAGGTTCAAAGCAATAGTCACAGAAAGGCAGGAAACCCACAGAGCAATACCACAGAAGGCCTGGAAACCCACAGAGCAATAAACACAGAAGGGCTGGAAACCCACAAAGCAATAAACACAGAAGGGCAGAAAACCCACAGAGCAATAAACACAGAAGGGCAAAAAACCCACAGAGCAATAAACACAGAAGGGTTGGAGACCCACAGAGCAATAAACACAGTAGGGCTGGAAACCCACAAAGCGATAAACACAGAAGGGCAGAAAACCCACAGAGCAATAAACACAGAAGGGTTGGAAACCCACAGAACAATAAACACAGAAGGGCTGGAAACCCACAAAGCGATAAACACAGAAGGGCAGAAAACCCACAGAGCAAGAAACACAGAAGGGTTGAAAACCCACAGAGCAATAAACACAGAAGGGTTGGAAACCCACAGAGCAATAAACACAGAAGGGCTGGAAGCCCACAAGAAAAGACAAGGAAAGCAAACAGTGCAAACAGCACACTAACCTCGGGACCTAAGGCATTGCGAAAGCATTGGCAATGCAAAGGCCAGGACTGTAGTCTCCAAGTGGTTAATAAAGCCCTTCAACACCAGAGCCACAGCTGCAGCAATCACCTTGCAACCAAACAGAGGCTTGACACACAGAGCAGTCAGCCCATAGGAAGGAACAGCGGGAGCCATCTTGGAAACTGGCAAAGAGGAGGAGGCGGCAGCCATCTTTGAAGAGGCATAGCCCACACAGGTGAGATTCAGTAGGGCAATCAGCACACAGAGCCAGAGAGAAACTAAGACAGAGACAGACTCAGAGACAAGCAGAAGCCAGCACAGCCACTGACTCCCAGAAACAGGGTAAGTATGAGGGTGGTCACGGCCACAGACGTGACAGTACCCCCTCCTCAAGACCCCCCTCTCGGTCTCCCTGAGGAGGTCAGGTGTCCAGGGGTAACTGTGGTGAAACCTTCTGATCGGTTTCAACCCCCAGACATGGATCACTGGTCTGGAAGTCACAAAGAAGTTCAAACCTGGCAGACAGGAGCGGAACTTGTCAACAGGAGGCTCCTTCCAATCACCGCTGGGCCAACTCAGGAACTTGGATGCATCAAGAGGAACCATGTTCAAAAGGAACCCTTCTCTGAGGGAACCCAGACTGAACTCAGGAAGCAAACCGGGACTGGGACCCGGACTAGAGTCAAGAAGCAAACCGGGACTGGAACCCAGGCGTGCGTCAGGAGCTTGACTGGAACTGGAACTCAGAGCAGGCTCAGCATCTTGGCTGGAAGTGGAACTAGGAACGGACTCAGCATCTTGGCTGGAACTGGAGCTAGGAGCAGGGTCAGCATCTTGGCTGGAACTGGAACTTGGAACAGACTCAGCATCTTGGCTGGAACTGGAGCTAGGAGCAGGGTCAGCATCTTGGCTGGAACTGGAACTTGGAACAGAAGTTGAACCGGGACTGGGACCCGGACTGGAATCAGAGTCTTGACTGGAACAGGAATTCTGAACAGGAGTTGAACCGGGACTGGAACCCGGACTGGAATCAGAAGCTTGACTGGCAGGGCCCCTCAAACTGGACTCAGGAGCTTGGCTGGGAGCGCCCCGCGAACTGGACTTTAACTGAGGCTTGGCAGAACACACCCTTTGGACAGGGATCGGAGGCTCGAGCGGAAGCGCCACTCGAACTGGCCTTCGGAGCTTGATTGGAGGTACCCTCCAGACTGGAAGCGGAGGTGCCACCTGAACCACCCTGTGGACTGGCATCGGAGGCTTGGTTAGAAGCCCCCCTCGAACTGGACTCAGTGGCTTGACTGGACGGGTCACTTGAACAAGAACCGGAGACTTGACCCGAAGCGCCACTTGCACAGGAATCTGAGGCTCCATCGAAGGCTTCCCTCGGACTGGACTCGGAGACTTCAAAGGGCGTGCCACTTGAACGAGGACTGGAGGCTCGACCTGGAGCGCCACTTGCATAGGAATCTGAGGCTCCGTCAGAAGCACCCCACGGACTGGACTCAGAGGTTTCAGAGGGCGTGCCAGTTGAACGAGGACTGGAGGCTCGACCTGGAGGACCACTCGAACAGGAATCCGGGGCTCCATCGAAAGCCTCCCTCGGACTGGACTCGGAGCCTTAAGTGGCATCGTTACTTGGACTTGAATTGGAGGTTCAGTATGAAGCATCCCCTGGACTGGACTCAGTGACTTAGGAGGCAGCGCTACTTGAACTGGGGTCAGGGGCTTGGTCCGACGCCTCACTCGGCCTGACCTCAGAGACCTGGTCAGGACCGTCCCTCGGAACGAACTCAGAGGCTTAACTGGCGGCTTCACTCGAACAGGATTTGAAGACTCCACTTGAAACTCTCCTTGGACTGGACTCAGCGCCGGTGGACTGGAATCCCGAATAGGAACTAACCCGCTATGGTACCGCAGGCTGCTCTGCTGAGGAGACCTGAGCGGAGGAATTCCCCGGCGTCTTCCTTCGGCCTCAGCTTCAGGAGTATCCCGCAGAGCTGGCTCCTCCAGAAGTCTGAGGCGGTACTCACAGAGCGAGATAGCAGGATTCATGTCAGAAACTGGGCTATGGCGGACCAGACGCCACCAGAGACGCTTTCTTTCAGCTGCTGCTTCAGGAGTAGCCTTCAGGGCTGGATCAGACAAAAGTTTATCTCGGTACTCCCGAAGCGTCATAAAAGGACCCAAAAAAGAAACTGGGCTGACATAAGGATCAGAGTCAAAATCAGAAACTGCACCCGGATTGTCCACAGGGAACGAACTCATGGGCAGGCAGCCCACTGGGAGTGATGATCTTGCCGGACTCATGGCCTTTGCATTCTGTCGCGTGCACGAGGACCTTGGCACACTGTCAGGCTTCTTCCCCGGGAGCACTGGTTTCGTGAGTCCTTAGGCCACTACCGTGGAGCGGCAGTGGCAGGCAAGATCACCTACAAGGTAGAGATGAGACAAGACTGGACTGGAACCCCGGACTGGAGTTCTACACAGGAATACTCAGAACTGGAACGCACCGGACGGGTGCGCACTGGAGTGGGGCCCGCTGGACTGGAACCCACTGGACCTAGGCTTCACCTACACTTGACTGCCTTCCCCCTCGGGTTGAGCCCTCAGGTTCTGGCAGCCGGTAGGACTTACAGGAACCGCAGGAATGAAGGTCCAGGAGTGCCCCCTGGCCCCTAGGCGCAGGCAAGGCAGACAGGCAGGGAAAGTCCGGGTTCTGGCAGTAGGCAGGTTCAAAGCAATAGTCACAGAAAGGCAGGAAACCCACAGAGCAATACCACAGAAGGCCTGGAAACCCACAGAGCAATAAACACAGAAGGGCTGGAAACCCACAAAGCAATAAACACAGAAGGGCAAAAAACCCACAGAGCAATAAACACAGAAGGGTTGGAGACCCACAGAGCAATAAACACAGTAGGGCTGGAAACCCACAAAGCGATAAACACAGAAGGGCAGAAAACCCACAGAGCAATAAACACAGAAGGGTTGGAAACCCACAGAGCAATAAACACAGAAGGGCTGGAAACCCACAAAGCGATAAACACAGAAGGGCAGAAAACCCACAGAGCAAGAAACACAGAAGGGTTGAAAACCCACAGAGCAATAAACACAGAAGGGTTGGAAACCCACAGAGCAATAAACACAGAAGGGCTGGAAACCCACAGAGCAATAAACACAGAAGGGTTGGAAACCCACAGAGCAATAAACACAGAAGGGCTGGAAGCCCACAAGAAAAGACAAGGAAAGCAAACAGTGCAAACAGCACACTAACCTCGGGACCTAAGGCATTGCGAAAGCATTGGCAATGCAAAGGCCAGGACTGTAGTCTCCAAGTGGTTAATAAAGCCCTTCAACACCAGAGCCACAGCTGCAGCAATCACCTTGCAACCAAACAGAGGCTTGACACACAGAGCAGTCAGCCCATAGGAAGGAACAGCGGGAGCCATCTTGGAAACTGGCAAAGAGGAGGAGGCGGCAGCCATCTTTGAAGAGGCATAGCCCACACAGGTGAGATTCAGTAGGGCAATCAGCACACAGAGCCAGAGAGAAACTAAGACAGAGACAGACACAGAGACAAGCAGAAGCCAGCACAGCCACTGACTCCCAGAAACAGGGTAAGTATGAGGGTGGTCACGGCCACAGACGTGACATATGTTCCCTGTTGGTTTTTTTTTGTCTTTTTGTCTTCTGCAAGCTCGCTCCCTACACTGAGTTCTGTCCTTTCTTCCTTTTGGTGTTCTAACATTGGGAGCTATAGGGTTATGTCTTCCCTATCTGTGGAATAGACTCCCGGCATCTCCGGGTTTCAAAAGCTCTTCGCAGGCTATTCTCCCTGTTGCAAATTATTGTCCCTGCTTTAGATATATCTATAGGCTATTTTTGTATAGTACTGCAAGGCCTATTTGCTGCCACTCCCCCTTTTCTGGCTGTCTCTGTGGAACCTGCGCGCATTCCTCCCCATATCTAGCAGACTTTTCTTTTTTGGGTGTCACTGGATCACTCCCCGACCAGAGTATTAGTCGGTTGGCTGAAGAGCAAGCCGAAATTTCTCTAGTCCAGGAAGGGTGGGTTTAGATTTGGTGTGAATGTTCTGAAAGTGTGTGATTGTGATCTGAGTGTGGACTCCGTGGTACTGCATTTCCTGTCCGAGCGACCGCGGCAGGTCAGGAAGTGGAGGAAGCGACCGTTGTTTGTCTATAACCTACTGTGTCTGAACACGGGGACCCCTTACCCCTGTTCCCAACAAATTCCCTACCTGGTGTCAAGTACCTGGTGTTTGTGTGTTATAGGGACCATGGGTTTTAGGAATGACTATGGTGTGGATTTATCAAGTGACATCCAAAATTGTCTGTACTTAGTGTTTGACTGCCTATTCATCATCTTTAACCTGGTAGCCTGTGTGAGAAGAAAGAGGCTGTCCTACCCTGGTTAGGCCCCTAGAGGGCGCTGTTCCCCTAAAATGTCCAGGGAGAAGGGCTGGGTGAGTCACTAAAGGGAGCCAGTAAGGGGTGTATAGCAGGAGGTCGCTAGGACAGAGGAGAGTCCTGGGGATAGAAACAGGTGCAGCAGGTTATGGGCTGGGTCCTGTTTAGCCATTAACCACTTAATACCCCACCTGAGTGTGAGGGAAGGGGAGAGCTAGCAGCTAAAGAAGAGAGCTGGTAGCTGAAGCAGGAGGATCCCCATGAGAAGTACTGGCTGAGCCCTTTGGACTGGTGGTGAGCTGTGTGCAAAGCAAGGAAGCTGGCTGGGGTAAGAAGGCCCTAGATTGTCAGGTATAAGAACTGTGTGTTACAAGGAAGGACTGTGTGTCCAGGTTACAAGGAAGGACTGTGTGTCCAGATGTTTTAAGCTGGAAGAAGTGTGCCCCAGGAAGGGGGAATAAAAGATTTGTATGAGAACTATCCTGTTGGTGAGACCTGACTGTGTTTGCCTTTTGAGAAGCAGGTCACCCTGAGCAGAAAGGGGTAGTAGAATCATTTGCATAAAATCTGCATACTGTGAACCAGCTCACCCTGAGTGAAAGAGGGACCTGGGATCCTGAGGTGGGAGCTTCATCTTCACAATTGGTGGCAGTGGTGGGATCTGCACTGAACATCCACGTGGGAGCAGTTGGATTCCAGATCAGACCAGATGAGGGGTCTGCGTGAGATGGAGGTGTCCTTGGAGGTTCCAGAGGCTGTGGTTCTAGAAGCCTGTTGAGGGGGCCAACACTAGCAAAAGAGCTTTGCTCACCTACCCTAGGTAAAGGGTACCTAGGGGGGAGGTGAGAGTGGATACGTAAGTGAAGACTGTAGGCTTGGGAGTGGCTGTAGGGGATGGAGGAGGCCACAAGACCCTCCCCAGGAGGGGGGACCACAAACCCCTTCCCAGGAGGAGGGGGGGACACACACAGGGAGGTGCAGCAAAAGTGAGGGGGCTAGGAGAGTAAACAGGCCACACTTGAATCTTGTTTTGTGTGATTGCAGGCTGCACCCCATCGGACGGCCAGGAAGGATGGAGGCCTGAGAAGCTGGAGAAAAGTTCAAGCCGGAGAGGAGAAGGCAAGAGCACTCACCTGAGTCAATTACCGCTGGAGAGGATCTATTAAAGCTGGACATTAAGAACCAGGTTTTGGGGACTTGCAGGGGATAAGGGTCAGATAGAACCAGCTGTAAAAAAAAAAAGCCCAAAACAGTCACCAGGTGACCCCTTTCTCGGAGGGATCATGGTATAGGTGGGCACCCAGGGAAAGGGTAGGGCCCGAGCCATGTGAGGTGCTAAGAGAAAGATAAGGAACCTGGGGCGAGCTAGGTGACCCCTCCCTCGGAGGGCTCATGGTATCGTCGGGTGCCCAAGAGATAGGAGGGGGCTGCAGGAGAAGAGGGTCAGGTAGGGCCCGCTGCAGTGGGAGCCCCTCAAGGCCTAGTTAATGGGAAGGGCCCGGGGCCATGGGATGTGCTAAGAGGGGGGTGGGGAGCCCAGATAGGGGTTGGTGAGGCCCAGGGATAGAACAGGGATGAGCCTGGAAAAGTGTATGCCCTCTTGGAAGAATTGCTGCTCCTCAGTGGAAAAGGCTTACAGAGTTGCTGAGGTTGAGCAGCAATTATCTTAAGGGTGGGGGTATGTGAGAAGGAAGAGGCTGTCCTACCCTGGTTAGGCCCCTAGAGGGCGCTGTTCCTCTAAAATGTCCAGGGAGAAGGGCTGGGTGAGTCACTAAAGGGAGCCAGTAAGGGGTGTATAGCAGGAGGTCACTAGGACCGAGGAGAGTCCTGGGGATAGAAACAGGTGCAGCAGGTTATGGGCTGGGTCCTGTTTAGCCATTAACCACTTAATACCCCACCTGAGTGTGAGGGAAGGGGAGAGCTAGTAGCTAAAGAAGAGAGCTGGTAGCTGAAGCAGGAGGATCCCCATGAGAAGTACTGGCTGAGCCCTTTGGACTGGTGGTGAGCTGTGTGCAAAGCAAGGAAGCTGGCTGGGGTAAGAAGGCCCTAGATTGTCAGGTATAAGAACTGTGTGTTACAAGGAAGGACTGTGTGTCCATGTTACAAGGAAGGACTGTGTGTCCAGGTGTTTTAAGCTGGAAGAAATGTGCCCCAGGAAGGGGGAATAAAAGATTTGTATGAGAAATATCCTGTTGGTGAGACCTGACTGTGTTTGCCTTTTGAGAAGCAGGTCACCCTGAGCAGAAAGGGGTATTAGAGTAATTTGCATAAAATCTGCATACTGTGAACCAGCTCACCCTGAGTGAAAGAGGGACCTGGGATCCTGAGGTGGGAGCTTCATCTTCACATCTGTCATAGCAATCCAGGATGTTAGTCCGGGATGCTTATCACAGTCTTATCTGTGCTCTTAACTCCCTTTTTCTCAAGTCCTATCTGCCTGTGTGTGAGCTATCTACAGAATCACACTCTTCTATTCTTCCCTTATTATTCTAATCTCTGGTGAAAAACTTTCTGTCATCATTTTTTGCTTCTAAAGTTTTTTAGTTACTTGCGTGGTTTCCTTATCTTGCTATGTCATTTGATACCCTGTCAGGCTTTAAAGGACTCCAAAAGGTGTGGTGGGAGGGGGACGTCTGGGTGGCTACACGTACTCCAGGACGTACTGCAGTCTGAACAGCCGCCTCAGTAGTTGTCAGAGGTAGGGATTCGGGATAGGAGGCCGTGACCCCACAACTTGGCAGGGACTGTGGCATAACCGATTAGGAAGGAGGACTCGAACTTCCTGTCTGGAGCTGCTGAAGCTGGGCCATGGGGTACAAGGGTCCAGCCATGAATGGCTGTTCAGGAGTCTGGGTAGAAGTGTGATGAATAGTGGAATTAGTAGTAGAACATGGAAAGTGCTCAATCATAGTCACAGAAAAAGGATTAGGCTGGGGTTTAGAAAAGGTTTGTGGAGCATTGGGGGGTAGGATCCGGAGGTGCACCGGGACCTTTGGGTTCTGGTTTGGAAGGAAGGGGAGATAAATCCACAGTACCAGAGATGTGCACAGTTGTAGGGCTATCAAGGGTAATGAAAGTCAGGGGTTCAGGTAATTCTGAAAGTGATGGTGCTATGGGTGGTTGGGCTTATGAAGGCCTTGGAAATGGAGTCACCTATGTAGTAGGCTTATCACAGTAGCCAGGGGGTATGGGAGTGTATCCCACAGCGCAAGGTAGCAGCTTGGCAGGACTAGCAGCGAGTGCCACATCGTAAGAAGGAGGGGCACTAGGGGTCACTGCCTCTTCACAAAGGGGTTGGTCGGCATCAACGTTAGCCGACGTTTTACTATTATCATTTCTGGCAATCAAAATGAATTTATTGATGGCGCCTATATGTTTGATCCGCGATTTTCCCGATTTATGCGATTCATTATAGCAGACCAAAGCCTGTAGCTTGTTTTGGTCAAACGAACCGAACTTCGGCCATTCTAACCCGGGGTCCTGACAGCTCCAGGAGGAGTACCACTTATGGCACAGCTGTGTAAGTTCTTTCCTATCTGAAAGAAAGAAATTTAACACTCTCTCCAAAGGGAGTGGGGGATGTGTGTGTGGTCATATTGATAAAGGTGACAAGTGCTATCTGGGAGGCCTCTAAGAGGGCGATCTAGAAAGAAAATGGCTCTAGAACAAGGTTCTAGAACATGTATGCATTGAATGCTGACTTAATATAAAATCTTTTGTAATGGGTTCTAGAGTCAAAGCAGTCTAGAACTATGTTCTAGATCAATGTTCTTGACCCATGATATGCTCAAGAACAATGTTCTAGAGTGGTGATATATTTTGAGTTGACCTGGAACCAGGTTCTAGGTCATAAATTTAGAAGGCAGTTTCAGGGGCCCATGTAACAAGGGAATCTACTGCAATGTAGATGAGCATGCAATGGCTATCATAGTAACATAGTAGATGACGGCAGAAAAGGACCTGCACGGTCCATCCAGTCTGCCCAACAAGATAACTCATATTTGCTGCTTTTTGTGTATACCCTACTTTGATTTGTACCTGTGCTCTTCAGGGCACAGACCGTATAAGTCTGCCCAGCACTATCCCCGCCTCCCAACCACCAGCTCTGGCACAGACCGTATAAGTCTGCCCAGCACTATCCTCACCTCCCAACCATCAGCCCTGCCTCCCAACCACCGGCTCTGGCACAGACCGTACAAGTCTGTCCAGCACTATCCCCGCCTCCCAACCACCAGTCCCGCTGCCCACCACCGGCTCTGGCACAGACCGTACAAGTCTGTCCAGCACTATCCCTGCCTCCCAACCACCAGCCCCGCCTCCCGATCTTGACTAAGCTCCTGAGGATCCATTCCTTCGGCACAGGATTCCTTTATGCTTATCCCACGCATGTTTGAATTCCGTTACCGTTTTCATTTCCACCACCTCCCGCGGGAGGGCATTCCAAGCATCCACTACTCTCTCTGTGAAAAAATACTTCCTGACATTTTTCTTGAGTCTGCCCCCCTTCAATCTCATTTCATGTCCTCTCGTTCTACCACCTTCCCATCTCCAGAAAAGGTTCGTTTGCGGATTAATACCTTTCAAATATTTGAATGTCTGTATCATATCACCCCTGTTTCTTCTTTCCTCCAGAGTATACATGTTTAGTTCAGCAAGTCTTTCCTCATACGTCTTGTAACGCAAATCCCATACCATTCTCGTAGCTTTTCTTTGCACCGCTTCAATTCTTTTTACATCCTTAACAAGATATGGCCTCCAAAACTGAACACAATACTCCAGGTGGGGCCTCACCAACGACTTATACAGGGGCATCAACACCCCCTTTCTTCTGCTGGTCACACCTCTCTCTATACAGCCTAACAACCTTCTAGCTATGGCCACCGCCTTGTCACACTGTTTCGTCGCCTTCAAATCCTCAGATACTATCACCCCAAGATCCCTCTCTCTGCCCGTACTTATCAGACTCTCCCCGCCTAACACATACGTCTCCCGTGGATTTCTATTCCCTAAGTGCATCACTTTGCATTTCTTCGCATTGAATTTTAATTGCCAAACCTTAGACCATTCTTCTAGCTTCCTCAGATCCTTTTTCATGTTTTCCACTCCCTCCGTGGTGTCCACTCTGTTACAGATCTTAGTATCATCCGCAAATAGGCAAACTTTACCTTCTAACCCTTTGGCAATGTCACTCACAAATATATTGAACAGAATCGGCCCCAGCACCGATCCCTGAGGCACTCCACTACTCACCTTTCCTTCCTCCGAGCGAATTCCAGTCACCACCACCCTCTGGCGTCTGTCCGTCAACCAGTTCCTAATCCAGTTCCCCACTTCAGGTCCTATCTTCAGCCCCTCCAGTTTATTTAAGAGCCTCCTGTGGGGAACCGTGTCAAAAGCTTTGCTGAAATCTAAGTAGATTACGTCCATAGCTCGTCCCTGATTCAATTCTCCTGTCACCCAATCAAAGAACTCAATGAGATTCGTTTGGCATGATTTCCCTTTGGTAAAACCATGTTGTCTCGGATCTTGCAACTTATTGGCTTCCAGAAAATTCACTATCCTTTCCTTCAGCATCGCTTCCATTACTTTTCCAATAATTGAAGTGAGGCTTACCAGCCTGTAGTTTCCAGCTTCTTCCCTATCACCACTTTTGTGAAGAGGGACCACCTCCGCCGTTCTCCAATCCCTCGGAACCTTTCCCGTCTGCAAGGATATATTAAACAAATCTTTAAGAGGACCCGCCAAAACCTCTCTGAGCTCCCTCAATATCCTGGGGTGGGTCCCGTCCGGTCCCATGGCTTTGTCCACCTTTAGCTTTTCAAGTTGTTGATACACACTTTCTTCCGTGAACGGTGCTGTATCCACTTTATTCTCAATTGTATTATTTCCAGTCCATCGCGGTCCTTCTCCAGGATTTTCCTCTGTGAAAACAGAACAAAAGTATCTATTTAGCAAATTTGCTTTTTCTTCATCATTTTCCACATAGCGGTATCTTTTAGTTTCATAATTCCCTTTTTAGTCATTCTCCTTTCACTAATATACCTGAAGAAATTTTTGTCACCCCTCCTTACATTTCTAGCCATTTGTTTTTCCGCTTGCGCTTTTGCCAGTCGTATCTCTCTCTTGGCTTCTTTCATTTTCATCCGGTAATCCTCCGTGCGTTCCTTTCTTGAGTTTTTCTGTATTTCTGGAATGCCAACTCTTTAGCCTTTATTTTCTCAACCACTTGCTTGGAGAACCATATCGGTTTCCTTTTTCTCTTGCTTTTATTTACTTTCCTTACATAAAGGTTCGTGGCCCTATTTATAGCTTCTTTCAGCCTGGACCACTGTCCTTCCACTTCTCGTATTTCCTCCCAGCCCATCATCTCCTTCCTCAGGTATTCCCCCATTTTACTAAAGTCAGCACGTTTGAAATCCAGGACTTTGAGTTTTGAGTGGCCGCTCTCCACTTTAGCTGTCATATCAAACCAAACCGTTTGATGGTCACTGCTGCCCAGGTTGGCACCCAATCGGATATTTGACACGCTATCCACATTTGTGAGCACCAAATCCAGTGTCGCTCCCTCCCTCGTGGGTTCCATCACCATTTGTCTGAGCAAAACACTTTGGAAAGCATCCACGATCCCTCTACTTCTTTCCGATTCCGCAGAGGGAACCTTCCAATCTACATCCGGCAGATTGAAATCTCCCAGCAACAGCACCTCTCTCTTGCTTCCCAACTTTTGAATATCTGCAATCAGGTCTTTATCTAATTCCTCCAATTGTGTTGGAGGTCTGTAGACAACACCCATGTGGACAGAGGTTCTATCATCTCTTTTTAAGGTGATCCATATCGCTTCTTCCTTTCCCCAGGTCCCTGTCATTTCAGTCGCAGTGATATCATTCCTCACATACAGAGCTACTCCGCCACCTTTACGACCCTCTCTATCCTTCCTAAATAGATTATAGCCTGGTATGTTTGCATCCCATTGATGGGAACCATTTAGCCACGTCTCTGTGATTGCAACAACATCCAAGTCTGCCTCCAGCATCAGGGCCTGAAGGTCATGAACTTTATTGCTTAGACTGCGAGCATTTGTGGTCATCGCTTTCCATCTAAATTTCCTGGTATGCGTTTCAACAATAGTGATTTGGGGGTTTCTTTTCTCTTTGGGTACCTTCATATCTTTTTGTTCCACTTTTATTAACGGCGAGTTAATTCACTCGCAAATGCGCAGTAGAGACTTCCCTCTCTGTCCCGCCCCCGCGTCAATACTTGATGACGAGGGGCGGGACAGAGAGGGAAACTGCGCGAAGGGGAGGGAACCACCGAGGTTGCCACCGCTCCCCCTCCCCCCCGAGGTCGCCGCCACTGGTACCCCCCCCCCGGAGTCGCCGCCACCCCTCCACCCAGCCCGTCTCTTCGCTATTCAACTTACATCTCCGCAGCAGGCAGATCAGCTGAGCTGCCATTGGCCTTCCTTCCCTGCCTGTGTCCCGCCCTCGTCGACGTTACGTCACACGAGGGCGGGACATAGGCAGAGAAGGAAGGCCAACGGCAGCTCAGCTGATCTGCCTGCTGCAGAGATGTAAGTTGAATAGCGAAGAGACGGGACGGGTGGAGGGGTGGCGGCGACTCGGGGGGGGGAGGGACCAGCGGTGACCTTGGGGGGAGGGGGCAGCGGCGACTCACTAGCCCATTTTAACGGGCTCAACGGCTAGTTCTAACAATAAAACATGCAGCATGCAGAAAAAGAAAACCATACTCACGCTGAATACCCAGCAGTGGTGCGCATCGACCGCAAGGGAAAAGAACTGAAAGAACTACTACACTCAAGGGCATATTTCCAGAAAGGAGTAATGTCAAAGATATAGTGAAAGTAGGTTCCCGAAAAGGTGGATATATATATATTTGTTCTCTTTCTATGAATGGTAAACCCTACAGTGATCCTTATAGACAGCCCCCTTCCTCCTACCTGCTAAAGAATACAATAATTTAGAAATACTGTTTCCCCAGGGTAAGCCTCAGCAGCCCCCTTCCTCCTACCTGCTAAGTCCTTAAAGAGGATATGCTTAAACCCTTCTGGACGTCTCTGCCCAAACTTGTAATTTCCCTCCTATGTCCCAGAGTCACCCCACAGCGGGCATCCCCGCTTTGAGCCATACTTTTCCACAATTGCAACAGATGGGCTTTATACCGCCATCTTATGGCCCTGCAACCTATGCCAGAGCTGTCTGTCAAGAGCTGCAGAACAGAGGATACCTAAAATTTCCTTCTGCACCTATGAGCCCTGCAAAACCTACCATTGTCCCTCTGCCCCAGGAGGCCTTGCAGGATCCTTGTGGGTGGGACAACTTAGGCGCACGCCCTAAGTTAAGGGGTATGGCGCCTTCTCGCCTGCCATCCCCTACCTTGTCATCTGAGGAAGATTCAGGGGAGTATGACCTCCTTAAACTTCCCCAGTCCAACTTGTTACAGCCTACTAAGCTTAGTCTACCTCTAAGGAACAGACTACTTACGTATGAAGAACCCTCACCACTCCTCCAATTTACCTCTCTTGCTGATTGTGGGCCCATTCCTACCTTCGCTGATGACACCCCTCGGTTGACCCTTCCTTCCGCTCCCTTACAAGCAGTGCAGGGCCAACCAGGAGCAGGTCCCCAATTATCTCAATTTACCTTGTCACCAGTCGCCCAGACCTTGGCAGAAATGGGTGACAACCTGATATATGTCACCCAAGGACTCACCACTCTACGCAAGTCCTTTTGGGTTCACACCGATTCCTTGCCCACCGCCTCCAATACTATGGCCACGGCTGGCATAGCTTCTGAGTTACCCCAGCTACCGGGCCGTATTGCCGATAATACGAGGCATCGCCAACCTAAGGGCTACCTGGCTGCAGATGGTACCGATCGGTGCCTTATCGATAATATCAGGCACCGAAAACCTAAAATTCTCCTTGCTGCCGATGGTACCGAACAGTGTCTTCCTGTTGCCGCCTCTGCACCACCCACTCAACAGGAAAATTCCTGGTACCATGTCGTACCATGGGTTGATAACCTTGCGGGATGGTCTGAGGATCTCCAGCCCCAGTCTCCCTTGTACCCTCGTGAAGGGTCTTTACATCCAGACAAGCTTCAGTTGGTTCATGATCTAATCTATGACCACCCTGATCCTCATTGGAACCATGATACCAGGGTCTACCTGATCCAAGGTCTTCAGGTATGGAAGAAATATGAGAATCAATTTCCGGCCACTGCAGGGCCTACCACTTCCTCCGCTACCAAACTTATGCCCTTACTAAACCGAATGTCAGCAGGGGTTCCCCACACAGAGTACACCCCACTGTCTGCCACCAAATTGAATGGCCTGGTTCTACAACTTCCTGATATTGCTAAGGGCGGGAACAAGTGGATACTCAAGTTGCAAGAAATTACATTGGGAACCACCTTATCTGTAGGAGACATTAAAGCTTTATTGGGTAGGACTGCCCATGCAAGCATTTCTGATTTATTTGCACAAGCTGGTTATGCTAAGTTTGTGACCGATAATCAGTATGATGGTAATCCCTTAACAGAGATTGAAACCAAACTGTTTCAAGAAATACGTACTTCATTTCCGGGAGCATGTCCTTCACCATTGTCGAAGGCTCATCAAGAATCAGCAGAACGTTGTGCGTCAGGATCAGGCCACTAATAGGCATCTTGCAATGTTACAGATTGCTGATATTAAATCTAAAAATTCTTCCCCATCTCTGTCTAGTCCTTCCACCTCAAGTTCCAGCACCCCATCCTGGGGTTCCCCAACGGATAGCCTTTCTATCCTGCCACTCCCGAATCTAATTCAAGTTCGTGGGACTCCTCTAGTTCCCCTTGTCCCAGGTCCCCCGAGGTACGGAATCTCTGGAGGGAACCGTGCAAAGAAAAAAATTTTCCCTGCGATCCCCCTGATATTCCTACTACTGTCATGTATGCAGATAATCGCAGGGACAACAATGCTAGAAACCCAGGTCCAAGGCCTTACCGCCCAGACCGTAGAAATGACTACCCTGATTCCCGGGGCAGACAGCCCCAGAGAGGCCCACAGAGCGGCCCCCTCAATAACAATAGGCGACCTCGGGACTACCGTTCCCAGCCTAGTCCCAATCGCTGTGCCAATGTCAAATGTTACTGATGTCATAACTTTGGCCATTTTGCCTCTGAATGCTCCCAGCCTCCTTTCCCCCGCAGGGAGCGACGTCAACCTCCCCCAGATCGCCAGTCGTTCCCCCTCTGGAACCGGGACCAACGCTGCCCACAGTGACTATGTGTAGTCCACACCCAGGCAGGCCGAGACGATCCAATGATCACATTGCTCATTTGCGATGTCCCTGTCCTGTTCTTGATTGATACGGGCGCTTCTCGCTCGGTGTTGGCTCATGTCCCATATAAATTACAAAAGTGACTAAAAATGTCCTCTGAAAATATCACCACCACAGGCTTCGATGAGGTCCCAACAGACACCCCATTGTTAGAGCCACTACCCACAAGTATGCTGACAACCAGCTTTCTGCTCCACTATTGTATGCCCCTTTATGTCCAGTCAATTTGTTAGGCCGAGATCTCTTGACCCAGTTTCAGTTTGAGATCCACTTTGATCTGCCAGACTCTACTGAAAATACCTCACTAATGATGGCTGTTACTTCCTTCGTTGACAAGCAAATAAATGACGCCCTGAACGACCTACCTGGTTTCCTTTGGGCCACCCCTGAATCACCCTATGGTGAGGTGATTGGCCATTCCCATCATATCCAGCTGTTGCCCAAATGTAAAGGCCCCAAGATTGGCCAGTATCCACTGAAACCCGAAGTCATTGCTGGAGCACAGGAACAAATAAATTCGCTGTTGCAGCAAGGCATTATAGAGAAATGCCACTCCCCATATAATACCCCATTGTTCCCCGTAAAGAAGAAGGAGCCCGGAACCTGGCGGTTAGTGCAAGATCTCCGTGCGTTAAATGACATCACTAGTCCGATCTTTCCGAACATCGAAAACCTGACCACACTCCTCAACAGCATTACTCTACAGAAGTACAATTCCACCATTGATTTATCCAATGCCTTTTTTCTATTAAACGACCCCGAAAGCCGCCCTCTTACGGCTTTCCAGTTCGATAACACCACTTATCAGTGGACCCACCTCCCTCAAGGTTTCACCGACAGTCCCACCATATTTTCCCAAACCCTTGCTGAACATATACGCGAATTCAAACAGGATAAATATGTTTTACCCCCTCACACTTCCATTGTTCAATATGTAGATGACATGTTGATCACATGCCCCGACTTTGACACCTGTGTCCAGGTCACTTGTGATTTTCTCGGTTTCCTGGCCATTAAGGGCTACAAAGTTAATAGGAAGAAATTAAATGTTGCACAGACCCATGTTACCTTTCTTGGCCACCAGATTGGCCCCCGTGAGAAAGGCCTTGGTCCTGATACCCTACAACACGTCTCATCTTTGCGCATGCCCGCCACAGTATCTGATCTTCAAGCTGTATTGGGTATGCTGAATTTCTGCCGTCTTTGGATCCCAGATTATTCAGCTAGAACCCAGCCATTTTACTCCAAGTTACAGGGGAAACAGAAGGTTAAGCCTGAACCCCTACACTTCACTAGTCAAGAAACAGAGAGGTTGATGTCCTTGGTGAAGGACGTAATTTTATCTTCACCTTTAGCAACAATTGATGTGTCTCAAGATGTGTACTTATAGGTTGTGCACTCTGAAGACACGTGATCTTGCTAATCACACAAGAACATGAGGATATAGCATGTGGTTACCTCTCAGGTACATTTTCTCCAGTGGAACGAGCATTTGCTACCTGTGAGAAAGGCCTGGTGGCCGCTAGTACAGCCGTTACCAAGCTCTATAGCTACATCCCTCACCTTCCTGTCATTTTACACACTTCCCATGATGTCAAATATTTGTTGGATAAGCAGATTAGTCACATGACTGTTTCACGATTGCAGAAATATCAAGTCCTTTTGTTCAGTGTGTTGCACTCTATACATCCCTTAACATTAACTGATCATCAACGCCTTGATCCTATGCTCACCATTACACAGAACATGGTACATGAGACGGCTCACAATGCCATCTTCCCCCACCGGTGTACTACCCAATTGTCCGTGTCCGATTCCCTCCATATTCACTCAGAGATTTTACAGAATGGCGAGACTTGGTTTACAGACGGCTCATATCAGAATGGTGTCGCTGGTTTTGCGGCTCTCAGATATACGCCGGAAGAGGATATACTTGATCCTGTGCAATTCAGACTCCCTGATACATTCACTGCCCAAACAGCTGAACTTGCTGCAGTCCTATATGTCCTGCAATTTAAAGCTCTACACTCCGATTTAAGCATAGTTACTGATTCTGATTACGTCTTTTCTTCCTTACACTCGCATGTTCGCAAATGGAACCAGAGCGGCTTGATTTCCTCCACTGGTCAGCCATTAAGCCACTTACCTCTCTGGATGGCACTTTTTGAGGCTCTTGAACAGCGCCATCAAAAAGGCCTTCGCACTAGTATCTCCTGGATAAGAGCACATCAGGAGACCGTGCTTTCTTTTGCCATCAACGGAAACTACGCAGTAGATGAGTTGGCCCGCGAGGTTATGTCAGTTCCTGACCACTCCCTCGTTTATACTAGCGACACCCTGATGTCATTTCCGGTGGTTTCCTCCCCGGCTTCCCTCTATGTTCATCCTCTATCCCCGCCCACCACCGGTTCAATTTCCTCGCCCTTGGACACGCCCCCGTCCACCCCCTCCGACGTGGCAGACACACCCCCTCCGATATCCCCCCCCTTCTTGTTCATGCTCCTCCTGTCATCACGCCCTCTCTCTCCCCCTTGGACAAACTATCGCCTGTCACTCCCCTCACTTCTGCCCCCCCTACCTCAGACTCGCTTGTTTCTGATTTTTCCTCCCTCTTAACGTCCTCCCTTACACAAGCAGAGCTCCTCCAATGGAAACAGTCAGGATGTTTCATTAACCCACATGGTATTTGGACCCATCCTAATGGTCAAATATGTGTTTCTCAGTATGTTTTATCTCTCCTCTTGCATTCTTTCCACTACCCTTTACATTTAAATGCCAAAATGTTGTATGATCAACTTTCTCCCAAGCTATGGGCACCTCAGTTGCTACCAATGTGCCACACAGTGGTTCATAATTGTTACAAATGTTTTCTGTATACTCCAAAGTGGGGACCCGCTATTCCTCCTGGTCACTTGCCTGTAGTCCAAGGACCTGGCCAGCATTGGTACATTGACTTCACTGACATACAGATACCCGTCCTTGGCAAACGGTACCTGCATGTCTGCGTGGATGCTTTTTCTAAGTGGGTGGAAGCTTTCCTCTGCTCTAGAGAAACGGCCCAAGTCATGGCTCAATCACTTTGCAATAAGATTATCCCCAGATTTGGCATTCCTTGTAAGATTACTACTGATAATGGTATCCATTTTGTTAATGAGTTGCTGAAATCTTTTCTCCCTGCTCTAGGTATTACACACAGAACTGTTTGTATTTACAAACCCACCAGTAATGGTTTAGTTGAACGTTACAATGGATTGCTTAAAACCAAATTGAGACAGCTCATGGCAAATGGTATTAAGAATTGGCTTGATGCCCTACCATTGGCACTTTTATCTCTCCGTGCCGCACCATCTGCCTCTTTGAAACTGACACCCTGTCAATTATGCACTGGGTCGCAATATGCGATTGGTGCCTGGCAATCCTGCCCATCAAGTACCTGACCACTACTCTATTTATTGGGATGCTTTGCAGACAATTTGGTTCTCTATCCTCGATTAAACAGGCTATCTCGGATAGAAGAGGGGATTGTAATGACAATAGAACCCCAGCTCTCAAAGTGGGAAACCTGGTGCACCGCCGCTATTATACTCACAAGAGTTGGCGTGATCCCATTTACGTTGGGCCCTTCAAGGTTGAGGCCCTTTCAGCCACAGCTGCCAAGCTTCAGGACCACTCGTCCTGGGTCCATCTGAAGGATATACGGGTTTACCCGGATACCGAATCAGGCCTCCTTGATGTTGCCAGCCCAGTAGCCCTTGGAGAGATCAACCCCACCTCAGACCCCACCTCCACCTCCACTGAGCCCACGACCACCTACACCAATTCCAGGTCACCGTGAGAACCCTGCCCTTCCACATCTCCCTCTGCTAGACTTCTCCTCAGAACTTCCCGACACCTCCGACCAGGCGATTGCTCAGACATCAGACTCACCACCACCGCTGTCACCCCAAGCTGCAGCAGCCCCTCGAGAGTGGTTGCCAACACCTACACAGTTCCTTTGCCTTCCACACACCGAGCTGCGTGCCCGCCTTGTACGAATACGGACTGTAATTGGAGAATTGGTTGATCCAGAATCTGCTGATTTTTTCACCTTGCAGAACCTCCACACCGAACTTTCTGATCTGCTTGAAATTTTGCATCTATTCTTCCCCCAACGATCTCAGCTAAATGCAACAAAATCCTAAGCCAGAAGAAATCCCCTTGAAAACTGCCACAAGCATTATGCCACCCCCTGTTCCCATTCAATGGGAACCCACAGTGGCAGATTTGACAGCCCTCAAAAATATCAAGGAACCTGACCCCGGTAGAACTGCACTATATCCAGTAGACCGGTGTAACTCTGAGCAACTATCAGAAAGGACAAGTCCATAAACCGCTACTAAACGGACTTGGAAAAATCCAAAATCCCAGGAATAACATGTATAGAATGTTTGTACGTTTGGGAAGCTTGCCAGGTGCCCTTGGCCTGGATTGGCCGCTGTCGTGGACAAGATGCTGGGCTCGATGGACCCTTGGTCTTTTCCCAGTATGGCATTACTTATGTACTTATGTAAACCTTAACCCAGTGGTCTAACGAAGTTGAGGACACTGACGATGGAAGCATCACCTCTCAGGAGTACGCTACTGTGGTACAAGCATACTCCCTTTACTTTTGCTGGCCATCTGCTCAGCTGTTTATCATTGGACTTGTGTGTCTTTTTGCACTGTGCCTGGGTATAGCATTACTTTTAACTGCATTGTTTGGTGTTACCCCAGCTAGAGTCAATAGTCCTCCTACAGTCAGTGATCATACGGTCAGTACCTTTTCATCTGGTAACTTCACCTTGCCAGCTGAAAACTTTACTGCTATGGGACACACCCTTGACACGTCCACAGGGTCTGAAATACACCCCACACCTGTTGCCCACAGCAGTACACCAGAAGGTACACCACCTCATCATACTTTTACAGAGTCTAGGATCACCTCGACTGCCAACTCCACCTTGCCGGCAGGAAATCATACCGAGACTGAATTTTCGACTGATAATCTTACATTGCCAGTCGAAAATTCTGAGACTAATTCTACTCCTACTGATGGTCGTACTCTGCCTCCTACTCATCCTTCCCATATTAGTCGCAGTCCAGGTACTATTGTCCCATATCCTGAGAATTTTACCTTGTCTAAGCTCCTGCCTACCCCTCCTTACCATTCTCGGGTGCCTGACATCGACCCTACTCCTACCACAAACCTTGCCCTGACCACTCCCAAGGCAGAACCAACTATTTCCCATATGCCACTTGTGCAAACCTCCACTCCCTTCAGTAACAGCACCGTTGTACCAGGTACCCATTCACCTAGTTACAACCTTACCGATTGATCAACATTGATGGTCAATCCAGTGAGGTATCCCCTCCAACCAACTTCTTGGGACGATTTGATTGAACTTACCCTGTCTGTCCTTTGCCTTACCCTCTCAATAATGTTTGCCCTCATTTGGTTCCTATATTTCCACCAACAGCTCTTAGCAGGCATCCCTGGATCTATATGAGCTTACTAAGCCCTGAGCCCAGTATTTTTGAGTTCTGGGATCCCGCGCCTGATGACAATTCCTCGTGGAACCCTACGGATAGATAACACATCCTGTGTCAACCTTTACTGGAAACCACCAGTACAGGGCCGGCCACAATTATACAAGATATTTTCCCTGTATTACGTGATGCAGGATTAGTCAAGGTTTCACGAAGCACCTATCCGTTGCTTAGACCTGAAACTAGGGAAGAAGTTGTATTTTGGATAGTAACCTACCGACTTTATTGCACTGGGTGGCTCCCCTGGCTCTTTTTAAGGAAAATTGGGAACAGACCCCTAGAGAAATATTGTATTTCCCCTGACGGTAGAGGATCTTATGCAGCTGTGCGCCTTCACCCAGGTTACACCGTAGCCTAGTGGTGGAAGTACATGTCTGAAATAGAAGCTGGACAAAGGTACGATGGTGTTTTCTCCAACACCCTCTTGGGGCCCATCGCCCCCGTGGGATTCTTGGGATTTTGGAAACTTTGACCCTGAGGATAGTGTGGACGATCTGAACCTTTGGGATTCAGATTCTGAGAACGACGTAAGGTGGACTCATTGGGACCCCGCCCCGGAAGACAATCCCAATTGGGATCCGTTGACCAGATTCCAGACACTGTGTGAGCCATTACTTGATCCATTGACTATTGGCCCCGGACGAAATTCTATTTACACACTTTCCCTATTTGGAGGAAGTATAGCTTTGCAATTGGAACAGACAGACATACCTCTAGTTAGACCCAACACCCACGAGGTAGTTGATTTCTGGCTACTCACCTTCAATCTCCTCAACACTAGTTGGAGACCCTGGTTATTCTTTAGAGAAGTAGGAAGCAGACCATTAGAGGTATACACCCTTTCCCCAGCAGGAGCCATCAGAATCTTCCCCGAATACACCAGTAACTAATGTTATACCCATATCTGTTTTACCTGGGAATAGTTCTTTTTGTGATTTCTGTTATTGTTGTAACCTTAGGGTTAATCCTGGTACTCACAATATTTACCATTCGTCAATTGCCATTCCTTCAGCCTTGACTCAGCCCTGACCTAATATAACTAGTTTCACAACCGTACTCAAAATGGCCACCCTTGTTTTTTTGTTATGGGGCCTGAGAGGATCCATTACAAGATTCATTTAGCCCCGACTAATGAAACAGTTGACCTTACTCTTGACTTTTGTGCTTACACTAGGTGTGGTGAGGTACCTTACCAAAGATACTATTCAGCATTCAACATTTACATGTGTACCTCCTCCACATGTGACAGCTGATCAAAGGTACGATAGTATGCAGGAGACTGGAAGCCCCAACCTCCAGACTCCTTTGTAAAGACTATTTCAGTAATGAGAACACGAACACCACCCAATTGTCAAGTGAATCAGTGCAACCCGATATCAATTACGTTCAGAGGGGTGACCTCAGCTACATACCGAGCCTATACCCTGGGATTGGATGCCACGGGAAGAGATCCAATGGCCACCTTCCTGATTGTGCCCCCTCTGAAACCAACCCAAAACCCTTTGATGCCCACAAAGGCATCCGAGGTGGTAATTCCTTTCCAGGTCCATCAAGTAAGCAGTACCAAGGAGTTGGCTATGATAGAAACAGGATTTGATGAACATAACCTATGGTTAGAATGGGCTCACTTTACCACAGCCAGTTTGAATGTATCTAATTGTTACTTTTGTGCAGAGGCCATAGTGGTCCCTTTCCCACTGCACTCCAACAATCATCCAGAGGGTTTCAAGTGTATGCTACGATTATTTCAGGGTGTTGTGTCCGACAACAAATCCTGCTTAGCTTTGAGTAAGCAGTATCCTGAAATATTCCTTCGATTGGGAATCCCACCTGCATTCAGAAAACCAGATCCAAAGTTGGTATTCCCAACCTGCATAGGTAGAAGCCCAAAGTGTAATCCAAAGTTTGTGGGTAATTTGACCAACTGCAATGTTACTTTGGAAAACACTTTTGACTTGGTGACTTTCACCAGCTTTACCCATCCCAGAGCTGATGTATGGTGGTATTGTGGGACTAACACCCTTTACCAGACCTTGAGCCTGAAGTGGAAGGGAAGATGTGCCCTAGTAAAGTTAGTTATTCCACTTACCATTGCCTCTCTGTGCCCTCAGACCCCCTCCAGAACAAAACAGAGCACCTCACCCTCCGGTTCCTTTGAGTCAGTTTTCTTTTTGTGGTCTACGATAAACAAAAACGTAGACTGGATAAATTACATCTATTATAACCAACAAAAATTTGTGAATTACACTAGGGATGCTGTCAAAGGAATAGCAGCTCAATTAGATGCCACCAGCAGGATGACGTTTGAGAACCGATTAGCGCTTGACCAACTTCTGGCGGCCGAAGGGGGTGTTTGCAAAAAGATAGGTACCCAGTGTTGCACCTTTATCCCCAACAATAAAGCACCAGATGGGTCAATTACCAGAGCTTTGGAAGGTCTTACATCACTTTCTGAGGAACTTGCAGAAAACTCTGGTGTTGATGTATCTTGGACCAGTTGGATGGATAAAGCTTTTGGTAAATGGAAAACATTTATCATCTCAGCAGCCACCACCATCATAATAGTGGTTGCAATTTTCATATTGGTAGGATGTTGTATAATCTCATGTGCTGGAGGATTAGTAGAACGCTTAACTGAAACTGCTATCAGCAAGAAAGAGCCTGCAGGACAATATATCATGTATGAAAACCTCCTCCCCAACATCACTGGAGAGAATACATTAGACTATCTCACCATGCGGTGGACAAATCGCTATGCAAATGCAAGAGAGCCAATAGAAGTACCTAGCACTATTTAGTGGAATGTTGCACATGGGAACATTGCTTGTGTTAACACAGAATGATGATCTTAAGCAATAGTTATTTGGTATTTAACCTATAGTTAATCAATATGTAATCGATGCATAGCCTAGATAAGATATGTATATATATCCGTATAATTAGCTTAAAGGAATGAATTAGCTACATTAATTATCAAGGTATTTTGTATACACATAATTGAGCTTGTATGTATAGTTGTACTTCCAATCTTGCTTAACTACCGATGTAGATCTTCAGTTTACCATACCTCTCATTTGATCCACATCATAGTCGAAAGTTTGAGGCAACGAAGTATCCTCCCCTGTGATAGCTTGGCATCTTCTGGAATGGATGATGACATGCTTGGTGTCACCCCAGTTGGGGTGACAAGAGGGGAATGTAGGATTATGGTACAGCTAGAAGACCCCACCGGAATGGTGGGAGGCATAGGCGTAGTTTGGCTGTTTCATTTGGGGGGGCAAAGGATGGGGCGGAGCATATTAGCATATTCATTTGCATATATACATATGCAAATGAATATGCTATTATGGAGGAAGGAAGGAAGGGAAAAAAAGCTGGCTTTTTTTGGGAATAACCATAATGAATATGTATGAGATATCAAGCCAGCTCTTTCTCCCTTCCTTCTTTCCTTCTTCCACTCCAGTAGTATTTCCCCACCCCTTTTCCCATACCATGCCAGTGTTGACCTTAGAAATGCATAAGCTCTATATGTAGATCCTTCAAGAGGTAGTGTGTCATGATTTAGGCTCTACACCCTTTCTGATGTTTTGGTGCCACCTCAGTAAAGCCAACACACAATCTCTCCACTGCAACACACTATACAAAAACTTGTGCAAAAACACACTCATAACCTTACTAAACCATAACAGCACTAATTCCAAGGACAGGACGAGCTGCAACCTTATGCGTGAAAAGGCAGAACTGTATTTACACCAGGCTCTAAAACACCAATACACTACCTCGTGAAAAACACATGACACAACAGACATGACACAAGGAACTAGAAAGCAAAAAATATGAAGGCAAAATACTGAACTGGAAAGTTAACTCAAGAAGTCAGACTCAGCATGCAGCAATACCAGAAAAATTGAAACTTACATGCAAAATTTCACAGAAAGCTGACATATTCCAATTAATAAATTCTGAATAAAATACTTTTTTCTACCTTTGTTGTCTGATCATTTAGTTTTTCTATTCGCTTTGGTCCCAGTGTCCTTCTGTTTTATGCAGTGTCTTCTTTCCATTGATATTCCATTTAATAGATTCAAAATAAAATACTTTTTTGTACCTTTGTTGTCTGGACATTTTACTGTTCAATCATGCTGGTTCCAGTTTCCTCTTTTCCTGTCTTTCTGCTAATTCTCCTTCAACTGCTTGCTGTCCATTTGTCTTTTCTCTTCTCTCCTGTCTTATTCCATTCCTTCACTAACACCTACCTTGACACATTATTTCTTTTTTAGCTCTTTCCTCTCTGATCACTTAAATTTCACCCTCGTCCTCATCCTCCTCCTTTTTAGTTTTCAGCTATCAAATTCCATTTCTTTCTCTCACCCACTAGCTGCCCCATTCCTCTTCTCTGTCCTTCCTCCAACCTTTCATTTCCTTTCATCTTTAATCAACTCTCCCTTACCACATTTCTGCCCCCCCCCCCCATCACTATCAACCTCTCATTTGTTTCCTTCCCACCTCCCCTTTGGCCTCTCCCAAATAGTTCCACCATTTGCAGCATCTTCCTCCCTCCAACCTTCTAGCCCAGTACGCCTGCTCCCTTTCTCCCATTGTAGCCTAATATCTCCCTGTCCCTTCTACACACACACCCACAACCCCAGCATCTTCCAGCCCCACTTCCCTGTGGTCCAGCATTTCTTCCTCTCTCTCTTCCCTCCCTCCAATTGTCCAGCATTTCTCCCTCACTCCCTTCTGTCCCTGGATCCACAATCTCCCTCTTTTTCTCTTTCCCCTCTAGTGTATATCTATCCCTCCCTCTCATCCATCCCCATGTACAACCTCTCTTCCCTCTGTCTTCTCTCTCACTGCCCACATCACTCTCACTATCTCCCTTCCTTGCACCCTGGGCCCAACATCTATCTCTTTCGTTCTCTTCCTTCCCCTTTTAGCATCTCTCCCATCCCCATACAGCATCTCTCTCTCTGTCTCCCTCCCTCCCACTTCCATGTGCCAACATTTCCCCTTTTCTCTTGCTGTCCCTCCCTCCTCCTCCACATCCAGTATTATTTCTCCCTCTCTCTCCCCCATGCATCTCCCCCCACCAACATTCCCCACCTCTCTCGCTCACCTCTACCTAGCATTACCCCATCACCTCAACAGTGCTCCTGTGACTGTCTCTCCCTGTCTCCCTGCCACCAGCCAGCATGCTGCCTCGCTCTTCCCCGCCGGCGCTGCCTCAGTCCCTGACTCCCTGCAGCATTTTTGTCCGTCGCCGTCAGCGCTGCCATTCATTCTCACAGGCAGCCTCGTTCCCGCTCCCCTTTGCTGCGTCCAGGAAGTGCATCAGAGAGAGCCGGAGGACGCGGCAAAGGGGAGCGGGAACGAGGCTGCCTGTGAGAATGAATGGCAGCGCTGACGGCGACGGACAAAAATGCTGCAGGGAGTCAGAGACCGAGGCAGCGCCGGCGGGGAAGACACAATTAAGCCCCGCCAGTTCGCCGGTGCGACTCGTTTGGGGGGGCAATGCCCCCCCTCGCCCCCCCCAATCTACGCCCACGGTGGGAGGCCAGTTTTGAAGGGTCTGGTCTATTAGAACTAGGTCGACATAAAGTTAAATTGGCTCAGCCAGCCAAAGTCTGCTGGAAAAGCAGGGCCTAGCCTAAGGCCAGACTAAGGCTTGAAACAGAAAAGATAGGTCAGGGAAATATGAACAAAATGGAAGATGAGAAAAACAAAATGGAAACTAAGTGTCAGTTATAAAGTGGATTTTCCCCAATTTCCCATCTGAGTTAGAAAAAAAGTGTTTGTCTAAAACATCATGCCAGGTGGCAGGAGTGGGGAAATTTTCTGTTGAAATAGAGGTGGTACCGGAGGTTGCGGTTAAGCGAGTTTGGAATAAACAACTCTTACATTGGAATCAATGTAAATGCATTAGTTTTCTATGTACTCAGAATTGTATAAAAGACAGAGCAAATCTGGGTGGAGCTGGAGAAGTCCCCAATTTCATCCAGAGATGCTGTCGGACAGACCTGAAGTCAGATTGATGTTCATGATCACTTTGTACTGCTTTGGTAAGAATCAATAAATCTATCTATCTGTGCAACCTGTCTTCTACCCTTCTTTAATAATATCTGGAGGGATGCTAAATCTTTTGGGTCTAAATTATTAATGGATAGGACACTCACTCACTTACTGATACTCACGGATACCAGGAGTCAGCTAAAAGAGGATATGGCTAGGGAGTATATTAAAAGCCTTCTGGGAGACTCCCCTCTGTCATCTAGACTGTTGTCCAGCATGGAAGAGGGGCGGTTCTTCCTGAGTTAGAAAAACACTACACACATTGGAATTTACATGAGCCTCTTTTTAGAAAACGCCTAAAAAGCGCACATAAGTTCCAATTAGTGATAATTGGATAATTGGTTGTTATTGGCCAATTATCATCACTAATTGGCTTGTTACTCGCTTGAGTAGTGTACATAAATTGGTTATGTGCACAATTTAACACGGACTACTCGCTGTGCCTTATTTAGAATCTGGCCCATAATGCATGCATACAGAGGGGTTGGCAAGAATATTATGCTCTGCATGCTTTTTCTACTTATTTTCTTCTTTGCAGTGTTTTTCCCTGAATGTTGATGACGTTGGTGCATGAGGCACTCACTTTCTCATTCATTTCTTTTACTTTTTTCATTCATGCTTATATAATTCAATTCGTGAAAGCCCTCTGTGATGGCAATTTGCAAAGTTTTGCCAAACAATCAATTGAGGAGAAGATGCGATGAGCCTGGTCCTGTTGCTCCTGCCTATTCTAATCCTTTTGTCCAGGGCCACCGAGAGGGGAGGGCAGCGGGGACAAAATTCCCCGGTCCTGGGCCTCCAAGGGGGGCCTGGCGCCGGGGTCTCTCTCCTGCTCCCAGGCCGCTGGTGCTGCAGTCCCCAGTCTCACCTGCCCGCCCTCGGCTCCATCGATAGCCCCCCTCCTTCTGCCACCGTGACCGGGCCCCCTGCATTCAAATCGGCAGCGCCTCACCTGAAGGCGACAGATCGCCTCCCTTCAGGCCCTCCCTCACTGTGCCCCACCCTCGCGGAAACAGGAAGTGATGAGGGTGGGACACAGTGCTTGTCTGACATTACTGTCTGGATGTCTCAACGCCACCTGAAATTAAACATGACCAAAACCGAGCTTCTCATTTCCCCCCCCCAAACCCACCTCCCCACTCCCCCCGTTTTCTATTTCTGTTGATGGCTCTCTCATTCTCCCTGTCTCCTCAGCTCGAAACCTTGGGGTCATCTTTGACTCTTCTCTCTCCTTCTCTGATCATATCCAGCAGATAGCCAAGACCTGTCGTTTCTTTCTTTACAACATCTGTAAAATCCGCCCCTTTCTTTCCGAGCACTCTACCAAAACCCTCATCAACACCCTTGTCACCTCTCGTTTAGACTACTGCAATCTGCTTCTTGCTGGCCTCCCACTTAGTCACCTCTCCCCTCTCCAATCGGTTCAAAACTCTGCTGCCCGTCTTGTCTTCCGCCAGGGTCGCTTTACTCATACTACCCCTCTCCTCAAGTCGCTTCACTGGCTCCCTATCCGTTTTCGTATCCTGTTCAAACTTCTTCTACTAACCTATAAATGTACTCACTCTGCTGCTCCCCAGTATCTCTCCACACTCGTCCTTCCCTACACCCCTTCCCGTGCATTCCGCTCCATGGATAATCCTTCTTATTTTATTTTTCTTGCATTTGTACCCCGCGCTTTCCCACTCATGGCAGGCTCAATGCGGCGGGCAATGGATGGTTAAGTGACTTGCCCAGAGTCACAAGGAGCTGCCTGTGCCTGAAGTGGGAATCAAACTCAGTTCCTCAGTTCCCCAGGACCAAAGTCCACCACCCTAACCACTAGGCCACTCCTCCGTCTCTGTTCCCTTCTCCACTATTGCCAACTCCAGACTTTGCGCCTTCTGTCTCGCTGCACCCTACGCCTGGAATAAACTTCCTGAGCCCCTACGTCTTGCCCCAACCTTGGCCACCTTTAAATCTAGACTGAAAGCCCACCTCTTTGACATTGCTTTTGACTCGTAACCACTTGTAACCACTCGCCTCCACCTACCCTCTTCTCCTCCTTCCTGTACACATTAATTGATTTGATTTGCTTACTTTATTTTTTTTTTTGTCTATTAGATTGTAAGCTCTTTGAGCAGGGACTGTCTTTCTTCTATGTTTGTGCAGCGCTGCGTACGCCTTGTAGCGCTATAGAAATGCTAAATAGTAGTAGTAGTAGTAGTAAGGCACGAAGGGAGGTGATCTGCCGCTTTCACACAGAGGTGAGGTGCTGCCAATTTGAATGCAGGGGGCCTGGCCATGGTGGCGGACGGAGGGGAGCTATCGATGGAGCCGAGGGCGGGCAGGTGAGACTGGTGACTGCAGCGCCAGCAGCCTGGGGAGCAGGAGAGGGATGCAACAGTGGTAGGGATTGGGGGGGGGGGGGGACGGTGGTGGGCCCGGCTCAGTTTCTCAGCGGCCCTGCTTTTGCCTGTGGCTCCTGCCCATGGTCCAGCCTCCTGCACCCTTCCACAGCCCCAAAGTTCCAGTTCCATTTTTCTTACCATACATATTAAGGATTTTTCAGTGGAGAGAAGGAGTAGCCTAGTGATTGGAGCATTGGGCTGACAGCCAGGGAAATCCAATTTAAATCCTGCTAATGCTCCTTATTATCTTGGGCAAGTCACCTAACTCTACATTGCCTCAGGTACAAGCTTAAGTAAGCCCTCTGGGGACAGTGAAATACATGATTCCTAACTCACCTATTGAAAAAGGTGTGAACTAAATCCAAATTAATAGCAATGTATTTGTGATAGCATGAACAAAAGCAGGCTCAGAGCTCAGACAAAGCTAAGCTACACAGAAGGTTCAGGGGAACAGAAAATGCTAACTTATTAAAGGTTCTAGATATGGGGGTCCTGTTAGCTTCAGAGGCAAGGGAGAAAATAACATAACTAGTGTTAGATGTAAGCAAAGTCCTCTTGTGGTCTTGATCCTGCAGCCATGGCATGCACTACTGTCTCTAGCCAACAAAATTCACCAGCTGGCCTTTGGCTGGGTCAAGCATACAGTTCTTCAAGATCTTAAGCTGAACTTGGCCTACCTGTTGTCACAGTTGCAGTTCACAGATATGTGGTGGAGGCATATGCAATGGGCCTTCCCAGATTGGGTTCATGGGTTCATGCAGCCTGTAAATGGCATTCCTTATTTCCCAAGAACTTGTGTGATGTGCCAGAGATATTCTTGTCTTTCTCTGATATGATTTTTAATTGCTGCTTATAAATGTTCCATTTCGCAATGCAACTTATCCTTTCTAAAGGCCACCAAAACCAGCATGATTGCCTTATAAATTGCTGTCTTTTCATGCTGTTCAAAGGAGTCTAGTGCTCTCTTCCAGTTTCTGAAGCCATTGTTGATCAATCTATCTTTGGTATATCTAGTCTGTTTTGTTCCAAAGCACGCTAAACATTTCCTAGAACACAGTATTCCAACAATATTCACTTGTCAACCCAATAGTATTAGATGGAGCATATTTTTAAGTCCAAATACCTCATAAGGATACTGTGCTAATATTGACTACACAGGACCATTCTTGATATCTCCTATATCAGAAGCCTCTCATGCTTGCCTGACACTTGATGCCTCTGTCCAGTGCATTTTGTCTAGCAAAAAAGGTGCCGGTACTCAAATGCCAGGCCACCCTTCAGGGGTGGAGTGATCATTGAGGGACTCACCCCACAATAGCTAGGACCCCTGCAACCAGTCATAGAATCTATGACAAGGCAGAATTTGTATGTAGAACCTGAGCTCTTTCATTAAAATACGAGAACCATGGGTAAAGTTTAGCAGACAGTGGAAAAGGTGCCCATATCTTTATTGGGAAAAAAGTTGCCAGATACCTATTCTCTACAGAGAAAGAAAATGTTAGGGGCTAAATATTCAAAGCGATTTAACCTGGCAAGAGAGGCTACTGCCTGGTTAAACCCCTCTGACCTAGCCAGTCACCTATATTTAGCTGCACTTAGCCAGGTAACGATTCTCAATATTGCCACATACCAGCCATTCTCTATCTGGCTAGGTTAATGGGAGCCCATGGTGAGCATTTGGGTGGAGCAGTGACTTAGCCAGTTAAGCAGCAATATTCAGGGGTCCTTTTATTAAAAGGTTGCCATGCGGCAAATGGCTTGCTGCATGTCAACCCAGAATTACCGTTAACCCAACGAGGCTGCCGGCGGTAGTTAATCCTTGAGCGTGCACCTATTCCAGTTCTATGGAATTTTTTCCATAATTATTAGCATGGCACTAACCTGTCAGTAATCGGGCAGTGCTGCGTGCTACCTGGTTACTGCCAGGTTAGCACGAGAGCCCTTACTGCCACCCCAGTGGGTGGCGGTAAGTGCTTCTCCTTGCATGACCATGCAGTAAAAGCCATCTTACCACATGGCTATGTCTTTTTTCAGCCTTTTTATTTGCTGTAGTAAAAAGGGCCTCAGTGCATGGCAAAAACAGCCTCTGCTGCTAGTGCAGGGCCCTTTTTAACCACAGCTTAGTAAAAGGGCCCCTTAGTGTCTTCTCTGATCACAGTCAGTATTTGGCTGGTGTGGTACTCCTGGAAGGCATTTCACTTTGTTTGGCCCTTTGAACTGTGCCCCAGAGTTAATGCCTGTGATAACGGAATCTCCTAGCAGCAACAATTTTCTGCCTTGAGTTTTTTGTCAGTGCTTTGGAGTTGTCTTTTGAGGTATCTTCATTGTTTCTGGTTCCACCTTTTTACTTGAGCACCTCAATGCTCTAAAGCAGCAAAAGAATTATTTAGTGCCACATGTCGTAATCTACCTGAGCCCACTGTGATCCACCTGTTCCTGGGTTGGTTTATTCTTGGAGGCAGTGGTGGTAAATTGGTATGATGCTGTGTATTCTTGGAAGCTCCTGCTTAAGTTTGTATATAACTCACCCAAGTTTGTTGAGCTCCTCTTTTATATCAGCAAAGCTGAAGCCAGAGGGTGCAATCCCTAAGTCTACAGATAGTGTACCTTAGGTCTAATGCACCACAGTTATTACACTGAATAAAGGTCATGTCAATTGGTTGGAATGGGTATGAACAGGTATAGTATGATGATAGGGTTAACAATCAGCAAGATTTCCTTATGTGACTTTATTGAGGAGTACTGTGAATGTTTACTGGGTATCAAGCTCAGGGATGGGTGGGTGTGTGAGTAGGGTGGATGAGATTCACTGTGATTCAGCCAATTACCGCTATAAAGAAAGGGGCAAGCAATGAGACAATTGGATATAAAATCAAGTTCTGCTAGAATCTAAGTTTTTTTTTTCCTTTAGATCCAAATATTCCCTATAAATGCAGCGGTTTCTTTAATACAATCTCTAACTTCATATTAAACCAGCTGTAAAACTAAAGCTACTTTCTTACCTAGGAATGGCAATGGGGTGGGGGGGGGGGGGTGGGGTGGAATGACGACCTTGTAGAGCTTGTCCACAGTTCAGTAGCCAAAAGTAAAGGAAATTTCAGCAAACGTTAACAGTGTGAAAGGCAAGAGACAGTTTGAAATGCCTATTTTCTCTAATATGAGAGCTGGGCGCAGAAGAAAAGAAATCTTTTTTTTGTTAATTTGTTTTTTTGGTCTAGGTTAGTAAACAGAGTACATCACAATATAGATATAGAGTCAGCACAATTTAACTAAGCAATTAAAGTCTAGAGAACAGATATCAGGTAGCTAAACCTATAGCCAGACAATTGAAATATCATGAATAAAACTCAGAAAGTGCTTAGCAGGATTGTGTTTCAGATCTTTGAAGGTCAGCACATGTGTGGGAATGTTTTGATACAGGCGATGCTTCTCTCTCTCTTACTCTCATTGTCTCTCTTGTGACTTAGCAGTTCATTTATTGCCCTGCGTTATTTGCCCCACTGACGTGTGGTAACTTAACTGTACAGTGCCATCGCTACCCGTTCTCTACTGATTCCCTGCCCTATTCTGCATTAGGTAATTAACACAAGAAAAGCATGTGCTATCAAGCCACCATGCTGTTGGTGCATGCTAATTTCCACATTAATCTCCTAAGTCTCTAAAAGTCATAAAAAATTGCGCGCGCACATTTGGGGGTGCGTGCAACTTAATTAAATAAAGAGCTAATTAGTGCCAATAATTGGTTTTTTAACAAGCAATTATTGGCTCTAATTAGATGTATTTGGAATATACATGCATAAATTCAGGCATGGGATCCGCACCTAAATTTTACACGTGAGTTGAAAAAGGGGGCACAGAAATGGGAGGATTATGAGCAGAATGGGGGAGCGTTCCTTACATTTATGTGTGCTGTTATAAAATGAGGGGAGATATGTGCCTAATTTAGGTGTGTATATTTGCACCACGTTTCAGTTGGTGCAAATGGCAGTGCCTAAAGATAGGTGCAATTTCTGGGCGTAAGCGCTATTCTATAAACCATGCCTCATTTTAAGTGTTGCTTATAAAATAGCGCTTTTTTCTGTGTTGATTTTTTGGTGCCATATATAGAATTCAACCCTAACTGCTTAATACAGTTTAGTAGATAGGCCTCTAAAAGAAAAATATGCCACGAGTGGCTTATTAAATCTGAATTTGCCAGAAGCTTAGATTGGGAAGATTTACCCTCTTCCAGTTTAAAGATAGGGATTCCAGCTTAGATGGAGCTCGAGTGCACATTTTAAAATGTTTTCTGTATTGTTATACTAACGGCTGTGGCGGTCTTTAAAAATTCTGTTTCTTTTGATGGAGATGATTATTTTAGTGGGGAGTGAGTTCAGTGGTGGTAGCAGGTAGTAGTAGACGCTTACCAGGCCCCAGTACAGCATGAGGTAGCAGGGTGGTGGCACAACTGTAAGGGGAAATTAATTTAGTTTTTAAAAATTGTTTTGATTACAATAAAGGAAGAATACATAACATATATCACAGCACTCTTTGCTACAATTTTCATGCCAATGTAAGGAGTGCTTTGTGACTCCATTGCCTGTTTGTATATGTCACGCAGCTCATTATGGAAGGGTGGCTATTGGGCTCATTTTCGAAAGAGAAGGACGTGTTTCGACATAAATCGGAAGATGGACGTCCTTCTCCCAGGGACGTCCAAATCAGTAAAATTGAAACCCGATTTAGGACGTCTCCAACTGCACTCCGTCACAAGGATGGCCAAAGTTCAAGGGGGCGTCGGAGGCTTAGCGAAGGTGGGATTGGGGCATGCCTAACACTTGGATGTCCTTGACCCATAATCGAAAAACAAAACCAAGAACGTCCTTAACAAACACTTGGACGTTTTCACCCGGACCTGTTTTTATTATGAATAAGGCACAAAAATGTGCCCGAAATGACCAGATGACCACCGAAGAGAATCGGGGATGACCTCCCATTACTCCTCCAGTGGTCACTAACTCCCTCCCACCCTCAAAAAACATCTTTAAAAATATGCAGTGCCAGCCTCTATGCCAGTCTCAGATGTTATACTCAGGTCCATGACTACTACTACTTATCATTTCTATAGCGCTACAAGGCATACGCAGCACTGTACGCCATACACGAAAAGACAATCCCTGCTCAAAGAGCTCACAATCTAAATAAGACAGGTAGGAGGGAGATCACGTGATGAGTTGAAGAGAGCAGACGTGTTGTAGCTCTCCTCTGAGACCTCACCCTCCCACCCGCACCCGGCAGCGAGGGCCACGGTTCCAAATCACCACCCCAAGAGGAGGAGAGTGAAAGGGACTTTATGGACCAGTTTGTCACTCGATCAGAGTCCAGCATGCCTCCAAAAAGCGGAAAGAAAGAGGAGAAGACTAGAACGCTCGATTCCAAGATGGCCGCAAACCCGACACCAGAAAAAACCCCTGCAGAGTTCACTGAGGCACAGTTGCAGCAACTGACTGTGGTGGTCAAATCAGCAATGGAACCACAACTTCACCAACTACAGCAACTCTCGGGGCAGCTCACCGCTTTTGAATCGCTACTAGCGGAAACTACAAAGCGAACGGGTGAATTAGAACAGCGAATGTCGGCGGTGGAGGATGAGGAGGCCGGAATATCGTCGAAGTTGACGGAACTCGCAGAGCTGGTGCAGAAACACTCACAGCTTGTAGACGACTTGGAAAATCGATCGAGGCGAGATAATTTGCGTATTATCGGGTTCCCGGAATCCACTCCGGAACACCACTTACCAGAAGTACTAGAGAAGTGGCTAAAGTCGGAATTCGCCTTGTCGGATAGTGTTGAGCCACTGTGCCTTGAAAGAGCCCATCGTGTGGGACGCAAGACAGGCCCAAATCAGAGGCCAAGAGTAATTATGATAAAAGTACACAATTACATCCATAAAGTGGAAATATTGCGTGGGATGCGGCAGAAACGAGACTCTTTAGTTTTTGAAGGGGCTCCTATTAAAATATTTCAAGACTTTTCGGCTGCACTACAAGAACGACGCCGAGCATTTGGGCCTACATGTAAATCTTTAGCTATCACTAAACAAAGATTTGCCTTGATATATCCTGCGATCCTAAAAGTATATCACCAGGAGAAATGGCAGACTTACAGAGCACCACAGGAGGTCCCAGCAGAATTACTTAGATCTCTTCCTCCTTGAGGCTGAAACTTGGACAACCAGAGAGATCTGGGTGATAAAGAGCTCTAATTGTTGGAGTAAGACAGCAGTGGACAAAGAAATTATATTAATTGTTAATTCTGTTTAAAAGTTTGGTGGTTAAATTCTCAGTTCTGTAAAGTAAAGTGATGGAGGAATGCCATATGGTTTAGATATTTAGAAGTTTAACGTTTGGGTTAAAAAGGTCAGAGAGAGAGAAACTTTCTTTGACCTTTTGTGAATGATGTAGGGTTAAGGCTAGTTCAAAGGTATTACCTTACCACACATCTGTATACCATTATAAACAAGGCATGTTGCAGACATATTGTAGTTTTAAAAGGAATAGTTTAAAATGCTTAGAAGGAGATAGCTTAGATATAGATATAGATATAGATACCATTATAAGTATTTAGAATATGTCTTATAAGGAATACTGATTCTGCTTATTTTAGAATATGTTTTATTCTGTGTAATTAATATGTAGAATATCTTTAAATCCAGTGTTACTTTTCAGGTAAGACTGCAGTTGAAAAGGTCAGCATCTGGTTTGAGTTATCTGCAGTCCTGGCTGGTTCAATGTATGAAGCTAATAGGTGAAAAAGGTCAGGAAAAGCCTTCTCCTTGATTGATTAGCTAAGTGTAGGACTGTAGCATTAAGCAAGAATATCCCTTAGCCCCTAAATGAACCCAGTTTAAGCTATAGCTGAGAAATTAATCATAATGAAAATGCAAGAGTTCTGGTGCCCAATTGTCTGGTGTGAGAGGCCCCAGGTCATAGGTCAGTTTGAGAAATATCAAACCTATGTAACTGATATTTTTAAAGTAATGTATAGAGATGATTGGTTGAGGCAAGGTAACCAATCTATTCTTTACCATCTGGAAAGTAAGGGGGGCTAGGAGGGGGATAGAACTGTATATAAGTGGGAGCAGAAGCAGCTTACGTCAGAAGGAACAGACAGAAGAAGGAGAGAGAAGACAGACAGAAGAAAAAGAGCTGAGAAAGAGAAGAAGAGAGCTAGAGCTGATGTCCTACTTTGTTTGCTGGCAAATAAAGAAGATTTCTCCTTCATTCTGGTGTGTGCTGTTTGACTCCTGAAGTACCACAGATTCTGCTAACAATAGGGGTAATTCCTGCATCAATTCCTGCAACAGGAGTAGTGAGTATTCTAGTGGAACGGGCCAATGTAATTAAGGTTAAATAAATTGCTGTTTTGGAGTGCCGGGTGGTGGGGGAGAGGGGAGGTCATCATCATTGATTTCCATAAGAATTATAGTTGGGTTAATAGTGAGTAACAGGTTGAATAAGGGATTAGGTCAGGGAAGGGGGGAGGAGGGCTGGGCTGGGCTGGGAAGGGTGATAGGTTGAGATATATGATTTATGCACATTGTACGGGACTTACTAGGCTCACATGGGACATCTATATAATAATGGGGGATATACACATAAGGTGGCGAATTGGATCACGGGGTTCCTTGGGCGAGGCTGGGCGCCCGAGGAATGGTGTCAACCCTTTAGAATCAGCGATGGGAAAGTCACACAAATGTAACAGTTAAGTCCATCTGCTTCTCCACATGGAACGTGGGAGGTATTTCAACCCCGATTAAAAGAGCAAAAATCTTATCAGCCCTAAATAGGCATAAAACAGATGTGGGTTGCTTACAAGAAACCAGACTCTCGGAGGCAGAACACGCAAAGTTAAAATGCCAGTGGGTGGGAGAAGTACACTCATCCGCATCCGGAGACCGTAAAGGTGGGGTGGCCATATTAATTCGGAAAGGGCTCGCGGCCAAGTCAGAGGTAATTGCAGTGGACCAGGACGGGCGCTATATTCTGATTCGGGTATGGATACAAGACAGGGAATTTGTGATATTGGGTTTATATGGGCCAAATACATATGATCCAAAATTTTTGCCCAGTTGGTCCAAGTGTGTATGCCCTACCTCTCGAAGCAGCTCATGGTGATGGGCGACTTTAATCTGGTGTCTCAACCACAATATGATTGTTCTAACCCTCGCTCGGCATATAGAGGAGGTCCGAGATCACATGCCCTATCTCACTTCATGCAAACATTAAATTTGGTGGATACATGGCGTGGTCTCCACCCAACAGAACGAGACTACACCCATGAATCTCGTGCCCACGGGACTTTCTCCCGACTAGATTATATATTGGTTTCTCATACCACCTTCCCATGGGTGTTGAATGTGGAAATTGGCCCGGAGGAGATCTCGGACCACTCCATTGTGTGGATGGATGTGGAATCCTCAGGGTTCTATCAGCAGGCGAGGAGGTGGAGATTTCCAGTTCACTTGTCTCAAGATAAGGATTTTAGATCATATTTAGCTCAGAAATGGGAGGATTATTCCAATAATAATGATCAACATAAAGATCAACCGGACTTATTTTGGGCAACTGCCAAAGCAGTGCTGCGAGGCGATATTATAGCCTATGCCTCAGCACATAACAAGAAAATTGCCTCAGCAATATTAAAGCTAGAAAAAGACCTAAATAGAGCCAAAAAGCAACATCTTAAACACTCTACTGCATCCACAAAGGAACAACTTCACACAGTCCAGGTGGCCCTTAATTCCCTGATACACCAAAGAGCTCGACGTTCCATGGCATACCAAAAATATAAATTTCAACGATATGGGGATCGGTCGGGGGCCTTTCTAACGAGATTGACTCAATCCGGGGGACTGCGGAAACCCATAGTTACCCTTAGAGACCATAAAGGAAAACTCCATAATAAGAGTGAGGAGATAGCTGGAATCCTTAAGAACTTCTTTAGCTCCCTATATGAGCCGTCTCAGACAGTGGGCAGCAAAGAGACCATTCAATTCCTGGACCAGGTAGGCTTACCACACTTGACAGAAGAAGAGCAGGGTGATCTAGAACGTCCCTTAAATCTCAAAGAAATACAAGATGTGATCAAATCTTTACCTGTTGGGTCAGCACCAGGGCCAGACGGATACTCCGGGGAGTTTTATAAGCTGCTACCCCCTTCCTTCTACCCTAGGATACACGAATTTTATGAACAGATCATTGGAGAGGGTACATTTCCATCACACTTTAATAAGGCATTTATTACGTTAATTCATAAACCAGGCCATCCGGAGGATCAGGCTAACTCTTATAGACCTATCTCCTTAATTAATGTCGATCTCAAGATCCTAGCCAAAATTATAGCTAATCGTCTATCAAACATTCTACCCAGATTGGTTGGAGAGGAACAGGTGGGATTTGTCAAAACCAGACAAGCGGCTAGTAATGTTCGTAGATTATTACTGGCTATGGCATCTAGCCAACAACACCAAATTCCAACTTGTATGTATTCCCTCGACGCTGAAAAAGCATTTGATAAGATAGAATGGGAATACATATTTACGGTATTGACACACGTAGGGCTTGGTGGGTGGATTTTTGGGGCCATAAGAGCTCTGTACTCAGACCCGGAAGCAGCAGTGCTAATTAATGGAGTACAGTCCCAATCTTTTCACATAAAAAAGGGTACTAGACAGGGCTGCCCTCTTTCACCATCACTCTTTATATTGGCTATGGAACCCCTGCTGAGGGCCATCAAACACTCGGGAGAGATCCCAGGGGTGCGAGTGGGAGGAGAAACAATTAAGGCCTTGTCCTTCGCAGATGACCTCATGATTATTACCACACAGCCGCAGACTACTCTGGGAAAGTTGCTGGATATGATCCAGGAATTTGGGAGAATGTCAGGTTTTATTTTAAATGTGCATAAATCGGTAGGCCTCAGGGTTTTTCCCACAATTAAGGGCGCACAGGAATTGGGCACTCCTTTATCATGGGCGGAGAATAGAATTAAATACCTGGGTACGTATATAACTCAGGATATGACAAGACTATATCATGAGAATGTAACTCCTTTGATGGAGATGACTTGTCACAGGTTGAAGCTGTGGACAGATTACCCCCTGTCCCTACTAGGAAGAATAGCACTGTACAATATCCTGCTGGTGCCGAAGTGGATTTACATCTTCCAGACGCTGCCTCTCTTCCTCAGGCCTGAAGACGAGAAGAAATTGAATAAGCACCTACAATGTTTCTTATGGAGGAAAAAGCGGGCCCGACTATCCATCAAGTCTCTATGTGTCCCGGTGGAGCATGGAGGACTAGGTCTGTTAAGCATTCGTTATCTCACTATAGCTAGTAGCACGAGACATATTTCAGACTGGTTTCGATCAACATCGGTATTCTCGGCTACTCAACTGGAGACGACTCTCACCCGGGATACTCATTTTAGTTGCCTGCTCCATGTGGGAGGAGGTCCATTACCACCCATATTAACAGACTCATATATCCTCCCCACGGCAAAAGCAACCTGGAGGTGGATCTGTCGTCACCATCAGTTCTCAGCAAGAACGACTCCATTTATGGCTATTTGTGGTAATCCTGGCTTCCCCCCAGGGAATATCTATCCTGCTTTTGCCAGATGGCAGAGGAACGGGCTAATCTATTTAGTCCATGTACTAACAGAAGAGGGTCAGATGCGGTCGTTTGAGGAGTTACAAAATCAATTCAGACTACTACCCTCGGATCGTTTCCATTATTACCAACTGAGACACTACGTCCATAGCATCCCATGGACAACACTAACAGAAGATGTGCAGGAGGAGTTGTCCTCCGCCTTTTCTTTGCAATCACAAACAAAAGTGCCAATGCGGATGCATCACAGACATATTAGAGACTCAGTACAGGAACCCAACTATATGGCACTGGCAGCGTCTTGGAGTGAGGAGCTGTCAGTGTCAGTGTCAAGGCCAGCTCTCCAAGACTTTGTTCGCAGTATCCAGAGTTCCTCAAAATTGGTGTCGTATCAAGAGATGGATTATAAGTTTATAATGAGGATACATATGTCACCTCGAAGGGCATTCCATGCAGGAGTGTCCCCGGACGGAGCATGCCCTAAGTGTCTGGCCCAGGGCGCTACTCTGGGCCATATGTTTTGGTCCTGTCCCAAGATAACAGCCTTCTGGACTAATTTATTAAAGTATACTTCGACACTGTGGCACACACCATGGAAACGCACTCCCCTTTTATTGTTTGGAAAACCATTACTGACCACCCCCATACCAGCAAGATATAAAGGATTTGTACGCAGAGCAACTACAATAGCGAAAGCAGTTATATTGAAAGAATGGATTTCCTCCAAAAGTCCTACCATCCAACAATGGCGCAGTAAAATGATTGACTATATGAGGTTTGAGTGGAGAGAGGCTAAGTCTGACTCCAGGTTTTCAGAATTTGCCTTCTTTCGTATTTGGACACCCTTTTGGCAAACGCTCACGCCAGCCGGGAAAAGTCACCTTATGAACATGTGAAGCCCTGTGAGAAATTAATGTATATGTTTGCTAATAAGTATCTCACTATCAAGGGAAGGAGGGAGGGGGGAGGTAGGGAGGGAGAAAATGTGAGCAATATCTTTGCATTTGGCAGAGTTGGTAGATACAGTATATGAAAGACTCAAATGTTTCCAACATAAGTTGCAATAGGTGTTACAACGAGTTCAAATTATGTATAATGCTTTATTTTACACTTACTTGGTTGTAATTGATTATCTGACTCACAATAAACAGAAATTGAAATAAAAATAAGACAGGTAGACAGACAGAACAACTAAGGGGTAAGGGAATTAAAAAGGAGGGGTACAGGGCAAGTGAGAAGTGGCTAGGAGTTCTCCTACAAGTTTCTGAAGCGCAGCCATTTCCGGTGATGGCTTAAGGTATTATTATTGATGTCCTCTTTTCTAATTAGGATTCATAATCTAGATAACTTTTATATTTGAGGGATATAATATAAAGTATAAACCTAAAAAATAATTATAAATTACTAAGACATAGCGGTACAAATTTGTCTAGAAATAATTATGATGACAATCAAATAGGAATCTTTGTCAAAGCCTTTCTAAAAGAAAAGATATATATATATATAATGGCAAACATTTGCTTTTATTTCCAAAGCAGTTTCTTTTTGTCCCTGTGGGCTCTGATAATAACCAGCCCAGTTCTTTTAAATTTTCATTACATTTATACACTGTCACCTCTCAGGAGTGTCAGCTAGAAAGTCAGGCAGAATATAGCAGTTTCAAATAGAAGACAGGAAGGAACAAGTTAACAGTGCAGCATCAGCAAAATGACAGTGCATGCAGGTCCCAGGAGCAGTTTTAGTGGGTACTGCAGTGCACTTCAGACAGGCAGACCCAGGCCTATACCCCCCTCCCCCTGTTACATTTGTGGAGGAAACAGTGAGCCCTCCAAAACCCACCAGAAACCCACTGTACCCACATCTAGGTGCCCCCCTTCACCCGTAAGGGCTATGGTAGTGCTGTACAGTTGTGGGTAGTGGGTTTTGGGGGGCTCAGCACACAAGGTAAGGGAGCTATGTTCCTGGGAGCATTTTATGAAGTCCACTGCAGTGCCCCCTAGGGTGCCCGGTTGGTGTTCTGGCATGTCAGGGGACCAGTGCACAAGAAATGCTGGCTCCTCCCACGACCAAATGGCTTGCATTAGGACGTTTTTGACATCTTTGGTTTTGAAAATCACTGAAAGTCAGAAACGTCCATGTCTAGGGACGTCCAAATCTAGGGACGCCAAATTTAAGGATTTGGATGTCTCTGACGGTATTTTCAAAACGAAACGTCCATCTTTTTTTCGACAATACGGTTTCATCACCCCTGGATTTTGCTGTTTTGCAAGGACGTCCAAATCGCAACTTGGACGTCCCTTTCAAAAATGCCCCTCTATGTATAGGAAGAGGGGCCATTGAAGTGTCTTGGGCGGGACAGTTTGGGAGGATTTGAGGGAGTGATGGATGTGTAGGGGGTGAAGAGGAGTCTGTGTGTTTGTTGGTGGATGAGGATCTGTGGGGAAGGGGAGTATTGTAGGCAGGGCTTTTTCTGAGGGGGTACTTGGGGGTACTGAGTACCGGCACCTTTTTCATTGTCTGCTAAAATTGACCCATGGTCCCAAGTTTTAATGAAAGAGCTCAAGCTCTACACACCAATTCTGCCTTGTCATAGATTCTGTGACTGGTTGCAGGGGGCCTGGGTAGGATGGGTCCCTCAGTGATCACCCCATCCTGAATTGTGGTCTGGCATTTGAGTACTGGCACCTTTTTTGCTAGAAAATACTGTATGCACTGATTGTAGGATATCCCATACTCTTTTCCATCTTCCCCACTTTACCTGATAAAGTGGGGAAGATGGGTACATCTTCTGCACTTTCCCAGTTGGCCTTTCAGCCATCTCTTATTCCCAACACTCCCTTACCTCCTCCACCTCTCTACTTCCTCATACTCTCTATTCCACTTCCTCAATCTTCCACTGACTCATCTATCACCCACTCTACCTCCCCATACTTATTCCACTACTTACTTTCCAACCACTCAGTCCCCATGCTCCCTGCCCCACTGACTCACCTACCATGTTTTCTCCATTCCCCAATCCCCATGCTCTTCCCCACTCACTTATCCCATGTTTTCCCAATCATACACTCCCATGCTGTCCCCCACCCCTACAATTATTCACCACCATGTTCTTCCCTTCAATCACACACACCCATTCTCTTCCCTAAAGGTCACCTGACTGTACATTAGTGCAGTTGGCAACCAGAAGGAGGCTTGACACTGGGCTCCCCAAGGTCTTCAAGCTGACTGGCACATCAAAGGCAGTCTTGAAGGTTTTCAGCTGGCATGACCTAGAGATCACTGCCATCACAGCAGAGTCGTCTTTGGGGGGGGGGGGGGGGTCTTCATTTTTGCAGATGCAAGTTGGCTGATGGGGCAGCATAAAATCAGTGCAGCTGGCAGGCCATTGAGACCAACATATTTAAGATTCTTCTTTAGACAGGTTCCTCTAGGATGCATATGGCTGTGAATCCATTGTCCAAATCCACCAAAAGGCAGCAGCATGAGAGATGGGAAACAACTTCTTCTCCAGTTGTTGCACATGCAGTGTAGATAGGAGGTTCACAGCATCAATGAAAAGATTCACAGCATGAGCCCTTGGAGTCAGTACTATGATAACCCTATTGGAATGTATTACCAAATATATATAACCACCCCCCAAAAAAAGACTACCAGTAATTAAATATCAAAATATAAACAAAGAACCAGATTACAAAGACAGAAAATTGTGTTTTATGAGGAAAGTAACACTTCCTTTCTATTTTTACTTACCTTGTCCTATCATGCTGCACAAGAGAAGTAACACTACCATAATAAAAGGAAAATATAACCCTTACATTTTTTTAAAGTGAAAGGGGGAATTCTCAGATATATAACTCACTCATGATGCGGGGATATCTACTACAAAGGTGGATTACCACCCTAAAGGATGTACAAGCTTCTTGATCATTGAATGTCCCTCCTAAATTTTTTGAGCACACCTGTGCTTCTAAAAGCTTTTTCTCAATATGTAATTCTTTATAAACGTGCAGCAATATAAGACAAAAGATACAGCAATAAAGAGCAATAGCTTTACATATAAACCTCAAAGTTTTTTCTTTAACTACTTATTGAAGCATCAGAAATACAAGTAACTTAGTGCCCCTTTTGCCTGCAACGGGTAAAAGAGAAGTCTCTCTTTCCTGCAGGAAATGGCCATGCAGCAAATAAAGCATTTATCGCACGGCCATTATGGGAGGTGGTAAGGGCTGCCACACTAACCAGTGGTAACCTGCCCAATTACCGCCAGGTACACTCCACTACAAAAATAAATATGTTTTTGTTGCGCCAGATATGATGGAGTGCTAGGGGTGGGAAGTACCATCGGGCTGCTGCGGTACTCAGTGGTACTTCCTGCTTAGTAAAAGGGGCCCTAAGCAGGGCCGCCAAAAGGGGGGGGACAGGGGGGACAAAATTCCCCGGGCCCAGGCCTCCAGGGGGGCCCGGCGCCGCATGTCCGCAGACTCCATGGGTGCTAGCTCCTCCGTCAGTCCCTCCCTCCGAGAACCAGGGCCTGCTCGTCCTCCGTCGTCTGGCACACCCGTCCTCCCTCTCTCCCAAGTTCCAGCAGGGCCCGCCCTCCGTCCCTCCCTCCGAATGTCAAAAGCGATCTTCTTACCTTGTGGTTACAGCGAGAGCAGCACGCAGTGAAAAGCGTGCAGGCTCGCGCTTCAGCCTTCCCTTGTCTGTCTTTTAGCAGCAGTCCCGCCCTTGCGGAAACAGGAAATGAGGGCGGAACCACAGCTGAAAGACAGACAAGGGAAGGCTGAAGTGCGAGCCTGCACGATTTTCACTGCGTGCTGCTCTCGCCGTAACCACGAGGTAAGAAAATCACTTTTCACATTCGGAGGGAGGGAGGCCTTGGATCTCGGAGGGAGGGAGGGGGGCCTTGGATCTCAGAGGGAGAGGGCCTTGGATCTCGGAGGGCCTTGGATCTCAGAGGGAGGGAGGGAAGGAGGGAGGCAGGGAGGCCTTGGATTTCGGAGGGAGGCCTTGGATCTCAGAGGGAGGCAGGGAGGCCTTGGATCTCGGAGGGAGGCCTTGGATCTCAGAGGGAGGCAGGCCTTGGATCTCAGAGGGAGGGAGGGAGGGAGGCAGGCCTTGGATCTCTGAGGGAGGGAGGCCTTGGATTCAGAGGGAGGGAGAGGGGTCTTGGATCTCAGAGGAAGGGAGAGGGGCCTTGGAGGGCCTTGGATCTCAGAGGGAGGGAGGGAGGCCTTGGATCTCGGAGGGAGGGAGGCCGGCCGGCCTTGGATATCAGAGGGAGGGAGGGAGGGAGGGAGGGGAGGGCATGGGGAGAAAGAACAGATTGCTGGACAGGAGGGGAGGGCAGGGGGGAGAGAAGAGATCACGGGACAAGAGGGCAGGGCAGGTCAGGGGGAGAGAGAAGAGATTGCTGGAAAAGAGGGCAGGGCAGGGGGGAGAGAGAAGAGATTGCTGGACAAGAGGGCAGGGCAGGGGGGAGAGAGAAGAGCTCGCTGGACAAGAGGGCAGGGCAGGGGGGAGAAAGAAGAGATCGCTGGACAAAAGGGCAGGGCAAGGGGGAGAGAGAAGAGATCGCTGGATAGGAGGGCAGGGCAGGGGGGAGAGGAGAATTGCTGGACAGGAGGGGAGGGCAGGGGAGAGAGGAGAATTGCTGAACATGGATGGATGATTGGAGGGGCAGGGGAGAGAGGAAATGTACTGGATATGGGTGGATGGAAGAGAGGGAAGTCAGGAAGGAGATGCACATAGATGGAGGGGAGGGAAGAGAGGAGAAATGCTGGACATGGATGGAGTGGAGGGCAGGGAAGAGAGAAGAAATGTTGGACAAGGATGAAGGGAAGGAAAGACAAAGGAAGGAGATACACACAGATGGAGGGGAAGGGAGAGAGGAGAAATGCTGGACATGGATGGAGGGGAGGGAAGACAGGAAGTACATGCACATGGATGGAGGGGAGTGAGGAGAAATGCTGGATATGGATGGAGGGAAAATTGCTGAATTTAAGGGCTGGATCGGAACACTTTCAGAGCAGATGCTGAAACTGGAGGAAGGATAGGGACAGGGCTACAGATGGTAGACAGGACGCATAAGGACACAGGAAGATGGTGGACATGGTGAGAGAAAAAATATCAAATGGAAAGAAGACATTGCATAAAACAGAAGACACTGGGACCAAAGCGAATAGAAAAACTATGATCAGACAACAAAGGTAGAAAAAAGTATTTTATTCAGAATTTATTAATATGTCAGCTTTTGGAAATGTGTATCTGTGATATTTTTCATGTAAGTTTCAATTTTTCTAGTATTGCTGCATGCTGAGTCTGACTTCTTGAGGTAACTTTCTAGTTCAGTATTTTGCCTTCATATTTTTTTTATTTCTAGTTCCTTGTGTCATATCTGTTGCATGTGTTTTTCATGTGTGATCAAGGTACAGTATTCTGCTAGTGTGTAGTATTTGCAGCCTTTTTTGTTTTGTTTTTCATTAGGTTGTGTACTGGTGTTTTAGAGCCCGGTGTAATTATAGTGCTTCCTTTCCACGTATAAGGTTGTAGCTCGTCCTGTCCTTGGAATTAGTGTGCTGTTATGGTTTGGTAAGGTTATGAGTAGGTTTTTGCACAAGTTTGTGTATAGTGTTTTGCAGTGGACAGATTGTGTTTTGGCCTTACTGAGGTGCCATCAAAACATCAGAAAAAGTGTAGAGCCTAAATCATGACACACTACCTCTTGAAGGATCTACATATAGTGCAGGGGCCCGGCCCAGTGGCGGACAGAGGGGAGCGGGTGGAGCGGCAGTGACCTCGGGGGGTGGGGGGGCCCAGGGGCGGCCTTGTCCTGGGCCCGGCCCAGTCTCTCGGCGGCCCTGGCCCTAAGCCACTAAACCACTGTCTTCATAGTTACTTGTTCCCCACCTACATATTTAAAACTGCACACACAAACTACTAATGAAAAAATGCAAAAATAGTTCAATGTAGCTTGCCAAAAGATAATCTATAGTGTAACACTTCTCAATAATTTGTTCTTAATATGCATCTATTCCTCAAACAATGAATCATTTCTCATTTCACATTGCTTTTTCTTAGATGCTGACTCCTAAGGTGGACCCCGGAGTGGAATATGGTCAATATGGTTCAGATAAGTCAGCATCACAGAGAGTGTGAAACCCATTAAAATACTGGAGCACAATATGCTGCGTGCCATAGATAGCAGATAGCAGTCTCTCTAACTTATCTGAACCCATTGGAGCTGACTCTGTGGGTGTTGTGGGTGCTTGAGCACTCCCAACACTGAGAAAATTTCTTGTATGTGTCAAGGGAGGGGTCATTTCCATTGGGCTTAGCACCCCAATAATTTTGAAAAGTTGGCTCCTATGTCTGAACCATCTTGACCCCTGAGGAAAGCTTGTTGCTGAAACACAGCCCATGTAGGGTCTTTTGGGTAAGTTTACTCCTTGCAAATTAAATTTTTGGACGCTCTTACTCCTTGCCTGCATTGGTCATTTGGAATTTGCTTCGCTTTCACCCCCATTGTTTTGTGCTTGCTTCTCTTGTGGAAGTTGTGGACCCCCCTTTTCTCTTTTCACTAAGATTTCTTTCAGTTTCTCTGCACCATCACCCTTGAAAATCAATTCTGGTACAGGTAGATCTCTTACATCTTTTTCTGTAAAGTCGAAAGCAAAGAATTAATTCAGTCTCTCCACTATGGCCTTGTTTTCCCTGATTGCCCCATTTGCTCCTTCATGATCTAAGGGTCCCACGGATTTCCTCACAGGTTTTCTGCTTCTGATGTACCTTGGAAAGGTTTTGCCTCTGCAGCAAGTTTTTCTTCATATTCTCTTTTAGCCTTCTTTAGCAATGCGTTGCATCTAACTTGCAAGTGCTTGTTCCTTTTTCCATTTTTTGAAGGATATTATTTTGGCTCAAATAGCCTCTTTCACTTTACCTTTTAATCATGCTGGCTCTCATTTGCTCTTCTTTCCACCTTTGTAAATATGTGGAATACATCTGGTCTGGGCTTCCAAGATGGTATTTTTAAACAACGTCCATCCCTGATTTAAAGTCCTAACCTTTGTAGCCAATCTCCTTAGCTTCTTTTTAATCATTTTCATCATTTTATCATAGTCACCCTTTTGAAAATTAAATTCTGCTACAGTAGGTTTCCTTTCTGACATCATTTCAGATATTAGCTCAAATTTGATCATGTTATGGTCAGTGTTTCCCAGCAGAATATGCCCTGAATTCCACTAAGGACTAGATCTAAAATAGCTCCCTGTGAGGGGGGTTTATAGAGCACTGCCCCTCTCCCTTAAGAGTAGTCCACCAAGTAGGCTGAACCACCTTAAAATGCACCTAGAGAGGAAGTGAGATGGTATGGGTGGACCCGAAAGGACAGAAACCAGGAAATATAAAAGGCAGGGCCAGAGTGGGGTTAAAAAGGCCCAAGGAAGGAAGAACCAAGGAGGCCAGATAAAACAGGAGACGAAGTGAGCCTATCTAGTCCATTGTATGAGCTGAAGTCAATAGGCAGAGCTTGATGGCAGTAGGCGGAGCTTGTCATGGTTTTAGTACACCCAAACAATAACAAACACTATAGAAAACAATAGCAAAAGCTTATTAGAAACTAGTAAAAGAGGCCTGTTTCTGAGCAAATGAAACGGGCGCTAGCAAGGTTTTCGTCGCCAACACCCCCCCCCCGCCCCCCTCCCTGCCCAACCCCTTTGTTGTTCTGGCATTGCTCCGCCCTCAACATCATGACGTTTGACGCAAGGGCGGGGCCTGGAGCGATTTCCCACCACCTCCTGCCTCCCTCCCTGCCAACCCCTTCGTTGTTCTGCCATTGCTCCGCCCTCGAGGGCAGGGCCCGGAGCGATTTTGGTGGCTTCACCACCACGAACCTTCGAACCTTTCTGAAGGAAGTCAGGGCTTGGCTTCACTGATGTCACTGTCTTCAGAACGTTGAGGGTGAGTTTTATATATATAGATAAGGGACTGCTTATACATGGTCCACCTGTAAGAAGTCTAAAGCTGTTTCAGTTGGATAGGCAGTGCCTTGGGTGCAGGAGAAAAGATTTTTTTTTTTAAACTTAGTGGACAGCTTTTTAATTTATTTGAAAATGTAGATATAAATATCTATTTGAAAATATAGATATAATTGTCATGAAACAACAATTGAATATCACTAAAACAGCTTCAAAAATTGTTCTAGCTAGTAGAAACAGCAATTATAAACTCTGTATTTTGTGCTCATTTTTCTACACTATTCTATACAATACAGATGGCCATATTTCAGTGAGGATATCTTGTTTCTTGATCAGTTCATCTTAACTGTTGCTGTAATCTTCCTTGGGAAGTCTGGTGTTATAAAGATGATGGAATATATTGAAATTAAATGGAAGTAGAATTAAACTCTCATTTCATTGGGGCACATGGAATCACATCCTCATTTGTTTTGTAGAAGTTTACCCTTTAGGTACACAAATGGATTATTCTGTTTTTTGAACATGTTTCAGGGGCAAGTAGTTTTATAAGTCAAAATAAAAATAAATATTTTGTTTCATGCAGATCTCTTTTGTTTAAACATAACTAAATGGGCTATAAGCCCCTAATACAGTTCAATGGTGATGACTTACACTGTGCCAAAACTGAAAACTCTTATCTCTATCTTGTCGATAATAAAAGAAGCTCATTGTGAACACTATCAGGCTTATTTTCAAAAGAGAAGGGTGCCCATCTTTCGATACAACTCGGGAGATGGGCGTCCTTCTCTCAGGGTCACCCAAATCGGCATAATCGAAAGACGATTTTGGGCATCCCCAACTGCTTCCTGTCACGGGGACGACCAAAGTTCCCGGGGGGGCATAGCAAAGGCAGGACTGGGGCGTACCTAACAGATGGGCGTCCTCGAGCGATAATGGAAAAAAGAAAGGCGTCCCTGACGAGCACTTGGCTGACTTTACTTGGTCCATTTTTTGTTACAACCAAGTCTCAAAAAGGTGCCCAAACTGACCAGATGACCACCGGAGGGAATCAGGGAAGACCTCCCCTGACTCCCCCAGTGGTGACTAACCCCCTTCCACCCTGAAAAAAACAACTTTACAAACTTTTTTTGCCAGCCTCAAATATCATACTCAGGTCCATCGCAGCAGTATGCAGGTACCTGGGGGGGGGGGGGGGGGGGGAGGAGGTGTGTGTGTATCAGCGGAGGCATAGCGAAGGCATGGATGTCCTTCTTTCAAACATTTTGGATGTCCTGAACTCCCCCCCCCCCCCCACAGGGATGGCCAAATTTCACGTCTAGTAGCGCTATAGAAATGATAAGTAGTAGTAGTAGTAGTAACGCTTGGCTGCTCTGCACTGGCTTCCCCTCCTTAGGAAGGAAATCGTATGCAAATGATTTAACATCGAGCAGCTCATTTGCATGCGATTTCCTTCATGTATGCCCGTTCCCTTCCGAATCGCTAAGGGATCAGTAAGAGAAGCGCTTTTTCCGTTCAGTTAGTGCATCAGTTAATCCACTGCAGTGCCCCTTAGGGTGCCCGGTTGGTGTCCTGGCATGTCAGGGGGACCAGTGCACTATGAATGCTGGCTCCTCCCACGACCAAATGAGTTGGATTTGGTCGTTTTTGAGATGGGCGTCCTCGGTTTCCATTATTGCCGACAACCGGGGAAGACCATCTCTAAGGTTGACCATCTCAACATTTATGTCGACCAACTCTAAGGTCGACCTAAATGTTGAGATTTGGGCGTCCCTGGCTGTACTATCGAAACGAAAGATGGACGCCTATCTTGTTTCGATAATACAGTTTTCCCCGCCCCTTTATGGAGCCATCCTGCCCCAGGAAAACATGGGCGCCCCGTTCGATTAGGCCCATCCACCCACCCTAAAAAGTTGTTTTGTAGCTGTATATGAGGAATTGTGATATTGAATATATAAGGACCCTGTTTACTAAGCAGCACTAAGGGCACATTAGCGATTTTAGCGAGTGCTAATGATTAGCATGCGCTAAATGCTAAGTCGCCCATAGGAACATATTGACGACTCTAGGGTTTAGCGCATGCTGTTAAAAATGCTACTGTGGCTTAGTAAACAGGGCCTCTAAGGGTATACTTCTGTCCCTAGTCATGCATCCAAAGTTTATATAATCTTTGCGAGAAATCCAGTTAATCGTTTAATTTATTAGTGGAACATAACCACAGAGGCACGGTAAGGTCGCATTTTCAATGGTAATATTAGGAGCCCAGCTAAAGAACAGGTTATTTTGAGTTAGTCTTCACTGAACCAAACTTGCTTTCCTTGTGCCATCACTATCCAGCGGGTAGGCAGTGCTTCAAAAGGTGGAGGACAAAGGATTTTTATTTATATCACACATTATCCCAAGCAAAGTTGGGTTCAATGTGACTTACATTTGAAAATACAGCAAGACAGAATAATAGAATTCAGTTATATCATGGGAGCAAATAAATTGACAAGTATGAAACATTTAACAAAGTTGAGATTAGCATATATACCCCAGTCTTTCATTTAATGATGCCACATGTTCAGCAATCACAGTCGTAAGTATAGGCAGTTATTCAAAGATTATCACATACACAAACCAGAACAGGCATCCATCACATTGCAAAAGTAAACAACAATGTCTACAGAATACATCCAAAATTTAATTTTCATTTTCTTATTTCCATCTTCCAAAATTCCAAACAGCAGGACCCAAAGCACTCCAAAACAAGTAAAGTCAGAAACAACACACCTAATTGTTCAAACCTTTGGGTTTAAAAAACAAAACCATGAGCCACCAGATTTATTTTCCACTGAGCATAAGTAACTTTGTATGAACTTGGCAGCTAATAGTGTGATGAACTGGACAATGTTGGCACATTTAGACTGACTCTGGACTTCTGCATGAAGGTAGCTCTGCCCTCATTTTTCAATATCTGTCTTTTAAGTAGTAGTAATAAAAATATCAAGTGCATTTTTATAATATAGTAACATAGTAAATCAAAGGGCTCACAAACACAGAGAAAACAAGTGGAACTTACAGTGTTACCAAATGTGTTACCTCGGGATTGAAAGACTATCTCAGAACTGTAACTAAGCACGCCACTTCAGTTTCTGAGTTATCTTATGGAGGAACTTCTGTTCCAGGGCCTTCAAGGGATATCCACTTCCCCTCCCCACAAAGAATCTGCTCCTTCTAAAAAGACTGTGCCTGCTGAGACTGATTAGGGGAGAGGGCCAGAAAGACATAAATGTTTTATGGAGGACTTGTGGTGTGAATCCAGCAATGGAGCGCCCTGAGATTGGGATACCCTCCCCTTACACTAATAATACACAGATGTGCTTTACAAGACATTTTAGTAGCTATGCTAAACAATTTAGTGTATCACATGTTAAGAGGCATTTTGCATGCACAGTTAATTTTTTGTGATTACATTTTAGTGTGTTTTATTGCATAGGCTCCTATATATCACCACAACAATAAACCTGAAAAATGCTGTACATTACCAGTAGATTACAGTACCCATAGCCAAAACCCAGTGTATTGAGATTACAAACAAGGAACTTTGCTGACTTAAATGCTCGAGGTAAGTTTGGCACTCTCTAGCAGACTGGTAATTTGCTCTTGGGAAAGAGGCAGCAACTGATCCAGAACGTTTCCACAAAATGGTCCATTAATTCAGCAGCATGGGATAATGGAAAATAATGAGACGCAGGAGAGTGTACCTGCAGTTTGTCCACAGACTCAGGCATTTCCAGGCCTGCACCGTATGCTACAATAAGACAGGGGATTTGTTTTTTCTCTGCTCCAAATTTTTATTTTTGTTTCTTGGCTCCTATGCAAAGAGGCCAGAAATTAGAAGTCAAGGTCACAGTTTTCCATTAGCTTTCTGGCAATGCAGGCAGCTCCAGAAGGGAAATATTTTATTCTGCAAGACTTCAGATTCTCAAATGTGGTGATTCCCTGAAATAGAAGGCCTCTTTTTGTGGATGTCATCTGTAATTATTTGTACACGCGATGGATGTTTGGGGGTTTGGAGGATGGGACCTGTCAGCACAGCAGGTTGGAACCCTGTCATTTTGGCTTGCAGCTCTCTAAGTTTCACAGAGACAGAGTGTATGGCATCAAGCTGTGAATACCGATGAACCCAATGACACTCAGCAGAAACAGTGTCTGCACTTGTGCTTTCTTTATATAGGAGGCAGGCTGGTGGAGTTAAGAAAAAAACACATTTAGTGTCAGGGTTAGAACTAGGAGCCAAAATGTAGTCAATGGATGCTTCATTTCATTTACCACGGTTGCCACACCATACAATGACTGCTAAAGTCAAAGCTGTATTTATACATGAAAGGAACTTGATACTTAGATCTGAATATGTGATCTGTGTGGTTTGAAATGCTCGTGTACAAAATTGTCTTTGGATAACTCTTATGCTGATCCAATTAAAAGTTTCACAAACTACAAAGAATCCAAGAAGTTCTTTCCAAGGGTTGAGGAAAGGTTGGATCTTTATAAATATTTTTTGGATTTTAAATCCTTATGGCTTATTGAATTTATCAGATTTTGAAAGGCCACTGCTCTCCTTGTCTAGTCCCAATGATTTATGCAAAATGGATGTCTAGAGATTTGGTTTCTGCATGGGGGGCAAGGAAGGAGAGAGTTGTTATGTGGAGGAGTAAGACTAAAAAGAGGTGCTGCATGGGGGCAACGAGGGAGAGAGGTGCTGAATTGTGGGGGAGAGCAATGAGGGAGACAGGTATTGCATGGGGGGGCAAGGAGGGAGAGAAGTGCTGCATTGGGGGGAGCAATGAGGGAGACAAGTACTGCATGGGGGCAAAGAGGGACAGAGGTGCTGCATCAAGAGGAGTGCAAGGAAGTAGAGAGGTGCTGGACATGGAGGTTAGGTAACGAAGAAAGAGATTCAGTGGTGAGGGGAATGAGGAAGAGAAGTGGCTACAGAGAGGGAGAGGTGCTGGACTTTGAGGGGGTGGTTGGAAGGACAAGAAAAGAGAGAGGTGCCAGGACCCGTGAGGAAAGAAGGAAGAGGAAGAAGTGCTGACCCTGCAACGAGGAGACAGAACAGAAACAAGGGAAGAGAGAGGAACACTTGCTGGACCCCTGAGGGAAGGGCAGGGGGAGGGGAAGAGAGAGGGAGAGATGATAGCACGTGGCAGGGGGCATAGGGACACAGAATAGTTATGTTGGACAGGGGAAGAATAGGAACACAGAGATGGGAGATACTCGACATGGCGGGAAGACAGGGGGTGATGCTGGGTCAGACAGATAGGGTGCAGAGAGAAGATGGATGGTGGACATGAAGAGAAAGAAAGTGCCAAATGGACAATGAGACTCTGGCAAAACAGTTAAGAGAAGAAAGAGGAAAGCAGAAACCAGAGACTGGGACCAACACAATAAGAAAAATAAAATGACCAGACAACAAAAGTAGAACATGAATTTTATTTTCTATTTATTGTTTAGAATATGTCAGTTTTTGGAATATGCGTCTGCAAGAAATGGTTTTAGACTTGGCTGAGGGCCCAGGGCTCACAAGAAAAACCTCACTCATTGGTCTTCAATCAGCAGAATAGCAGTGGTAAATCTCCAGCTTTGAGATGGGCCACCCTTGGTATTTCTGAACTCCTTTACCTTTGCTGGCAGGGATTCTGAGCCCCGCCAGCCAAATTAAATAGACTGCCACTGCTTGTTTCTGGCTCTGAGCAGGATACCAGGACATTGGGCAAGTATGCATGAGAATTCCTGGCATGCTGCTCAGAGCCAGAAACAAGCTGCAGGGAGTGGAGGTAGTCCATTTATTTGGCTTGTGGGGCTCAGCCTCCCTGCCAGCAAAGGTATGCCTAGCATGCCCACATGGGGGGGGGGGGGGGGGGGGAGGGGGAGAGAGAGGAATGCATTGCCCCTCTAGTCCACCCCTGGCCCCCTCCCAAATTTCAGGGCTGGCTATGCCTGGAGAGAGAGCCTGTTAAAAAAAATTTCCAGCAGACCACTGCCCACATCCATCATCACCTCTCTATCTCCCTTTCCTCTCCCCCTGTGTCGAACAAAATCTCCCTTCTGTGTTTGCATTTCCCCTCTATGTCCATATACCATCCCCACACAGCATCTCCCCTTTGTGCCCCTGTCCCTGTTGCCCCCCCCCTCTCATGCACATAATTTCTTCTCTGTTTCAGTTACCTCCCTGTGCCCAGCTTCTTTCCCTCTCTTACCCCACACCTTCCATCATCTGGCTCACCTGCCTGCCCTTTTTCCCTTTCTCCTTCCCGCTGTGGGCTCAGTATTTGGCTCCCTCTTCCTTCATCCCCTTGGTCCAGCATTTCTTTTCCCTTCCCTCTAGGCCATGCCCTCCTCCTCCCAAGGGTTCAGCCAGCACCACTCTCCTTTCCCTCCAGCCTCCTTTTCCTTCTCCTCTCCTGGGTCCAGCCAGCACTGCTCTCATTTCCCTCTCCCTCTCCCTCCCATAGGTCCAGCCAGCACCTCTCTCCTTTCCCTCCAGCTGCCCCTCCTCCTCCTCCTCCTCTTATGGGTCCAGCCAGCATCTCTCTCATTTCCCTCTAGCTGCCCCTCTCCTCCTCCTTCTCCCCTGGGTCCAGCTAGCACCTCTCTCCTTTCCCTCCCCCTCCCCCTTGCCTTTGGGTGGGGGACAGGGGTCCAAGGGTGCAATGGACCACCAGCCCCTTGGAATGATTGGCAGGTCCTAGCTTCTTTTTTTAATAGCCCAGACTTGTCAAACAAATGCGGGAAAATTGTGCCTGAGCACATGCCCAGACACAATCCTCTTGCGCTTTCCCTCGATGATCAATACTAATAAAATGCCTAAATTTGCATGTTTTTAGTGTTGATCATTGGGATGTTAATTCCCTGTGCTGTTCTAGTGCTATTTTTACCGTGCTGTTTCATAACAGCGCAGGGAATTGATTATTGGGTCCTCATTTCCCTCCAGCTTCCTCCTCCTCTCCCCATGGGTCAAGCCAGCACCTCTCTCTTTTCCCTCTCCCTCTCCCTCCCATGAGTCCAGCCAGCACCGCTCTCCTTTTCCTCCAGCCCCACCCCTAACTCTACCCCCTCCTCCCATGGGTCCAGTCCAGCCCCCCTCCAATCCTCCTTTCCCTCCCATGGGTCCAGCTAGCACCTCTCTCCTTTCCCTCCTCCTCCTCCTCCTCCTCCCATGGGCCCAGCCAGCCAGCCAGCCAGCACACTCCTTTCCCTCCAGCCCGCCCTAACCCTACCCCCTCCTCCCATGGATCCAGTACAGCCCCCTTCCAATCCTTCTTTCTCTCCCATGGGTCCAGGTAGCACTTTACTCACCTCCCTTCCTCCTCCCCTGCAGGCCTCACTTACAGGTTCTTGCAGCTGGTAGTGATTCATAGTCAGAGGCTGTCTCTGTGGCCTTCCTTCTGCTGTGTCCCATCCTTTCTACTGCACTGCAACTTCCTGTTTTGATGTTAAACAGGAAGTTGCAGTACAGAGGGCGGGATGCAGCAGGAGAAATGTCATAGAGACAGCCTCTTACTATGAATCGTTGCTGGCTGCAGGATCCTGTACATGAGACTTGCGGAGAGGAAGATGGTAAGGGAGGAAAGGATTTTTACTGCAGGAACACAACTTTTTACTGTTCCTGTTGGATGGTAAAAAGTGGTGATTGTCAGGTGAGATGGCGCCCTCAGAAGACCAGCACCCCTCTGCCATGCTTACTGGGTTGCGCCAGCCCTGGGAGAAGGAAGTTCTTGGAAAGAGAAAAGAAAACCACTGAAGGCAAACTGCCCGGTGCCCGTGCCTCCCCCTTATGCCAGTTGGGACCAAAGCCAGTAAGAAAGAGAAGAGGGCTAGGTGGTCATGGGCTCAGGCATTGGCACCCTTTAGCACCGGCGCCCTAGACCACAGCCTCACCTGGTCCATAGGCTGAGCCAGCCCTGTCAAAGATTTCAAGATGTATTGTTTGGAAGAAAAGCAGGAGAGGGGAGATATGTTTATGTTTATTAAAAACTTGATATACCGCCTTTACATAGCTATAGGTCAAAGCTGTTAAAAATAAAATATCAACATAAAATCATTAGCATGAAAGGAACACCATTCAATAGGAAAGAAAATAATCATTCATACACGAGTTAAAAGGAGAACTAATACACAACAAAAAAACCACAGATACTCAGTTAAACAGTAACAGGTATGGTGTGTGCAATCCAAATCAGTAAGTATAGTTATTCAGATTTTTTATTTATTTTATTTATTTATTAGGATTTATTTACCACCTTTTTGAAGGAATTCACTCAAGGCGGTGTACAGTAAGAATAGATCAAACATGAATAATAGACAATTACAGCAGTCAAAATATTCAAAAACAGTACAAAGTATGGCATGGTATACTACTTACAATGTTAACACAATACGTAATAGAACATTATAATTGATAGTGAAGGGTAAAACAAAGATGTAACATATAGATAGGTAAGAAAGTAATGTAACCTGCCCCTGTTCCGAAGAGATGTTTTCTTTAGTTAGTAGATGATACAGGACTCTCTTTACCTGTAGTCGCGCCAAGAGAGCTATCACCAAACTCCGGAACAGGGGGAAACAGGTTAAATTAAACTAACCTCGTCCCAAACCTTGATCAGGAATGGGAGGAAAAGAAACTAAATTGTTGGATTTTTACCGGTTAAAAAGAATCAAACTTAAATTTTTAAAACAAATATTGATTTATTTAAGCACTAAATAATCAGGAAAATTATACCTCTTTCTAGCTTCAAAAGACACCTTCTATTAATGCATACTACTGTTTTTCTCTTAAATAACACATTCTTTGTTTAACCTAGGATTTCTTTGTTTTTCCTTACAGGTTCATCCCTCTTTAACTAAAACAGATAAGTATCTTACATCTCTATCAATATCAACTTATTCTTTTCACTTCAGTTAATGAATTTCTATTTGAGTATGTCAAATATTAGAATTTGATACTTTATGTTTTAATTCATCTTTTTCAGTTCCCACCTTTTCCAAGCACAGGACACCACAGGTAAGTAGTTAGATAGTGGTTTCTTTTTTTTTTTTTTTCAATACTCAAGTTTGCTATATGAATTTCCTTTTATAGTCACTTAGCTGCACAGCAAGCTTCAGATGGAGCAATTACTTTCTTGCATGGGGGCCCATACGATTTCTTCTTCTGTTCCAATTTCCTTCAGCGCGGTGTTCTCCCTAAACCTCTCTTATCAGAACTTAAATGGAAGCAACACCCTCACTCCCTAATCTCAAAGAGATTCCCTAAGCTAGATGACGTTAAATTTAAAACATCAAAACTGTGGCCATGTACACTGAAATGAAACAAAATTAAATTACCCTATTTCTTTAAAGTCTATCCTATTTTACTTCTTCCCTATCTATAGAAGAGGCGCACCGAAATTCACAGGAACCCACTCACTATCATGCAGTCTCAGCCTTCCTTCACTCTTATTTCCCCCCTTTCAGGTAAGTTAACCCCCATTCAATCTTCCCAACACTTTAAAAACACACCTTTGCAGACACTTTTATTAATTATCCACAACTTCCTTGCTTCTCTCACTTAGCCTTCACACACCCTTCTACTTTCACACTTTTCCAACTTTATTGCTTAAATTTTCCTTCAACTCCTTCACTTTTTCTCTAAACTCTGCCAGCATTCAAAACACACAACCTCTCTCTTCTCTGTCTTTAGCCTCTTCTGACCACAGTCAGCACTCCGTCACCCAGGAAACGGAACACCAACTTAGAATTCCGCTCCCTCCCTTGCGGAAGTTACATCAGAGGGCGGGACATGAGGGAAGGCCGGCCAACAGACGAACTGCGAAGCGGTTTTTTTTCTTTTACTCAGACACAGGCACCGCCGCTTGGAGGTTTTTAAAAAATGCTGGGTCAGGTGAGGTGCCGGCCGGGTCGGGTGACAGAAGAGGGTCGTTTGGCGGGTCAGGGAGGGGGGGCTCAGACGGGAGGGGGGCTCAGGTGGCTGGAGGGAGGGGGAGCAGGGGAACGAGGAGAGTCGTGTTGCTGGACATGGGTGGAGGGCAGGGGGGACGGGGGGGTTACTGGACATAGGTGGACGGCAGGGGAGGGCAGGGGAGACAGGAGGGTCGCTGGACATGGGTGGATGGAGGGGAGGGGTTTCTGGACATAGGTGGATGGCAGGGGAGGACAGGAGGGTCGCTGGACATGGGTAGATGGCAGGGGAGGGGGGTTTCTGGACATAGGTGGATGGCAGTTGGCAGGGGGGACAGGAGGGTCGCTGGAGATGGGTTGATGGAGGGGAGGGGGGTTTCTGGACATAGGTGGATGGCAGGGGAGGGCAGGGAGGACAAGAGGGTCGCTGGGCATGGGTAGATGGCAGGGGAGGGGGGTTTCTGGACATAGGTGGATGGCGGTTGGCAGGGGAGGGTAAGAGGGACAGGAGGGTCGCTGTACATGGGTGGATGGAGGGGAGGGGGTTTCTGGACATAGGTGGATGGCAGGGGAGGGCAGGGAGGACAGGAGGGTTGCTGGACATGGGTGGATGGAGGGGAGGGGGGTTTCTGGACATAGATGGATGGCAGGGGAGGGTAGGGAGGACAGGAGGGTCGCTGGATATGGGTGGATGGCAGGGGAGGGGGTTTTTTGGACATAGGTGGATGGCAGGGGAGGGCAGAGGGGACAGGGGGGGTTGCTGGACATAGATGGATGGCAGGGGGGACAGGAGGGTTGCTGGACATGGGTGGATGGAGGAGAGAGAAGAAATGCTGGACATGGATGAAGGCGAGGGAAGAGTGAGGAAGGAGATGAGGTGAGGGAAAAGGAAGAGAGGAGAAAAAGTGCACATGGATATAGAAAATAGGCAGAAGCTGGATCCACTGGACAGTCAAGTCTGCGGAGGACGGATGTAGGGCAAGAAATGAAGAAGAAAGGCGGAAAGTAAAGAAATAAATTAAAAGGAAGCCCTGGAAACGGAGTTAAGAGGACAGAGAGCAGCACAATTGGATACTGAGCCAGCATGATCAGAAAAACAAAGTCACCAGTCAACAAAGGTAGAAAAAACTATTTTATTCAGGATTTATTAATTGGAATATGTCCGTTTTTGGAAATGTGCATCTGTGATATTTTTTATGTAAGTTTCAATTTTTGTAGTATTGCTGCATGCTGAGTCTGACTTCTTGAAGTAACTTTCCAGTTCAGTATTTTGCCTTCATGTGTTTTTCAGGTGTGATCAAGGAAGGTGCAGTATTCTGCTAGTGTATAGTTTGCAGCCCTTTTTTTTTTTTTCACTAGGTTGTGCACTGGTGTTTTAGAGCTCGGTGTAATTACAGTTGCCTTTCCACGCCACACATAAGTTTGTAGCTCGTCCTGTCCTTGGAATTAGTGCTGTTTATGGTTTGTTAAGGTTATGAGTGTGTTTTTGCACAAGTTTGTGTATAGTGTTTTGCAGTGGAGAGATTGTGTGTTGGCCTTACTAAGGTGGCACCAAACATCAGAAAGGGTGTAGAGCCTAAATCATGACACACTACCTCTAAAAGGGTGTTTTGTGGCTCTACATGAGAATTATGATATTATGATCCCTTGCTAGCTTCATATTGTTGACGGTCTGCATTTTCCATATGGCTGGTATATTGGTGTATAAGGTATTAATTGTGTCTATTTTATTTTTACTTATTTTTTTTCTGTGTGTTGTCAGACAATTATGGATGACAGACAGAGTCGGAGTCTTCTTGAGTCTGAGAGTTGTGGTATATATTTTAAAACAATTTTAATACCTTGGTGGTCTATATGTTTTTAAATTTTACATTATGTTTTACACATCACTTTATTTTATTGTATATCTTTTCATTTCATTTTTATTTTATTGCATATATGGGTTACAGAGTAATAGGGGAATTTGAAAGTATTGAATCTTTTCTTAACATTTTTCCTTTATTCTCCTTTGTTATGAGAATTGGAACTACTAATTTAAGGGAATTGAACTGAATAATTTCTGGGGAGGGGAGGTTTCATGATAGCATTGTGCTTATTATTTCAATCAGTTTTTTGTACAAGTTTAGCTTCATTTGTCTTTATTTGAAATTTCATTAATAAAATGTTCTAAAAATGGAATAATCTTATCAATGGGGTGGAGCTAGGGTGGGGGCTAGGCTAGGATGGGGTCCCACCAAATTGATCTGCATAGGGCCCCACACTTGCTAAGACTGGCCCCGCCCACGGACCCCGAAAATCGCAGCGCTGCTTCTTGCAGCGCCTCTCCGGACCTTCCTCCTGCGGCACTTCTTCTGCTGTCCGTCCCCGGAACCTCTGGAGATGCCTGACTCACCCCCACAACTCCTGGGGATGTACCCAACCATCCCCGAGACAGCAAAAACCCCGACGCTGTCCACCGCCACGCCTCCTTCCGCCAGCGCACTTCCCCTGCCTGCCATCGCGCTATAGCACTCTTTCCCCTTGTCCGGCCCCAAAGGCTCCCCGGTTCAGGCCCCTAACTTCCCCTCACATCTCCGGAGTCCCGTCGCTGGCCCAGAAATGGTTCCTAGCCACCAGAATGGCCCTACAATCGGCCCCGGTAGCGCTGCTGGCTCCAGTAGCGCTACCTTCTGCAGCGCTCCTCTCCAGGCACCCGAAGTGCCCCTCTCTCACACTACAGCCCCTCCTTCAGCCCAAAATCAAGGCCAAAAGTCCTTTTTGGGGGTGCCCAGACCCCACAGGTAAGTAAAAAAAAAAAAATCTTTTTTTTTCTCTTCTTTCTCCTACGTTACATTCACCCATGCTGAAAATTAATATTGTCCCCAATATTACTCAAACATTTCAACAATCATGAACTCCAGCCAAACACTTCCCTCTTTTTTTCCCATGCACATCCCACTCATTCACATCCACTTCCTATATCTACCATACTGATAATTAAACTATCACCCACCATTACTCAATTAACAGGGCCACTTTAAATATACTCTATCTAAGCTTCCCATCTCATAAACAACCATTTAACCTTGAAACAAGTCAATAAACATTTTTTTCCCAACCAGCATTCCCTTGATTTGGGACTGTGTGTGAATAAAGGAACAGAATTTTGATACAATATTCTCAACAATCTGTTATAATCACTTCCCTTATTCACCAGCTTAGCTCTCCTTTGCAGGATATGAAGTACCCAACTTCAATTTTACCCAAACATTTCGTGTACCTTCCCTCATAAATTCACTCTAAAACAAAATTTTCCACATTTACCAAATTAAACTCTAAATTACCAGGATTTAGAGTAATCTCCGTGACTACTACTACTACTACTATTTAGCATTTCTATAGCGCTACAAGGCGTACGCAGCGCTGCACAAACACAGAAGAAAGACAGTCCCTGCTCAAAGAGCTTACAATATAATAGACAAAAAATAAAGTAAGCAAATCAAATCAATTAATGTATACAGGAAGGAGGAGAGGAGGGTAGGTGGAGGCGAGTGGTTACAAGTGGTTACAAGTCAAAAGCACTGTTAAAGAGGTGGGCTTTCAGTTTAGATTTAAAGGTGGCCAAGGATGGGACAAGACGTAGGGGCTCAGAAAGTTTATTCCAGGTGTTGGGTGCAGCGAGACAGAACGCGTGAAGTCTGGAGTTGGCAGTAGCAAAGAAGGGAACAGATAAGAAGGATTTATCCATGGAGCGGAGTGCACGGGAAGGGATGTAGGAAAGGACGAGTGTGGAGCAGCAGAGTGAGTACATTTATAGGTTAGTAGAAGAAGTTTGAACAGGATGCAAAAACGGATAGGGAGCCAGTGAAGCGACTTGAGGAGAGGGGTAGTATGAGTAAAGCAACCCTGGTGGAAGACGAGACGGGCAGCAGAGTTTTGAACCGATTGGAGAGGGGAGAGGTGACTAAGTGGGAGGCCAGCAAGAAGCAGATTGCAGTAGTCTAAACAAGAGGTGACAAGGGTGTGGATGAGGATTTTGGTAGAGTGCTCGGAAAGAAAGGGGCAGATTTTATGGATGTTGTAAAGAAAGAAACGACAGGTCTTGGCTATCTGCTGGATATGAGCAGAGAAGGAGAGAGAAGAGTCAAAGATGACCCCAAGGTTTCGAGCTGAGGAGACGGGGAGAATGAGAGAGCCATCAACAGAAATAGAAAACGGGGGGAGTGGGGAGGTGGGATTGGGGGGAAAAATAAGAAGCTCAGTTTTGGTCATGTTTAATTTCAGGTGGCGTTGAGACATCCAGACAGCAATGTCAGACAAGCACGTTGAAACTTTGGTTTGGATGCAAGGTGAGATATCAGGTAGATTTGGGAGTCATCAGCATAGAGATGGTAGAAAAAGCCATGGGATGAGATTAATGAACCAAGGGAAGAAGTGTAGATAGAAAAGAGGAGGGGACCAAGAACAGAACCCTGAGGTATGCCGACAGGCAGAGGGATAGAAGTAGAAGAGGATCCACCAGAGTGAACACTGAAGGTGCGGAGGGAGAGGTAGGAAGAGAACCAGGAAAGGACAGAGCCCTGGAATCCAAGTGAGGACAGGGTATCGAGGAGTATGCTGTGATCGACAGTGTCTAAAGCAGCGGAAAGATCAAGAAGAATGAGGATGGAATAGAGACCTCTGGATTTAGCCAGTAATAGGTCATTGGAGACTTTAGTAAGCGCAGTTTTGGTTGAGTGGCGAGGGCGAAAACCAGATTGTAGTGGGTCAAGAATAGCATGTGAGGAGAGAAAATCAAGGCAGCGGTGCTGAACAGCATGCTCAAGTAATTTGGAGAGAAAAGGGAGGAGGGAGATGGGTCGGTAATTAGAGGGACAAGTAGGGTCGAGTGAAGTCTTCTTAAGGAGAGGTGTGATCACAGCATGTTTAAAGGCAGTAGGGACAGTTGCAGTGGAAAGTGAGAGGTTGAGAATGTGACAGATAAAAGGAATAAGAGCAGGAGAGATGGCATTAAGAAGGTGGGTGGGAATGGGATCAGAGGAACAGGTGGTACATTTTGAGGAAGAAAGGAGAAGTGTAGTTTCCTCAATAGTAACTTCAGGAAAGGAGGAAAAGGAATGAGGGGAAGGAGAGAGAGGGGAACGGACTAGTGGAGGGAGAGGTGACGAGGTAGAGAATTCAAGGTTTATCTTTTGAACCTTTTCATGAAAGAATTCAGCAAGGGTCTGAGGAGATAATGAAGGGGGAATTGGGGGAGGGGGCACCTTGAGGAAAGAGTTCAATGTGGTGAAGAGAAGTTGAGGGTTAGAGCCAAGAGAGTTGGTCAGTTGGTTATAATAATCCTGTCTGGCGCGTAAAAGAGCAGATTAGAAGGAGGTCAGCATGAACTTAAAGTGTAAGAAATCAGCAAGGGCCCGAGATTTCCGCCAGAGGCGTTCGGCAGAGCGGGTACAGGAACGTAGGTAGCAGATATTAGAAGTCAGCCAAGGTTGGGGTTTTGTACGCCTTATAGGGCGGGTCATCAAAGTTGCAAGAGTGTCTAAGGCAGAGGATAGAGTATTGTTGTAAGAAGAAACAGCCTCGTTGACAGACGTGGATGGTGCCACAGTAGAGAGGAGGTTTGAAACATGGGAGGATAGAGATGAAGGGTCAATATCGTGAAGATTCCTAGATAAATTAGATAAGATAGGACGGGACTGGGAGGGAGGAGATTTAAGTGTGAAAGTTATAAGATGGTGATCAGAGAGGGGAAGATCAGAGGCAAGGAAACTAGAGGGTGAACAGTTGGAGGAGAAGATGAGATCAAGACAGTGACCATTTGGTGAGTGGGGGAGGTGGAGCATAGTTGGAGATTAAAGGAGGATGTTAAAGCAAGTAACTTGGAAATATAAGAGTTGGAAGGATCATTAGCAGGGATATTAAAGTCACCAAGGATGAGAGAGGGGGAGGAAGGATCATGGAAGAAGGCAAGCCAGGCATCAAAGTCACTGAGAAAGGATGAAAGGGACTTATCAGGGGGACAATAAATGACCGCTATTCGAAGAGGCAGAGGAGAGAAAAGGCAGATAAAGTGGACTTCAAAGGAGGGAAAACAGTGAGATTGAGGTGGGGTTGAAATCTGGAGGAGGGAGAGAGAAGTAGTCCAACACCGCCCCCGTGACCAGCAGGGCGAGGAGTATGTGAAAAAAGATAACCGCCATGGCAGAGGGCTGCGACTGAAGCAGAGTCATCAGGGCAGAGCCAGGTTTCTGTTATGGCGAGCAGATGGAGGTGATGCGAGATAAAGAGGTCCTGGATATAGGGGAGTTTGTTACAGATAGAGCGGGCATTCCATAGGGCGCAAGAGAAGGGCAGAGAAGAGGAGGGGAGTAGAGGAATAGAGATGAGGTTAGAGAGGTCGCGGTGAGATCTGTAGAGTTGGGATAATAGTTGGTGAGGAGGACCAGGATTGGGATTGTTGTCACCGGCTGAGAGTAAGAGAAGGAATAAAAGAGAGCGGAGGAGAATAGGAGAGGTGTGGCCACCAAGGCGTCGAAGGCGAGAGGTATTTAGGTGGAATGGGGAAGGCAAAATGGAGGGAAGAAAGAGACGGAGATTAAAAGCCAAGAGGGAGGAGGAGGGTAGGAGAGAAGGTGAGGTGATGAAGTCGATGGATGGGCAGTGAGTTCCTGTAGCGGAGAGAGGTAGGGGGTGAGGGAAAAGATTAGGAAGGGACAGGACTAGGAAGAGAATGTGAATAGGGGCCATAAACGACTGAGGTACTTTAGCAACTGGGAAGAAGATTAGATGTAAAAAGAAAGCACCTAGAGCGGAGGCCCTGAGTGGATCGGAGTGGACCTGGGTGTCACCCTGGAGAAGGCTGTAAGGATATGCAGATGAGCTGCAAGTCCTCCACAGCACCTGAAAGGTAGCCGGTGGTAGAGCTGGGCACCTCTGAGCTGAGGAAAGGCTTACCAGGGGTTAGGCCGAAGCCAGCATTCCTCCCCCTGAGGGTTGCCTGACCAAAGTGTATCCCCAGTTATTACCAGTATCTACTTTACCCACATAGGACTCTGTTCCTTTTGTTGCCCCTTTATTCTGGACCTGGTCCATTACAACACCCAGTCTCCCACTCGGAGTACCTCAGTCCCCGTGTATTGTACTGGTAGCCAATGAAGTTTTGGCAAAAATGGTGTGATATGGTCACGTCGCTTGCAATCTTCTATGAGTCTTGCTGCTGCATTCTGAATCAACTGGAACTAGTGCAGGCCCTTTGTAGTCAGACCATTGTATAGTGCATTGCAGTAATCAAGTCTTGATGCTATCATGGCATGTACAACTGGGATAAGATTTACCTTCTCGATGTAAGGAGAGAGGCAGAATAGCTGTCGCAAATAGTAGAAGCAGCTCTTGAAGGTTGCTTGGATTTGGGGAATCAGACTAAGTGTTGAATCTAACTGTATTCCAAGGTTCCTGACTTGTGATTTGAGGGGGAGTTCATACTTCCCAAAAGGGATTCTGATGTCAGGTATGTATCCACTTTGTTAGGGACCCAGAGAAGCTCGGTTTACTTGGATTCAGGCAAAGTTTGTTGTTTTTAGCTCATTCTTGAATTAATGTTAGACAGGTAATCAGTTTATTCAAGGCTGTAGGTAAGTCAGGTTCAATGGGTATGAGTAGCTGCACATCACTGGTCCATTGACCGAATCAGCTCAGGTAGTGGCTTGAGGTAGATATTGAACAGAATAGGTGGCAGTATCGATCCTTGTGGTACCACTCAGGTCAGTGTCCATGGTGGTGATGAGTTGCTGCCAAACATTATGGATTGTTGCCTGACTGATAGGTAGGATCTGAACCAAACAAGTACTGTTCCATTGATATCTGTTTCTGTTTCTATCAGTCATGCTAGTATGATGATACCATGATCCACAGTGTCAAAAGCTGCTGAGAAGTCAAGCAGTGCTAACATCAAGGCAAATCCCTTGTCTCGGTTTCTGTGACGATCATCTAGTAGGGATACGAGGACCGTTTCTGTACCATTGGTCTGAATCCAGATTGACATGGATCTAGGCAGTTTCTCTTTTCTAACAAATCATTAAGTTGAACACAGACTGTTTGTTCTATGAGTTTCCCTAGAAATGGGATGTTGGATTCTGGCCTGTAACTTTCAAGTTTGTCCTGGTCAAGGTTGTTTTTCTTCAGCAATGTTACATTCTGTTACACTCCTCCAGAGGTGCAGCCTGCTTGCGCAGGTTATGGGCATTCGAGGATGCGGTGGCCATCTTGGATGTGGGATAGGGCGGCCATCTTGGAGATGGGCGTCTCAGGTTGTGGCAGCCATCTTGAAGTTGGGCAGCTTCAGGAAAGAAGCCCATATTTGGGCGTAGAGCATCTCCTCTGATGGGGGCAGCCATCTTGAAACAACTGCACATGTTTGAGCCTAATTCCTACACTATTTAAAGCCCTGCCACCAGTCCTTCCATGCTTCAGCTTCTAGTGCTTAGAGGTCGTGGTCTACGTCTGTGTTCTACAGCCGGCTATCTTTGTTCCTGTGATTCCTTTGTACCAGACCCTGGATTGTTGCCTGACTACGCGCTGTGTTGCTGCCTGCCTAGACCTCGGACTGTTTCTCTATTCGCTGCGCTGCTGATTCCTTTACTCCTGGACGGTGTCGGGTCAGTGCCCGTGCAACCCCACCGGTTCTGGAAGTCCTGGTGGCCGCCTGCACCTGAGGGCTCAACTCCCGGGGAACGGCGGTCGCTTCCCAGGTGAAGCTAGGGGTTGTCTGGCTGCCTGACCGAGTGCGGTGTCACTCCATCTTCGCCATGCTCATTTGGGGCACAAGGGCTCACATTCCCAGACATAACAAGCAGAGAGTGGACCACTGTCCTTTTTAATGCTGTTGGTAGCTGCCCATTAGAAAGAGAGGTGTTCACAATTTTTGTGGCACCTTTTATGAGGCCCATACTTGCTTACTGCACTATCTTTGATGGGCAGGGATCAAGGGAGCAGGTAGTTGGTCGAAGGTCTCTTAGGATGTTGTCAAGGTTCTTCTCTGCCATTGGGTTAAAAGTGTCCCATCTGTCTCTGTCAGGAGGGGGCGAGTTTGTGCACCCCTGGTTGACTGGTTGGGGACTGGATGGGATTGCCTGTGAATCCTGGTGGAGACTTTTAATTTTGTTGGCAAAGTATGCAGCAAAATCATCGCACTTTAGTTTAGACTGGGCAGGCTGGTTCTGTTGTGGGGGCTGCAGTAGGCTGTTTACTATACTGAACAACTGCGTGGTTGAATAGGCAGCCTGTGCATTGCATTGAGAGAAATTCTGTTTTTTGGTTGCTGTTAAGGCTTGGCGGTACTTTGCCATGTGCTTCCTACAGTTTAGTCTGTCTTCATCCAGATGAGATTTGTGCCATCTCCTTTCCAGTTTTTGTCCTTCGTGTTTAAGGATCCGAAGTTCTGGAGAAAACCAAGGTGAGCGTTTGTGAGTGGGGCATAAGACCTTTTTTAGTCGTGCTGTTTTCTCTAAGGTCTTGGCTAAGTGTGTATTGCAGATGTCAACTTGTTCTGATACTGTTGTCTTTTCATCCACATGTGAATAGTCCAAGGCCTCTAGGAAATTCTCAGCGGTCAGCTTTTTTTTTTGTCTCTGATCTCCTTCCAAACTCTGGGAGGTGCCATTTGTTTTAGGTGGTCACTTAGGGAGAATTTAATTAGAAAATGGTCTGACCATAATGGGGGTGTTATTTAAATACTGTTATCCCAGAATTCTGGGATATCCACCCCTTTGTAGAATACCATGTCTAGTATGTGACCCTTTTCGTGGTTTGGAGAATTGATCACCTGTGTAAATCCTAGTGCTGTCATCCAAGAAGGCAGCTGTGTTGGTATCTGGGGTTTTGATGTGTAGATTGAAGTCTCCCATGATCACCAGCCTAGGGTAATTCAGGGTCACTTGAGTAATCAGGTCTAGGAGTTCTTGCACAGATAATGTGTTGTTCCGAGGTGCTCTGTATACCATGAGCAGCCAGAATGGTTTCTCCTCTTCAAGTTGTATTAAAAGAGATTCAGATTCATGTAGCTGGGGGATGGATATTCTGCACAGTTTGATTGTATCCTGAATCAAGACTGCTACCCTTCCACCCCGTCTTCCTGGTCTTGGTTGATGTTGGATGTTGAAACCTGTTGGGCATAGTTCAGCCAGTGGTAAACCCCCACTTTCATCTAGCCAGGTTTCACTTATTCCTAGGATGTCAAGATGATGTTCATTTATGGCATCATGGATCACTGAGGATTTCTTTGCAGCTGATCTGGCATTCACCAGTCCTATAGTTCCCAAGGGTGGTCTGGGGGTAGCTTTGGTGTGGAATGAGGTGATCTTTTAAGTACTGTTCTGTAGGTGTTTGACCTCTTGCATTTTTGCCTTCTCTTTGGTTTAAGGGGGTTATGGTTTCCTCTCCCACACACCACTGGGATACTTGCATGATGTTTGGGCCCAATGCACATTTTTGTGTCAGAAACTAGACTGGGCTGGGCCTACCCCTGCCCCCCCCCCCCCCCCCCCCCAGGAACACACCTCCACCAGCAGCGTTTTTCGCCTTCTATGCTGCTGGTGGAGGTTTGTTCCCGATTGCTGATAGAAGTCGGATGAATGAATGACCCTTGAAGACGCCATTGTTGGTGAAACATGATTGTGTCGGGTTTTTCATTTCGTTTCTGTACTCCGGAAAATCTTGAGGCTAAAGAACGATTGATGGATATCAATACTGGACCTTCAACAATTTTATGATTGAACAAGAGGTGCCCTGTTGTCCCTGTATATCTAACGGTTAATGATTATGACATTGATCCTGATACAAAAATAATAGATAAATGCAGTTATGCAAAATCTGGTGGAAGATCAGAGATGATGGACAATAATAGTCAAATCAAGTGTTAATACGGGACAATATATATGATGCTATACCGGGCATATCAAGACTGTGGACCAGTCAACATGTGATGGACTAATATTTAAGTACAAGTTATTTTAATGACTAATAAGTTGATTGTATAAGTACTAGTGTGAATGGATGGATGATAGAGTGTGCATGTGACTAATTCAAGGTAGATTTGTTATAAAATAAATTTTTGAGCTAAATAAAGTTTTGTGATAAATTTAATAAACGTGAATGGTTGTTTTGAATAGTGATATCTATATCTATATCTATATATATATCTATATCTATATCTATATATATATGCAAATGAATATGCTAATATGCCCCCCCCCCCCCCCAAATGAAACAGTCAAACTATGCCCATTGTTAAAATAAATTTTGACTCACGGATTGCAGGTATGAATTTTAGAGTTTCTGGTTCTGATATCCTTGGATGGTCTAGTTGATGGTCCAATTGATGCAGATTGGAGGGTTAGATGTAAATAAGGATCCAGCTCCGATCACAGGGCATGAGGAGAGTTATTTGCAATGTGAAGGTAAGATAAAATTTCCTTTCTCCATCCAAAATAAATGGAAGAATTTCAAAGTAAGATTGAGGACTGGTGCCGAAAGACAGACTGAGCAGCAGTCAATAAAAGTTTGTGTTTTAAATAAGCATAAAATGTAATGATTTAATCTAAGTTGCAGAGCCTGATGTGAACCCAGCCAGCCAGCTGTTTGAAAAGCCAATTGAAAGAAATAAGTCTTTAAAAGTTTTCTAAACTTTGGAAGGGAAAGTTTCAATTGGATATTGACTGGTGGATTATTCCATAAATGTGATGCCAAAAAGTAAAATGCAGAATGCCGAGTTGACTCGTATAGTGCTAGTTTAGGGGATGGAAGAACAAGACGATTAGCATCAAGCGAGTGAAAAGAATGTGATGGAGTGTAGGGAATAATTAAACATGACATATTACTACCAGAACAGAGAGTCTTAAAAGTCAAAAGTAAAATCTTAAACTCGATATGGTACAAAACTGGTAACCAATGAAGTCTGTGGAATAAAGGAGTAACATGATCATAGCATTTTGCTTTAAACAACAGACGAATTGCAGCATTTTGAATGGTCTGGAGTCAATGTAGTTGAAACTGTGGGAGACCTACATAAATAGAATTGCAGTAATCCAAATGTGAAATAACAAAGGCATGAAGTACAGTATGCATGGATTTAAAGTCTAAATAATTTTGGATGAAACGCAAACGCAACCAAAAAAAACAGATTTCACAACTTTGAAATTTGCTTATAAAAAGAGAGATTTGAATCAATCTGAACCCATAAATAGCAAAAAGAATCAACAGCAATAATATGATGTCCAAAAAAAAATCTAATTGAGTTAAAGGCGCATTAAGGGGGCTGGTAATCTAGCAAGCCACTGTTTTTGCTGGATTCAATACAAGTTTATGAGATGATAACCAATTGATAGTGCAGAAAGTACCTTATGAAGGGGCTTTAAATCTACTGAATATGGTGATGTAGGATATATCAAGAGTATATCATCAGCATAGATGAAAAATCAAATATTGTTATCTTGAAGTAATGTTGCTAGAGGGCTAAGACAGATATTGAAGAGCAGTGGTGAAAGAATGGAGCCCTGTGGGACACCACAAGATAAATTATAACTGAGGGATGTATCATTTGTGGTAAACACAAGAAAAGATCTTTGTGTTAGGAAAGATTTGAACCAGGTAAAGGTTGCACTGGATAAACCTATAGACTGAAGACGATCCAGAAGCAATAAGTGATCCACTAAGTCAAACGCGGCTGATAAATCTAAAGAAATGAGGTGAGCAATTTCTCCCCTTTCTTGAATTACGTGCAGATCACTAACCAGTGTAGGTAATGTAGTTTCAGTACTATGAGTAGTTCTAAAACCTGTTTGTCTTGGGTGTAAAATATTAGATTGATCCACATGAGAGACCAACTCATCAAATAACATTTTTCTTTAATTTAAAAAAGAATGCATAGATTGGAGATTGGCTGATAGTTTGAGGAATCCAAAGGATCAAAAGAATTTTTTAGGACCAGCCGTAGAACAGTGTTTTTCCATAATTGTGGAACAGTACCAAATGTTAAATTTAAAGTGACAAGATGAAAGACTAGTGGTAATAGTCCATGCCACAGAATTTTCAACCAGTTTGAAGGTACAGGATCCCATCGCTAGCTAGTAAACCCCCCCCCCCCCAAAAAAAATGGCCACGCGGTGAGATAATTCTCATCATGTGGCCATGCGGTGGGGAGCCTTTACCGCCACCCATTGAGATGGCGATAAGGGCTCTGGCATCAGACTAATGGTCCATCTAGCCAAGTCTCCTGCTTCCAACAGTGGCCAATCCAGTTCACAAGTACCTGGCAGAATCCCAAATAGTAGCATATTCTATAACAATGTGCGTAACTTAATTGCTTAACTAGCTAATCAGTGCTGCTAATTGGATGTTAACAAGCAATTATCAGCACTAATTGTCATTAATTAAGATTTACATGCACAACTCACTAAGGGGCCCTTTTACTAAGACGCGGAAGCATCTACGTGCACCCAATGCACACCAAAATGGAGTTACCACCCGGCTACCGTGTGGCTCTTGCAGTAATTTCATTTTTTGCGTGCCAGTAAAACCCGAAAAAAATGATCACGCAGTGACATAACTCTCACCGTGTGGCCATACTGCGGGCAGCACTTACCGCCACCCATTGAGGTGGCAATAAGGGCTCTGGCACTAACCAGGCAGTGTGCGGTGCTGCCCAATTACCATTGGGTTCCTGCTGCGGAAGCCATTTCCAGGGGTTTTCTTTTCCCCCCGGAAATGGCGTGTGCTCGGGACAGGACTATTGCTGGCAGCTGTGTAAAAGGGCCCCAGAGTACCGTGCTCACTCCTTTGAGAATCGGAGGTAATTACATTTATAGCAAAGATTTAATTTTCATCCCATTATTTATGTCCATTGAGATTTGTGTTTTTTTTTCTTTCTTTATGTAAATCGAATCACATACAAAATAAGTGGTGACATTAAGTGCACAATATAACTGTACATGTTCCATATGAGTAATCCTACTTTCACTTTTAAGTCTGTCAAAAGTGTTTGTAATTGTTTGTTTTTAATTTTGATTTTTATGCCTAATGCAGGCAATTAAAACCCAGCCGAGCTGAGTCAATTTTATAATAAATTTGATTGGTGACATTTCCAGGCTATTCCTCCTTTTCTCACCAACTTTGTTTCCTTGGCTGCTGTTATGGACTTTTCTTCCAGTAACTTATCCAAACCTTTTTAAAACTCTGCTATGGTAACAACTTGCATCACATTCATTGCAACAAGTTCCAGAGTTCAATTATACATTGAGGGGTCGTTTTACTAAGCTGCAATAAAAACTGGCCTGCATTAGTGTAGATGCGTGAAATACGTGTGCACTAGGTCATTTTTTGCCATGGATGGGAAAAAGGGCTTTTTTTTTTTTAATGAGGGCAGAAAATGGCCATGTGGTAAACTCAAAAGTAGTGTATGTCTATTTACTGCTTGAGCCTTTACCGCCACCCACTGACCTACAAGTAAGGGATTACGCACTACTTTTGCGGTAATCAGGCAGCACGCACCAATGTGGCCTTGCTGCCGATTACCACCAGAAATGCCCCCTGTGGTAGAAAATAGAAAAAATATTTTCTACCATGGGAAACAGTGCATACCAACTTCGAAACTACTGCAGGGTGCCCGAACTACCACTGTGGTAGTGCCGATTTGGTACACACTATCTGCACATTAGCCCTACTGCTGCCTAGTAAACGGACCCCTGAGTGAAGAAACATTTTCTCTGCTTTGTTTTAAATGTACTACTTAGTAACTTCATTGTGTACCTCCTAATCCTTGTACTCTTGGAAAGAGTAAACAAGTGATTCATGTTGACCTGTTCCATTGCACTCATTACATAGTAACATAGTAAATGACGGCAGATGAAGACCTGTATGGTCCATCCAGTCTGCCCAACAAGATACTTTATATGTATACCCAAGTTTGATTTGTCCTTGCCTTTCTCAGGGCACAGACTGTAGAAGTCTTCCCAGCACTGTTCTTGTACTAAGTTCTGAAGCTGACGTCGAAGCCCCTTAAAATTTACACTCCAGCCCATCCCTATCTATTCAGTCACGATCAGGGCATAGGCCGTAGAAGTCTGCCCAGCTCCCGTTTTGTTTCCCAATTACCAGCGTCGCCACCTAATCTCGCTAAGGTTCCATGGAACCATTCCTTCTAAACAGGATTCCTTTGTGTTTATCCCACGCACGTTTGAATTCCATTACCATTTTCATCTCCACCATCTCCCACGGGAGGGCATTCCACATATCCACCACAATCTCCGTGAAAAAATACTTCCTGACATTAGTCCTGCGTCTGCCCCCCTTCAACCTCAATTCATGTCCTCTAGTTCTACCGCCTTCCCGTCTCCGAAAAAGATTTGTTTGCTTATTAATACCTTTCAAATATTTGAATGTCTGTATCATATCACCCCTGTTTCTCCTTTCCTCCAAGGTATACATGTTCAGGTCAGCAAGTCTCTCCTCATACGGTTTGCAACGCAAATCCCATACCATTTTTGTAGCTTTTCTTTGCACTGCTTCCAGTCTTTTTACATCTTTAGCAAGATACGGCCTCCAAAACTGAACACAATACTCCAAGTGGAGCCTTACCAACCACTTGTAGAGGGGCATCAACACCTCCTTTCTTCTGCTGGCTATGCTCCTTTCTATGCAACCTAGCATCCTTCTGGCCACGGCCATCTCCTTGTCACATTGTTTCTTCACCTTCAGATCCTCCGACACCAACACCCCAAGGTCTCTCTCCTGAGTTGAGCTTACTAATTTCTCCCCTCCTATTCGATATCTCTCTTTTGGGTTTCTGCACCCCAAGTGCATCACTCTACACTTCTTGGCATTAAATTTTAACTGCCAGACCCTCGACCATTCTTCTAACGTTCGGAGATCCCTTCTCATCGTTTCTACTCACTCCAGGGTATCCACTCTATTGGCTATTTTTGTGTCATCCACAAAAAGGCACACCTTTCCTTCCAACCCTTCTGCAATATCTCCCACAAATATATTAAACAGAATAGGCCCCAACACCGACCCCTGAGGAACTCCACTGCTCACCTTTCTTTCCTCCGAGCGGATTCCATTTACCACCACCCTCTGCCACCTGTCGGTCAACCAGTTTCTTATCCAGACTTCTACCGTATCTCAGCTCATCCATCGGTTCTCGAAGCTGAAGATCCCTAACCTTTTTAGCCTTTCATCATAGAGAGTCATTCCATTCCCTTAATCATTTTGGTCACCCTTCTCTGTACATTTTCTAATTCTGCTGTATCTTTTTTGAGATGTTGTGAGCAGAATTGCACACAATAGTCAAGGTATAGTTGAATCATGAAGCAATATAGAGGCATTATGATATTCTGTTTTATTCTTCATTTCTTTCCTAATAATTCTTAACTTTCTGTTTACTTTCTTGGCAGCATACTGAGCAGAGAATTTCAATGCATCATCGACAGCTACATCCTTTTCCAGGGCGGTGACTCCTAATGTGGAACCTTGCACCATACAGCTATAGTTTGGGTTGCTCTTCCCTACGTTCATCACTTTACAATTGCTCACATTAAACGTCATCTGCCATTTGGCTGCCCAGTCTCCCTGTCTTGTAAGGTACTTTTGCAGTTTCTCATAGTTCTCTTGTGATTTAACCACTTTGAATAACTTTTGGGCTCATTTTGGAAGATGGGCGTCCTACTACTACTACTACTTGACATTTCTAAAGCGCTACTAGGGTTACGCAGCGCTGTACAATTTAACATAGAAGGACAGTCCCTGCTCAAAGGAGCTTACAATCTAAAGGACAAATGTACAGTCAGTCAAATAGGGGCAGTCTAGATTTCCTGAAAGGTATAAAGGTTAGGTGCCGAAAGCAACATTGAAGAGGTGGGCTTAGAGCAAGGATTTGAAGATGGGTAGGGAGGGGGCTTGGCGTAAGGGCTCAGGAAGTTTATTCCAAGCATAGGGTGAGGCGAGGCAGAATGAGCGGAGCCTGGAGTTGGCGGTGGTGGAGAAGGGTACTGAGAGGAGGGATTTGTCCTGTGAGCGGAGGTTACGGGCGGGAACGTAAAGGGATATGATAGGGGAAATGATAAGGGGAAAGTCCTTCTCCTCGAAAGCCGATTTTGGATGTCCCCAACTGCTTTCTGTCGCAGGGACAGCCAAAGTTCAAGGGGGTGTGTTGGAAGCATAGTGAAGGCGGGACTGGGGCATGCCTAATACTTGGACAACCTTGACCCATAATCAAAAAAAACAAGGACGTCCCTGACGAACACTTGGACGTTTTCACCCGGAACTGTTTTTATTACGAATAAGGTACAAAAAGGTGCCCAAAATGACCAGATGACCACCGGAGAGAATTGGGGATGATCTCCCGTTACTCCCCCAGTGGTCACTAACTCCCTCCCACCCTCAAAAAACATCTTTAAAAATATGTAGTGCCAGCCTCTATGCCAGTCTCAGATCCATGACAGTGCATGCAGGTCCCAGGAGCAGTTTTAGTGGGTACTGCAATGCACTTCAGGCAGGCGGACCCAGGCCCATCCCCCTCCCTACCTGTTACGTTTGTGGAGGAAACAGCGAACCCACCAAAATCCACCAGAAACCCACTGTACCCACATCTAGGTGCCCTCCTTCACCCGTAAGGGCTATGGTAGTGGTGTACAGTTGTGGGTAGTGGGCTTTAGGGGGGGGTTGGGGGGCTCAGCAGACAAGGTAAGGGAGCTATGTTTCTGGGAGCGTTTTATGAAGTCCACTGCAGTGCCCCCTAGGTGTCCTGGCATGTCAGGGGGACCAGTGCACTATAAATGCTGGCTCCTCCCATGACCAAAGGGCTTGCATTTGGTCATTTCTGAGATGGGCATCCTTGGTTTCCATTATCGCCGAAAATCAGAAACGATCAAGTCTAGGGATGACCATCTCTAAGGCCGACCAAAATTTCAGGATTTGGGCATCCCTGACCATATTATCAAAACAAAAGATGGACGTCCATCTTGTTTCGATAATACAGGTTTCCCCGCCCCTCCATTTGGATGTTTTACGAGGACGTCCTCAACAAAACTTGGGCGTCCCTTTCGATTATGCCCCTCCATGTGTCATCACCTCACTCAGGGGCCCTTTTACTAAGATGTGCCAAAAAATGACTTGCGCTGGTGTATGCACATGTTTTGGATGCACGCAAGTCCATTTTTCAGCGTGCCTGCAAAACAGTCCCCTTCTTTTGCAAAAAATAGATGTGCGGCAAAATAAAAATTGGAGCACGTCCATTTTGGGCCTGAGACCTTATCGCCATCCACTGACTTAGTGGTATGGTCTCACACGTTAACCGGTACACTGCTGATTACTGCCTGGTTAGCACCATGCTGTAGAAAATAGAGGCGGCGCCGGGTGGCGAGTGCCCACCAGCCCACTTGTGGGAGGAGAAGAGTCCAAGCCTCTCCGTGCCGGGAACTATGTGGCCGGGACCTGACCGGACGCCAGATCCAGTGCAATAGTGGTCGGCAGCGGCAGGAGGAGAGGTGTTCGAACCTCTCCGTGCTGGGGACCACATGGCCGGGACCTGACTGGACACCAGATCCGGCGCAATAGCGGCCCTGCAGCGGCGGCACTGGAGCAGCCGAGGCCCAGTGGGTGGTCATTTTCTCCCCTCCTTACCCCGGGGCTGGAGCTGTGCAGGCTGACGACCGGGATGGCTGCAGTCGAGCCCTGAAATAACTAACAACATGGCGAGATGCGACTGAGTCCCAAAGCCCCCCGACCGTGCACCGGAGCTGCCAACTAGCAATTCATCCGCCGATCTGAGAAGGTGACAGATCCTGCATAGCCGCACCGGGAACCTAAGACAGGGAGGATGCGAGGGTGCTCCTGGCGACACAGACAATACCATCCTGAGCCCAACCGGTGGCACCTCATACCTGACTAACCGGAGCGGCGGCATCGATGAGGTGATCAGAGGCACCATGGGATGAACATCGGATGCCGTCTGCCTGGGATTAGACACACGGTGGCGCGGTCAAAGACTATTGCCTCCTTCCTCAACTACTTCCCCAGCAAACTCACCCGATTGCGAGTAAATCATCTACATCATCTACCCCAGCTAATTCAACTGACTGAGTAATTCATCCACACTCATTTAACAAAAAAAAAAAACAACAACAACAACAAAGATCCAAGTCCTATCACACACCCTACAGAGCGCGGCCTATCATGAACCCAAATTGATTTATCACCAAAATGAATACCTCCAAACGACTCCTAGTAATCTACTCATTATCATTGATCTACTTAACACTAACTACCCCACTCGCAATATCATGCCTACACTACATTATCCCCAAAGACTGACCAGACACACCCTGCCTCATCAACCCGATAATAAACAAAACAAAGGAAGATCATCAACATGTGGACAACCCCAACAGAAGGGAAAGAACTCCCACAATAAACTCACACCAACAAAGAAACAACAACTAACAAAAATCCCCACAATACCAAACATAGCTGACCCATACCAAAAAATTCAAATGGGCTACATCAACGCCAGATCCGTAGTAAAAAAACGACACTAGTAACAGACTGGATCACATCAGAAAACTTTGATCTACTCTTCATCAATGAAACCTGGATCCATGATCAAAAGGACCCCATAATTCTAGATCTATGCCCCCCAGGATACAAAATCGTTCACTGGACCAGAAAGGAAAAGAAAGGTGGAGGTATAGCACTAATCTATCGATCCCAGTTTACCATTGAAACCACTGCCGAGTCCATAACACCCCAACTTGAAATTGCCTCAATCAGAATCCACAACAAAACCCTACTTGATCACCTGAACTCTGTCCTGTTTTATAGACCACCAGGAAACTGGAACGAAGGCCAGACTATCTTCACTGACTTCATCTCAAACACATGTGCGACCAACTCCAACATACTAATACTTGGAGACATCAAACTTTATCTAGAAGACTCAAACTCCATCAACGCACGAGAATGTAAGGAATTCCTCCATTCATGGGACTTCACATGGCCACAAATGCAAGCAACCCACGCCAAAGGGCATACACTAGGCCTCATCTCACACAAAATGCAAACAGACCAGAACCTAATAATAACAGATACTAAATGGACAGAAACACCATGGTCCGATCACTACAAACTAAAACTATCATTAAAATGGCGAAAGAAGGGCTCGTACCGCACACAAGAATACACAACCTATAGCACCAGAGGCCAAATAGACCTGGAAACATTCTGGCTACAGATATACAATAACGACTGGGCAGCTTAAACGGCCTCCACACACAATCTCACTGAATGGGACAAAAGATACAAAAGCATACTAGACGAAATAGCACCCTTACAAACAAGAACCTCATGCAGGCACAACTCTATACCATGGTTCCACGATGAACTGAAAAAACTAAAAACACAATCAGGAAACTCGAACGAGCATGGAAAAAAAAATAAAAGATGAACACACGCTCAATGCATGGAAACAGATACAAAGAAAATACAAATACGCAATACGACAAACCAAAAGGGTATACTATAAAACTTAATTAGGGCCTGACTACAAAGACACGAAGAAACTATACCAACTTGTGAACAAACTACTAGACACCACAGCGGTCACTGCTACCAATACAGACATTCCATCTGCAGACAATCTCGCTAAATACTTCAATGAAAAAATTACAAACTTAAGCAAAACACTACCCCAGGACAATACTGACACCGAGAACTTCGTCAATAGTTTAGATCCAAACCCTGGAGAATACCCAGCTGACCAAACATGGTCAAACGTCATGCTCCTCACTGTCGAAACAGTCACCCAGGTGATCAAAAGGTTCTCCAACACCCACTGCAAACTACAATCCGCCCCTGACTGCTTCATAACAGATCTCATATCTCACCTAAATTACATGCTCCAACAAAGTCTTTTCCCTGAGGAATATGGCAACATCCTACTCCCCAATCCCGAAAGATATGAAAAAAAACCCCTGAACTCGCCAACTACCGCCCAGTTGCATCTATCCCACTAGTAGTGAAATTGACGGAGAGCATGGTAACCAAACAGATGACTGACTACATAAACAAGTTCTCAATATTACATGAATCACAATCGGGATTTCGCCCCCTCCATAGCACCGAAACTGTGCTAGTCACTCTTCTGGCTAAATTCAAGCAGGAAATAGCCACAGGCAAAAGCATACTTCTCCTCCAAGTCGATATGTCAAGCGCATTCGATATGGTAAACAATAATATACTACTAAGACTCTTAGATTACTTCGGGATTGGTGGAAACATACTCGATTGGATCAAGGGCTTTCTAACCACCAGAACATACCAAGTGAAATCAAACTTAAACATATCACCACCTTGGAAAGTAGACTGTGGAGTACCCCAAGGATCACCACTATCACCAATACTTTTGAATATAATGATGATCCCACTGGCCAAGTCCTTATCAAAGCAAGGCCTCAACCCGTTCATCTACGCAGACGATGTCACAATATACATTCCCTTCAGACATGACCTAACAGAAATCACCACCGAAATCAAACTCGGTCTGAACACTATGAATTCATGGGCACACTCCTTTCAACTGAAACTGAACACTGAAAAAAACACACTCCCCCCCATCTCAAACAGTCTGAAAATACTCGGTGTTACAATCGACTGCAACCTCACACTCGAGAGCCAAGTGAACTCCATAACAAAGAAAATGTTCCACTCAATGTGGAAACTTAAACGCATAAAATCTTTCTTCCCGAGGGAAATATTTTGCAACTTAATACAATCAATGGTACTAAGTCATGCAGACTACTGCAACGGAATCTATGCGGGATGCAAAGAACAACTCACAAAGAAACTCCAGACCTCTCAAAACACAGCAGCCAGGCTGATATTTGGCAAACCGCAATTCAAAAGTGCCAAACCCCTCCGAGAAAAACTACACTGGCTTCCAATCAAAGACTGTATTACCTTCAAAATCTGCACCTTGGTCCACATAATTATCCACAGCCAAGCCCCAGGATACATGATGGACCTCATAGACCTACCAATCAGAAACATATCCAGATTATCTCGAACATACCTAAACCTCCATTACCCAATCTGCAAAGCAACCTATGCATCCAGCTTCTCCTATATAAGCACACAACTATGGAACGCACTGCCAAGAGCTGTGACAACAACATATGACTACCTAAACTTCAGGAAATTACTAAAAACCAACCTGTTCAAAAAGGCATACCCCACCGATCCAACATAAATACCTACATCCTGCAACACAGTAAAACCAAAGCTCGTAATGGATAATATATAACCTTCCTCCCCTCGATCCCATTGTACCTAAAACACATGCACCATTATTCAACCACTATCAGGCTTATTTTCGAAAGTGATCGCCGGCCATTTCCCGACATAAATTGGGAGATGGCCGGCAATCTCTCAAAAGCGGCAAAATCGGTATAATCGAAAGTGGCTTTTTTGACAGTATCGCCGCTTTCCCGTCGCCTTGCCGGCGAAAGTTCAAGGGGGCGTGTTGGCGGCTTAGCGAAGGCGGGACATGGGTGGGCATGGGCGTGGCTACCAGATGGCCAGCTTTTGCGGATAATGGAAAAAAAAGCGGCGTTAATCAATATTTCGCCGGGTTTACTTGGTACTTTAATTTCATGACCAAGCCTCAAAAAGGTGCCCCAACTGACCACTGGAGGGAATGGGGCATGACCTCCCTGTGGTCCCCCAGTGGTCACCAATCCCCTCCCACACTAAAAAAAAATAAAAATCTAAATCTTTTTTGCCAATCTGTATGCCAGCCTCAAATGTCATACCCAGCTCCCTGACAGCAGTATGCAAGTCCCTGGAGCAGTTTTTAATGGGTGCAGTGCACTTCAGGCAGGCAGACCCAGGTCCTTCCCCCCTACCTGTTACACTTGTGGTGCTAAGTGTTGAGCCCTCCAAACCCCCCCCCAAACCCACTGTACCCACATGTAGGTACCCCCCTTTACCCATAAGGGCTATGGTAATGGTATAGAGTTGTGGGGAGTGGGTTTGGGGGGGATTTGGGGGGCTAAGCACCCAAGGTAAGGGAGCTATGCACCTGGGAGCTTTTTTTGTATTTTTAAAAATTTTTTAGAAGTGCTCCCTAGGGTGCCCGGTTGGTGTCCTGGCATGTCAGGGGGACCAGTGCACTACAAATACTGGCTCCTCCCATGACCAAATGCCTTGGATTTCGCCGGGTTTGAGATGGCCGGCATTTTTTCCATTATCGCTGAAAAACAAAACCAGCGATCTCAAACCTGGCGAACTCTGGCATTTGGCCGGGCTAAACCGTATTATCGAAAAAAAAGTTGGCCGGCCATCTTTTTCGATAATACGGTTCCAGCCAGCTGGTGAACTATTTCGCCGGCGACATTCAATTATGCCCCTCCACATCACCTTGAATTTGTTTCTACTGGTCTAGGCCAGGGGTAGGCAAATCCGGTCCTCGAGAGCCGCAGGCAGTTCAGGTTTTCAGGATATCCACAATGAATATGCAGGAGATAGATTTGCATACCATGGAGGCAGTGCTTGCAAATCTATCTCCTGCATATTCATTGTGGATATCCTGAAAACCTGACATGCCTGTGGCTCTCGAGGACCGGAGTTGCCTACCCCTGGTCTAGGCGAATGCCTTACGGTACTATGTAAGCCACATTGAGCCTGCAAATAGGTGGGAAAATGTGGGATACAAATGTAACAAATCTATATAAATAAAAATGTAAATGTTCGTTTGTTCAAAATCTTAAATCTCCGAAAGTTCTTCACCGATTGCTTTCAAATTTGGACACAACGTTGCATTCAAATACGCGCATGTTTTTATATACCTACTATTATATAGATGTCACAGCTGTCGTACTCGCGCAGCGGAAGTAGTGCAACGAGTAATTGCAAATCAAACTGAGGAAGAACGGCTATCACTGAACGAGCGAAACAAAGAATGGCTCAAATACGTGCCGAGGAAGCAGCAGAGCGACGTGCAGCCAGACTTGACGATGCATGGTTACGAGCACGGCGATCGCGTTCTGCAGCTTCAGATCTGCTTCGTTCTCAACAGCATCAACGCGACAGGCTGAGAGTGACTTAAATCTCCGAAAGTTCTTCACCAATTGCTTTGAAATTATGCGCATGTTTTTATTTACCTACTATTATATAGATGTCACAGCTGTCGTACTCGCGCAGCGGAAGCAGTGCGACGAGTAATTGAAAATCAAACTGAGGAAGAACGGCCATCAGTGAACAAGCGAAACACACAAAGAATGGATCAAATACGTGCCGAGGAAATAGCAGAGCAATGTGCAGCCAGACTTGACGATGCACGGTTGCGAGCACGGCGATCACGTTCTGCAGCTTCAGATCTGCTTTGTTCTCAACAGCATCAACGCGACAGGCTGAGAGTGGCTTAAATCTCTGAAAGTTCTTCACCGATTGCTTTGAAATTATGCGCATGTTTTTATATACCTACTATTATATAGATGTCACAGCTGTCATACTCGTGCAGCGGAAGCAGTGCGACAAGTAATTGAAAATCAAACTGAGGAAGAACGGCCATCAGTGAACAAGTGAAACACACAAAGAATGGCTCAAATACGTGCCAAGGAAATAGCAGAGCGACGTGCAGCCAGACTTGACGATGCACGGTTGCAAGCACAGCGATCGCGTTCTGCAGCTTCAGATCTGCTTCGTTCTCAACAGAATCAACGTGACAGGCTGACAGTGGCTTAAATCTCCAAAGGTTCTTCACTGATTGCTTTGAAATTTCCACACAACGTTGCATTTGAATACACGCGTGTTTTTAGATACCTACAATTGCAAATCAAACTGAGGAAGAATGGTCATCAGCAAACGAGCGAAACAGATAAAGAATGGCTCAAATATGTGCCGAGGAAACAGCACAGCGAAAAACATCACTTGAGGCTCTTGATCGATCATTGCAAGATTTGCGTGGAAACATCAGACCATTTGGGAACACATTAATATTGTCATGACTCTTGGAGCTTAGTAATTAGAAGCCCCAATATCATGGAGTATAACCCTGGCACAGCAATCACCTGAAGTCTCTTTTATTGAATAAATCACAGATAATTTACTCACAGATAGATGTTCAGGATACAGAGACTTCTTAATCTGGAGGCTGTGGGAGGTGGAGATCTGAAGAGAGGTAGTTGTAATGCAGGGGGAGGGGAAGGTAGTTGAACAGGTAGAAATAGTCCAAAGCTGGGTGACTGGAATGTGCGATATCTCATTTGGAAGGAGATATTCTCAGGGTAAAAAACCAGGTGCTTTACAGGGAGTTCTCAGCAGGACAGAGCTGTCTGGAGCCAGATGGTGTTAGCTCCATGTCCCTGGCTAGAATGGTGAAAGAAGCCCCTCATGGCTGAAAGGACAAAGAAGTGGTGGGGCTTCACACAGGGAGGAGCAGATAGAGACCAATGGGGACAGAGCCTGCCATTGGATAGCAAGGGGTGGTCCTAGGGATAGGAGAGGAGGGTCAAACCTGGCTGACCTCTCGGGACAGAGATAGTAAGGCTGAACAGGAAGTGGTAGCAGAAAGACAAAAGAGCCAACCTCGGCAGAGAGGGAAAGGAGATCTGGGCAGCCTCACAGCCAGTGGTAACAACTCTTGCACAACCAAGCAAGTGTGGTTGCACTGCCCGTGAACTACATACCCACAGTGCATTGCTCATGTATTTTTCCAGTGAGAAACTGCAGCAATGATAGTCCTTGGAACTGAGAATAACAGTAAAGGCATTACACACATTTTAGGATCACGTTATAAACTAGTGCGAGGCTGTCGGAGGACAGAACACTCCCCGCCTGGTATCGGTAGATACCACTATCCTTATTATCACACTTTATCAAATTAATCGCATGCACAGAACCCAGGTTCAAGCTGTCCACCGGCTGTCACGATTCCAGGCTTCAAACAAACAGTCGCGAACTCTGGAACAACGTGAGTTCTTGGCCTATTGTTGTCGAACGGCAGCAGGAGGCAAAGCTGCCAAGCAGGACTGGACTAACAAGCTTGGTTTGGCTGGAACCAGTTGCTGGGACGGACTTGGCTTAGCAGGAACAGGATTCAAGATGCTGGGATGCTGGAACAAGGTTCAGGATACTCAAACAAGCTGGACGGGAACAGGATTCAGGATGCTGGAACCAGGTTCAGGATACTCGAACAAGCTGGACGGGAACAGGATTCAGGATGCTGGAACAAACTTGGCAGGAACGGGAGCTGAAAGCAAACAAAGCAGAGACTAGCAGGCAGGGGACTGGAGCTGAAGACAACCAGGACAGACACAAGCAGGATACAAAGCTAGCCCTCACAGACAAACAACAGGACTAAGGCTGAAGCTAAGGCAGAGGGGGACTAGAACAAACAAGGCAGGCTAGGCAGGACACAAAACTGACCTACACAGACAAACAACAGAACTAAGGCTGAAGCTAAGGTAGAGGAGAACTAGAACAAGCAAGGCTGACTAGGCAGGACACAAAGCTGATCTAGACAGACAAAGAACAGAACTATGGCTGAAGGTTGAACCCAGCACACAAATAGACTGAGAAGAGCAGAGGCAGAAGTGCCCATAGGCACACAGACTATGAACAAGATAGAAGTGCTACACTTCCTTATAAACAGGACAGAGGCAGGAAATACACAGAACCCAAAGTGAGGCTTGACACACACAGGAGAGAAACACGCAGACAGTAGCCAGCACAGCAGCTGACCCTCAGGACAAGGTGTGGGCCAGAGAGGGATCACGACCACAGTTGTGGTACTGGCTGTAGGGTCATCTTTTTCATCACACAGGAGCTGAAATGAGAGACAGACAACAACAACACTAGACAACACAAAAGAGAGAGAGAGTCTTTGAGTCTTCATGGGAGGATGGCGACTCTCTGTGCTTGTGCTTCTTCAGGTGGTCCAGGAAACGAAATCTTGGTGGTGGATCATACGGGCCATTCACTGTAGACAGGATGCTTCGTTGAGTGCGCTGTTGCAGCTGGGTGGAGACCCAAAGGGTGAATTCCCAGCTTAGGCCAAGGCGGCGTTGAAACGAGGGTGTGTCCACACCCAAGTCTAGATCTTTCAGGTCTCTGGCATGGTCTACTGAAGGGAATGACTCATCTTTACTGAACTCTTTGTTCATCATGCTCAGGAACTCTTTATCTTTTATGGAGAAGGCTGGTTCGTCTCCATCTTTGGTGTTCTGGAACACTGAGCTTCCCAGGTGTTCTCCTAGGTCTGCTGGAGAGACTGTTTTGTAGAGCATTGGGACAATGCTCTGTTCCTTCTGGGCGGGAGCTTCTTTGGTGGTTAAGTGGTTGGTACATGGCTCGAACAAGGAAGAGCACCCGCTGTCTAGGACATTGGTGTGAAGTACCTTGACATTTGACTTTCTTGTTCGCTTGAGGCAGGCATCGCCTGCTGTTGTCCCACCCAAGTTGAGTTGGTGTGCATAGGGAGCACTGCATGGGCTCTTGCCTGATTCATGGATGTCCAGGGGTTCTGGTGCATCTCTGTCTGGCAAAAGCAAGATCTCAGCGTCTGGATTCAAGTATGCAAGCTGGTCGGTAGTGGGCCTCAGGTAAGGGTGATTCCGGGCAGCCTGTAGCGTGGGACTCTCACCCTTGTCATCTGGTATCTGGTCATGTTCAACCTTCGTGAGTGACTGTGGCATGGTGTCGCCATTCGTAGCCTTTATCGCGTAACCGCTTGCTGCTTGCCTTGCCGTCTGAACGGCCTTTGCACAAGTTTTGATGCTGTCTTGGGCGTAGTTTTGGTGGATGTCGAACAGGTCATGGCACTCTGCCTGTTGCTCTGCTCATCTTTGACGACATACGTTTTGTCTGGTTTGCCACGTCGTCCTTCAAGGTGCACTTCGGTCAAGCATGTCTTGGTGCGGCATCTACCTTCGCAGTTTCCTTCACACACCTTCGTGCATCTCGGAGTGGCTTGGAATGTTGGTGCCTTCTCCTCCTCCGTCTCCCCGCCATGATTCGATACGGGGTTAGAACTCGGTTCGGCATCATCTGGGTGTACGGCATAGACGCTCTGGTCCTTGCCATGTTCTGTACCCTTGATAGGTACTTTGCCATTTTTGGCAGGATGATCTGAATTCAATTCTTCTACAAGTGCGGCTGTTTCCTTTCTCAGCCCGTGCAGCATCGTGTGCTTCTCTTGCTTAGGAGTAAGCTTCATACTTGCTATGGCATCCTCGGAATCGGATTTCCCCATCCTGTGGCGCTCAGGGCGGTCACTGAACTGGGTACGCTCTGCGCTCCCCAGATCTTTGCTGGTCAGACACTCTGCTGGCTTCAAGTCAAGCAGCTGACATCACTGCCAGTTGGTTGGCTTGCGCCTTTCCGACGCCTGATGCGGAGTGTGGCTGTCCAGCTCCCTCTGGTTTAGACCAAGGGAGTTCAGCTGATATTCTGCTTGAGAGTGACTGCTCCGGTCTCTTTTGCTTACACCCTGTGCCAGGGCTCAGATTTTGCGATGAGCATTCTAGCTCGTTTCCCTTTCGCTTCTGCCCTATGTGAGGGCTCAGACTCTGTGGTGAGCATTCTTGCTCGTTTTCCTTTTGCTTCCGCCCTGTGCGAGGGCTCAGACTCTGCGGTGAGCGTTCTTGCTCGTTTCCCCTTTGCTTCTGCCCTATGTGAGGGCTCAGACTCTGCGGTGAGCGTTCTTGCTCATTTCCCCTTTGCTTCTGCCCTGTGTGAGGGCTCAGACTCTGCGGCGAGCGTTCTTGCTCATTTCTCTCCTGCCCCCAGTCTGCGTGAAGGCTCGGACTCTGTGGTGAGTGTTCTTGCTCGTTTCCCTTTTGCTTCTGCCCTGTGCGAGGACTCAGACTCTGCGGTGAGCGTTCTTGCTCGTTTCCCCTTTGCTTCTGCCCTGTGCGAGGGCTCAGACTCTGCGGTGAGCATTCTTGCTCGTGTCTCTCCTGCCCCCAGTCTGTGTGAAGGCTCAGACTCTGTTACTGAGATGGAGCGTCTCTGTTAGCGCATCTTTCTGGAGCGAGTGCTAGTGGTAGTGCATCCGTGTGCATGCTTGCGTGTGGGTCACTGTCGTACGAGCTTGCCTCTGTAGTGTGCTCTGCTTTAGGTTCATTCATCTCGGGTGCGTTAAACTCTGACGAAAGTAGATCAGGTTCCTCGGTATATGAGGGTTCTTCTGACTCGAGTTGCTTCAATGCGCTAGTAGGTGATGGGGTGTGTGCCATCACATGAGTTTTGGCTCGAGGAGCGTAATCTTCAGAGGCAAGGCGACTGAGTCGGTTCTTTCCGTGGTTCCGACCCACGGCAGCTTCTAAGACCTTGGCCTTTGCCTCAAGTGCTGCTACCTCTCTCTCGGAGTGCTTCCATCATGATGTCCAGCTCAGCAATTTTATATGCAGCCTTAGCCTTTCTATGTGCAGCGTCATTGTCTGCCCCTGCTTTTGCAGCGCTACGTATACTTTCTTCCACTTCCTCACAGCGCTCGATTAGTTTCTCGCTATACTTTTCCTGCTTTGCTTGATAACTTTCCAGGAACTTCTGGGTTAACTGACAATTCTTCTGCCCTTGAACCCTGTGCTGCCCTCTGGCTGTTTCTGCATGCCTGGTGCAGGGGACACTTCATCTGGTCCTGTCTGTAAGGCATTAAGTTCTGCCATCCTGCACTGGTTTGCTTCTCTGTCTTTATTAAATGAAAAGTCAGCTCTTGTGTGCAGGGGAGCTGGGGATGTAAGGATTACTCAGTATGAAGCTGTGCTGAAAATGTGCTAGTGGCTTCTCTCTTTGAGCTGGGTCAGGTTTCACTGCTAAGTTAATGGACAGGGAAGGAGGGAGGGAGGGGGGGAGTAGTCCTCCCTCAATTAGTCTCTTAGCAACTGATTGCTTCAACCCCTTTGCCAGGAGATCTTTAGGGCTCAGAATTCTGACTGAGCTTGGTGCAGAGAAGAGGGGGGGAGAGCTTCAGAGCCCTTTCAAGGTAATTTAACATGGAGGTATGACATGGGCAACACAAAGCACTAAAGTTGGGAGATTCTTTCTCACTCTGATGCCCTGCTTCAAAATTTCCGATCAGTTCTGCCAGTCTTTTGAGCTAGTTTCATTTTTCTCATGCTTGCTGAAGGTTAAATGTTCTTAAGTTCCCCAATACAAAAATAGTTTCTCCTTCTGATTTATCTCTGGCTGTCTTTAATCCCTGATGACCCAGAGGGGAGGGGGGGGGGGGGCTGCTCTCGAGCAAGAAAAGACAATAGGAAGGTACTTTTGACTCAATGGCTCTCTGGAATGTGACCCAGTGCTAGCACAGTCTTCTCAAAGCTTTGGTTTTGAAAGCTCTGCAAATCTTCTGCCTTTTCACAACTTAGCCTTTCTGATAGATGGGACAGACCAACACTGCTTTCTTTTACCTTGGTCTGATTAATCCACAGACATTTGTCCTTTCACACTTAACTCTCCTGCCGGTACTTTACATGCAGTTCAGATGACTGTTTCAAAGGCATGCTTCTTTCAATAGCTATTTACTTTGCTTACTGGTGAGCCAGATGGGAGGGGTCGCTTCTGTGCAGGAGAGGGTGTTTAAACTTAATCACTATCAAGAATGCAGGCCACCAGGAAATGCTAACAGGCAGGCATACACTGGATTTAGTTTAAACCTCCACAATTTTCTGCTTCTCTCACAGGCTCCACTCATCTAGTAAATGCATTTTAACTTTAACAGACCATCCGTTGCTTTAGTTATGGCTTCACTCAAATGCAGATCAATTAACATCCAGACAATGCACACAGTTACTGATTTCCTTTTCCTTTCCACACACTTGACCCTTCTGTTCTCTTAAAGGCACAGTTGTCCTGCTCCAAACTTTCCTCACAGCTATTCAGTTATAACTCTGGTTTTTTACTGTCATGACTCTTGGAGCTTGGTAATTAGAAGCCCCAATATCATGGAGTATAACCCTGGCACAGCAATCACCTGAAGTCTCTTTTATTGAATAAATCACAGATAATTTACTCACAGATAGATGTTCAGGATACAGAGACTTCTTAATCTGGAGGCTGTGGGAGGTGGAGATCTGAAGAGAGGTAGTTGTATTGCAGGGGGAGGGGAAGGTAGTTGAACAGGTAGAAATAGTCCAAAGCTGGGTGACTGAAATGTGCGATATCTCATTTGGAAGGAGATATTCTCAGGGTAAAAAACCAGGTTCTTTACAGGGAGTTCTCAGCAGGACAGAGCTGTCTGGAGCCAGATGGTGTTAGCTCCATGTCCCTGGCTAGAATGGTGAAAGAAGCCCCTCGTGGCTGAAAGGACAAAGAAGTGGTGGGGCTTCACACAGGGAGGAGCAGATAGAGACCAATGGGGACAGAGCCTGCCATCGGATAGCAAGGGGTGGTCCTAGGGATAGGAGGGGAGGGTCATACCTGGCTGACCTCTCGGGACAGAGATAGTAAGGCTGAACAGGAAGTGGTAGCAGAAAGACAAAAGAGCCAAGCTTGGCAGAGAGGGAAAGGAGGTCTGGGCAGCCTCACAACCAGTGGTAACAACTCTTGCACAACCAAGCAAGTGTGGTTGCACTGCCCGTGAACTACATTACCCACAGTGCATTGCTCATGTATTTTTCCAGTGAGAAACTGCAGCAATGATAGTCCTTGGAACTGAGCATAACAGTAAAGGCATTACACACATTTTAGGATCACGTTATAAACTAGTGCGAGGCTGTCGGAGGACAGAACAAATATTGCTTGCAGGAGATTTCAGGCAAACATTACCTGTAGTTCCTCGATCGACACCAGCGGACGAAATAAATGCTTGCCTAAAATACTCTACTTCGTGGCAACACGTAAAAATGTTAAACTTAACTACAAATATGCGTATCCAGCTGCAAAACTATCAATCAGCTCAGATATTCTCACATCAATTGCTGAAAATTGGGAACGGAAAAGTGCCGGTTGATGTGACCTCAGGACGACTTTCATTGCCTCATAACTTCTGCAATTTAGTGACCTCAAAAGAACAATTGGTTGAAAAACTATTTCCCAATATTCAAACCAATTATAAGAATCACGATTCGCTGAGTGAATGAGCTATTCTTGCGGCCAAGAACAAAGACGTCTACGATCTGAACAATATTATTCAGTCTAACATTCAAAGCGAGCCACTCACATACAAGTCCAGTGAGAAACTGCAGCAATGATAGTCCTTGGAACTGAGAATAACAGTAAAGGCATTACAGACATTTTAGGATCACATTATAAACTAGTGCGAGGCTGTCGGAGGACAGAACAAATATTGCTTGCAGGAGATTTCAGGCAAACATTACCTGTAGTTCCTCGATCGACACCAGCGGACGAAATAAATGCTTGCCTAAAATACTCTACTTCGTGGCAACACATAAAAACGTTAAACTTAAATACAAATATGCGTATCCAGCTGCAAAACTATCAATCAGCTCAGATATTCTCACATCAATTGCTGAAAATTGGGAACGGAAAGGTGCCGGTTGATGTGACCTCAGGACGACTTTCATTGCCTCATAACTTCTGCAATTTAGTGACCTCAAAAGAACAATTGGTTGAAAAACTATTTCCCAATATTCAAACCAATTATAAGAATCTCGATTCGCTGAGTGAATGAGCTATTCTTGCGGCCAAGAACAAAGACGTCTACGATCTGAACAATATTATTCAGTCTAACATTCAAAGCGAGCCACTCACATACAAGTCCGTCGACACTGTTCTGGAAGCAGATGAAGCGCTTAATTATCCAACAGACTTTTTCAATTCACTCGATCTGCCAGGGATGCCACCGCACGTACTGCAATTGAAAATCGGCGTGCCAATTATCATGTTGCAAAATATCAACCAGCCAAAGCTTTCCAACCGCACGCGGCTTGCAGTTAAAAAATTAATGAGCAATGTCGTACAAGCAACAATCTTGACAGGACCTTTCAAAGGTGAACATGTCCTCATTCCTCGCATTCCTATGATTCCAACAGATATGCCATTTCAATTTATATTGCATACCCACAAGCATTGTGAAATTAAACATATTAGAAACGTGCGCTTCCTCTTTTCTTTCTTGTCCATTTAACCAGACTGAGCCACAGCAACGTGTGGCCAGGTAGAGCTAGTAAATAAATAAATATCTTTACTGACATTTGAAGGACAAGGGATAGATGATTTAGACTCAGCTAGAGAGGAGAAATTTCATCATATCTGGGAGCCTTTTGGAACTCACTCACTCACATAGCATGGAGTAAGGTATTAAATCTGTGAATTTGTTTGTTTGACTTGAACACTTTGTAAGATCTCCACCACCGGGAGACTCTTGGAAAAGTCTCCTGCACCGGGAGACTCTTGAGTCCCTCGGCCCTTTAGCTGAGCTGTGTGCTGTAATCCATTGCTAAAGAGCACACGGCAATCCACAAGGTCAGATCATTATACTTTATTGTAATTCCTTTCTGTCAACTGCTCCTCCAAAGGTAGTTCCCACCACAGCATTTCTCAAGAAGCATAGCAGTTCAACAGCATAGTATTCAAAAAAAAAAAAAAGGTTCCAAAATCTCAGTAGTTCATATACAGCAGTTATGCAAAGCAATTCTTCAAATAAAGTAACTCAAAAAGGGCTCAAACTCCCAGCAGTTCATGTATAGCAGGTATGCAAAGTAATTCTACAAACACGGTAGCTCCAGAAAGGGTTCAAACCCTCCCCAACAGTTCATATCAGCAGTTAGGCAAAACAATTCCCCAAACACAGCAGTTCAGAAAGGGTTCAAACTCCCAGCAGTTCATGTATAGCAGTTATGCCCAAAACCACCACTCCTCCTCTCTCCCTTTCAAAAGAAATCAACCTAGGGAGAGTGGCAAGGGTCCCCCCCAACCAGGCCAGCATTATACCCTGACCACCACCCGCATGAGCCTTCCGTGGTAAACCTGTTCTCTCAGCTCCCCTCGTGGGATAGCCACCTTTTCCCTTCTTCTACCAGGCTCTCCTCCCGAGCAGCCCTCTCCTGTTTCACCTCCTTTCCTTCCAATTTAGTCAGATCAGCAATCTCCATCGGCTCCTCTTGCTCTAGTTCCTCCCACTTTTCTTCTCCTTGCCAGTCCATAGGTTCCTCCCCACAACCATTGCTCAGCTGCTCTCCATTTGATTGATTGGGCAGGTTCAGAACTCCTTCCCTTATCCTGGCTCTCTGGGACAGGTTTTTCCAATTCCCTTCTCTTGCCCTTCTCCTGACCTCCTCTGGGGGCTGTTGGGGATTGAAATTCCTGTTTCTAACATGGGACCTACTCAGGGACTGCTGGGAATTGTAGTCTTTTCCTTTTCTCCAATCCCCCGGGGGAAAAGACTCCTTCCTTTCTCTACCCAGTCTCCCTCCCTCTCGAGCCTCCTCGTTCCTCCATGTGCCTTCATTCTCTCTCTCACCCTCATATTCCTCACAACTTGCATATTAAGACTAATTTCAAGCACCTTTAATAGTTAAAGAAGGAGGAGTCGAGAAAAATGAAAACAGGGAAGAGTTTGCTTGATGCGTGGATGATGTTCAGTTATAGATTGCATGGGACTCTGTTTTGAAAAACTGTTGCTGATATGTTTACACTTGTACTTGTTTCTACCTATCTGTTAAATATCATGCGAATTTCCACAATAAAATATTTTTTAAAGTCGGTGTTACATTGGCCACCCTCCAATCTTCAGGTGCCATGCTTGACTTTGTGATGCGATGTGATGTGACATGATTCTTATAGCCCGTCAAATCCCAACCAGTGGTTCAAAGCGTGTTACAAAATTAAACAAAACAGAAAATTATAGAAGGAAAAAATTAACCATAAAATTTCTGAAATAGGTAAGACTTCAAAGTTTTACGAAAGCCTAAATATGTTGGGAAAATTCTGAGAGACAGGCAAAGAGCACCAAGGCTTAACTGCCTGGTAAGGAAAAGAAAACTCCAATGGCGACTTATACCTTACGCCAACTAGCGATGGATAATAAAGAAGGTGAGACATTCCTGATCTAGAATAAAAAGAGAAAAATGGAAAAACAGGCAATTGCACTAAGGGGCCCTTTTACAAAATGGTGGTAAGCCCAACCTTGCAGCCTGGCAGTAGTTCCCACCCCCAGTGCGCCTTCTTATCTGGCACTACAAAAAATATTTTTATTTTTGTAGTGCTGGTGTGTACCCAGCAGTAATTGGGCAGTGCCATGCACTGCCCAGTTACCACCAGGTTAGCACGAGAGCCCTTACCGTTACCTCAATGGGTGGTGGTAAGGGCTCCCCCCCAAAATGGCCATGTAGCGGCCATTTCCTAAAGAAAAGAAAGACCTGCCTTTTACCCATTGTGGTAAAAGGAGACCTCGACACGCATCAAAAACACACGCCAATGCTAGCACAGGCCCCCTTTTGCTGCAGCTTGGTAAAAGGGGCTCTAAATAATTAGAACTATAGCCATCAAATATTTTATAAACCAGACAAGCCAGCTTAAAAGTATTCTGGCCTTCACCGGGAGCCAGTGCAAGGCATGGAGTTACATGATCATATCTCTTTTTGAAAAAAAATCAATTTAAATGCAGTGTTTTGTAATACCTGAAACTGGGAGAGCAAAGTAGATGAAGCAAAACAGTATAAACTGTTACAATAGTCTAAATGAGACAGAATTAATGATTGAACCAACACTGCAAAATGTTTTACCAATAAAAGTGACCAAATGGATCTCAATAAGTGGAGGTTAAAGAAAATTGATTTTGCTTCTGAATTGATTTGTGGAATTAAAAGATAAAGTAGTGTCAAAATAAACTCCCAATACCTTTGAGACTTTTTCAATATCTAGGGACAGTCCATTATCCAGTATTATTTTAGCAACAGGAAGTGTATCAACCCGACTTATGCATAATAGTTTTGTCTTATCTTTGTTAAGTTTAGAGCCATGGGCAATACTTAATTTCTCAGTTCTCTCAATACATTAAGGAGAACAGAGGAGATATCTTTCTCAATAGGCAATAACAAAAACATATCATCCACATAAGAAAAAACTTTGCACCAAATGTAATAAAACCAGAACCGAATGAGGTTATGTAAATATTAAACAATGTCAGAGAGATAATCCCTAAGGGACTCCACAAGGTGGTTGCCAGTAGGAAGAAAATGAATTTTTCATTTTAATTTGATAATGTCTTTGAATCTAAACTCCTTTATCCAAGATAAGACATTACCTGCAAGGCCTAAGAGACTTAATTTATATAATAAAATATTATGATCCACTGTATCAAAAGCTGCAGTAAGGTCGAACTGTAATAATATTACCATCTTCCCTTGAGCAAATAGTTTAAATTTAGATTTTACTTCCAAGGTTATGGCTAGTAAAACTGCTTCTGTTGAATGAAATGGATGAAAACCAAACTGTAGGGAATGTAAACAATCAAAACTGACCACAAAATCCGATAGCAATTCTGCCACACAAGATTCCAACAACTTTGCCAGTAAAGGGATACTGGCTACTGGTCAATAATTTGCAGGCTGCCTAGAATCTGTCTTCACATTTTTCAAAAGGGGGGTTAAACGATGTCACCCAACAAAGATGCTAGCACAATCCTGGGAGGAGTAAGGGGTCCTTTTACAAAGGTGTGCTGAAAAATAGACTGTGGTAGTGTGTTGTGGATGTGCGCAGATCCATTTTTCAGCGCACCTGTAAAAATACCTTTTTTTAAAAATTTTGACCGAAAATGGACATGCGGCAAATTTGGGTCTAAGACCTGTATAATTATACTACAGCAAGAGGCCCTCACTGGATGCCCACCGGAAGGGTGGAAGGCCAGATTTTAGGACTCAGGCTGTAAAAATACCAGCTGGATTTAAAAATCTATGACTGGCTGAGCAAGGACTTGCTTTTCCTGCAAGTTAATATGCGTTCTAGTTTAAGATGTATCCACTGGAATAGTGGTGGGCCAAGCTACATAGCTTTGTACAGCTGAAAAGCACTGACTAGGCCTGATAACCTACTAATGGCCTTATAGATGAGTCTTAACAAAATCAGGTACAAATTGAATGTAGCACTTATTAAAATGGAGTTTGTCTTTCTATAAGATGAAACTGAGATCATAAGATAATAGAAAAAGAGGAAGTGAAACTGATATGCTAAAAATAAGATGTTCTGGCAGAAGAGAAAACATGTTGACAAAAGAGGAAATTGCACAATAACTTGCAAAAGCTAGAACGGAAGCACCTGGCCGGATAGGAAAATATGATCTCAGAAATTGTGAAATATTAGAAAAAAAGGGGTCCTGCCATAGACTTCTATTGAGATCTGTGGGTATAAAAGAAGGGAGATTTTGGCTTAATTTCGGAGTCCTTCCCCGACACCTTGGAAGCAGCGAAGCTCTGTCCGGTTATATCCAGAATCTGTCCAACTTCTGTACCTAACTGAAGACCCTATTTGGGGTGAGCTGTCCAACTGAATCTGTAATTTGTACCAACTGGAAGACTTGTCTTTGGGTAAGAAATAAAATGTACTTATCTTCCTAAAACTATGTTTGTCTTAATTTCTATCTATTCTTTATTTCCCATTTATTCTACAAACTAATCTACACACACACCTGACACTCATTGTGTGTACAAAATACTGTTACATTTTAATAGAATACATTTGGGTACACAGATGCCCAAGGATTCATTTAAATCCAGATAAACAGAAAGCTGTGGTCATGGGAATCAGATTGGAACTGAGCCTTCTGATGCCTCCACAACGCCGCAAACAGATTGTGGAGGCACAAACCCTCTGTACACCTCCGTGGGAAAGGGTCTCCCCGGGGCGTAGAGAGGGGCAATTAAAACAGACCTTACCGCCAGCCATTGACTTAGTGGTAAGGTCTCACACGTTAACTGGGTGGTAAGGGTCAATGCGCGTCAAATGTTTTTTACCACCCAGTAGCGCCACATGCCAGAAAATAAAAATTATTTTCTGGTGCATGTAGTGGATGCGCACCAAAAATGAAATTACTGCCCGGCACATGCGGTAGCCAGGTGGTAACTCAAAACTGGCATGCGTTGGGCATGCGCAGGCCCTAATGTGGCTTAGTAAAAGGACCCCTGAGTGACTACAGTCTCTAAATCTGGAGGAAAAAAATTCTGATTTTTTTTTCAAATTTTTCTGAAAAATAAGATGCAAGTTTATCAACAGTGGGACAGAGCTCTGGGTCACCTATTGTTTTATCATTAGTGGCCAATTTATGAAATAAAGCAAAACGTTTTTTTTTTCTGCTCCAGTAAATTATCCTCTATTTGAGCAGCATAAAAGGCTCACTTGGCAGAACAAAAAGCGGATGTATATTGATTAAAAGGCTTTTTCCATTCTAGCCTCACAACTACTTCTTTAGTTTTTCTCCATTGATGCTGTAGTTTGTGGTATGCTTTTATTAACTCAGAAAGTTCTCTTGTATACCAAGGAGCTTGATGTTTAGATGACTTAAATTTAGTAATTAAAGGAGAGATAGAATCAGTAATCAAAGAAAGAACATTGTGCCAAGTGCAGTAATCGAGGAAAGAACATTGTGCCAAGTGTTCAAACAATCCGAAGTAGAAGATAGATCCAATTGAGTTTGTCCAAAATACAGATGGATTTATCCTCTGCCTAGCAGTAACAAAATTGAGTTCTGATGGAGGATTAGAAATAGATAAAAGAGTGTAAATTCAGCCAAAAAGTGATCAGATCACTTCCAAACAGTATCCTTAATTCCTAAATGAGAAACTGATCTTGTGAAAATCAACATCCAGTCTAATGAATGATCTTTTTCATGAGTAATCTAGGGTGCAGAAACTGATAATGTCTGAATGTCTAAAATTAAGAGAAAATCTTTACTATCACAATCTTCAGTTTTTTCAAGGTGACAATTAGTATCACCTAATAAAAGCGTGGAATCTACACATAGAAGTTGCTGACAAAATCAATAAGTGACTGTCTAATAGTGTTCCAAGGCTCAAGAGGGTGGTAAACAGCAACAAAATCTACAGAACCCTGTAGCGAAGAATTGTAAAACTTACAGGAACAAATCTCAAGGCCTGAGATATTAAGGGGCCCTTTTACAGAGTTACGGTAAGCCCAACATGCTCGCTCTTTCGGGACTACCACTGGCCAACGCAGCCACCAGCAGTAGTCCCGTCCCGAATGCATGCCCATTTCCGTGGAAAAAAAGAAAACTTCTGGAAATGGCTTGCGCAACGGTAACCCGGTGGTAATCGCGCAGCGCGGGTTACTGCAGGGTTAGTGAAGGAGCCCTTATCGCCACCTCAAGGGGTGGCAGTAAGGGCTCCCCGTCACATGGCCATGTGGTAAGTGTTCTCTTACCGTATGGCCAAGTGTGCTGGGGGCTTTTTTACCCGCTGCGGTAAAAAGGGCCCTAGTGCATGGGAAAAAAAGACCCCCGCTGCCAGTACAGGGCCCTTTTTCCTGCAGCTTGGTAAAAGGGCCCCTAACAGCCTTAGGGTCCTGTTTACTAAGCCACACTGTAGGCACGCACACTTTTTAGCTTGTGCTAATACTAGAGACACCCATAGGAATTTAATGGGGGGACCAGTGCACTACAAATGCTGGCTCCTCCCATATCCAAATGCCTTGGATTTGGCCAGGTTTGAGATCGCCGGCATTAGTTTCCATTATCGGTGAAAACCGAAGCCGGCCATCTCTGACATCTGGCCGGCCCCAACAGTATTATCGAGACAAAAGATGGCGGCCATCTTTTTTGATAATATAGTTCGGGACTGCTCTTTGCGGCACCGGCCAAACAGATGGCTGGCCATCTATTTGGCCGGCGCCATTCGATTATGCCCCTCCACGTTACACACACATCAAAGATGTTCTTTACATTGAGGTCCTTTTGAGGAAAAGCATGGTAAGTTATTTTTTTTTAAAAGACCCATATGAATTATATAGGTTCGTTACCCCAGATACTGCAATAGGCTTTAGAACACACCCCCTTAATGTGTTGAGACAACCAGGCTAGCCAAGTCATTAGGGTCCATTGGCCAGTGAACTCAGCCTAGCAGTTGGGAAAGTACAACAGATCCAAACTTCCATGTATGTCTCCTCCACGTCATCAGCTAGCTCCATTTTTCCCACCCTTACCCTCAACTTGGGATTTTAACACTCTCTTTCATCACCTTTACCACAGTGTTAATCCAAAGGTCACATGGAATCATGCCCCCTCCCCACTTTCCCCCATGATTGACATGTTGATATAGGTGAAAGACATTTGTCACACAAATCCTATAAATAGAGCTGGCATAGATATATGGAGAAGTGACCTTATCACAATGTGTACAAATAGCTGTACTGCTATGGATTTACAGCCTGTCTCACTGACACAATAATTACTGTGGATTCTTTTGGATTCGTATTAGGTAAATGAGACCTTTATTAGAAGTACTAAAATCTACAATGATTAAGATACATGCAATGATTAGCTATATACACACAATGATTAAATCATCTAACTAAAAGAAAACTATAAGGTGCTGTGGAGGACTTGCAGCTCATCTGCATATCCTGCCTTCTCCGGGGTGACTCCTCGGTCCACTCCGATCCACTCAGGGCCTCAGCTCAAGGTGCTGCGCGGGCCATTTTTCTCTTTACATTAATTTATCTCCCAGTTACTATATAAACTAAGACACTTTTATATTAGGCTAATATCTTTAATACTGTAGCAAGTTCTAAATTATTGAAAAACTCAAAAACATTAAGATGGAGTCAGCAGTCCAGCAGCGAGAGAGGCGCTATCCAGTCTTTTGCATTGAGTGTCACATGTATGATTATCTCCCAGTTCATGAGATGTCATATGTGTGTGCCCGATGCAAAGAGCTCCTAGCTCTTAGAGAACATGTCCGTTCTCTTGAGGCTAGAGTAGCAGACTTGGTGGAGCTGAAGGGGACAGAGAGGTACATAGAGGAGACCTACAGGGATGTTGTAGAGAAGTCCCACCTCCAGTCTGGTAGCCCTTGTGCTACCTTGGAGGAGGGAGGTCCCCTAGAAGGAGAGCATCACCCTGGTGAAGTAGGAAGTACTCCTGTAGCCAGGACCTGCCCACCAGGGGATGTACTATCCTCTCGCACTGAGGATATGTCTCCGAGTGTTGCCTGGACAGCTGTTGTAGTTGGTGATTCAATCATTAGGCATATAGATAGCTGGGTGGCTGGTGGACGTTAGGATCGCCTGGTGACTTGCCTGCCTGGTGCGAAGGTGGCGGACCTCACACGTCACCTAGATAGGATTTTAGATAGTGCTGGGGAGGAGTCGGCTGTCTTGGTACATGTGGGTACCAATGACATAGGAAAATGTGGGAGAGAGGTTCTGGAAGCCAAATTTAGGATCTTATGTAGAAAGCTCAAATCCAGATCCTCTAGGGTAGCATTTTCTGAAATGCTAACTGTTCCACGCGCAGGGCCCAAGAGACAGGCAGAGCTCCAGAGTCTCAATGCGTGGATGAGACGATGGTGCAGGGAGGAGGGTTTTAGATTTGTTAGGAACTGGGCAACATTCTGGGGAAGGGGGAGCCTATTCCGAAAGGATGGGCTCCACCTTAACCAGGGTGGGACCAGGCTTCTGGCGTCAGCATTTAAAAAGGAGATAGAGCAGCTTTTAAACTAGAAATGGGGGGAAGGCCGACAGTCGCTCAAAAGCACATGGTTCGGGATAAGGTATCTTGCAAGGATACCTCACAAACAGGGAAGATAGGGTTTCTGGATAGTGAGGTTGCATAACAGACCGTGGTAGGTCAGGTGCCCTTAAATACAACTAAAGATCAGACAAAAGATGGCAAATCAATAGTGTCAAGTACTAAGCATCATGCAAATAGGAACAACAAACATACTCTGAAATGTCTATATGCAAATGCTAGGAGTCTAAGAAATAAGATGGGAGTGTTGGAATATATTGCAGTTAATGAAAAATTGGATATAATAGGTATTACTGAGACCTGGTGGAAGGAGGATAACCAGTGGGACACTGTCATACCGGGGTACACAGTATATCGTAGTGATAGGGTGGACCGGTCTGGTGGTGGGGTAGCATTGTATGTTTCAATAGTTTTTATTCAAGGTGCAAAACATTAACCAATTAACATTCGTTGTTCATAATCTTTTTATGGTCTAAGGTTTGGCAATTAAAATTCAATGCGAAGAAATGTAAAGTGATGCACTTGGGGAGGAGAAATCCAAGGGAGACGTATGTGTTAGGCGGGGAGAGTCTGATAGGCACGGAAGGGGAGAGGGATCTTGGGGTGATAGTATCTGAGGACCTGAAGGCGACGAAACAGTGCGACAAGGCGGTGGCAGTAGCTAGAAGATTGCTAGGCTGTATAGAGAGAGGAGTGACCAGCAGAAGAAAGGAGGTTTTAATGCCCCTGTATAAGACGTTGGTGAGGCCCCACCTGGAGTATTGTGTTCAGTTTTGGAGGCCGTATCTTGCGAAGGATGTTAAAAAAATGGAAGCGGTGCAAAGAAAAGCTACGAGGATGGTATGGGATTTACGTTCCAAGACATATAAAGAAAGGCTTGCTGACCTGAACATGTACACCCTGGAGGAAAGGAGGAACAGGGGTGATATGATACAGACGTTCAAATATTTGAAAGGTATTAATCCGCAAACGCACCTTTTCCGGAGATGGGAAGGCGGTAGAACGAGAGGACATGAAATGAGATTGAAGGGGGGCAGACTCAGGAAAGATGTCAGGAAGTATTTTTTCACGGAGAGGGTGGTGGACGCTTGGAATGCCCTCCCGCGGGAGGTGGTGGAGATGAAAACGGTAACGGAGTTCAAACATGCGTGGGATATGCATAGAGGAATCCTGTGCAGAGGGAATATATCCTCAGAAGCTTAGCTGAAATTGGGTGGCGGAGCAGTTGAGGGGAAGAGGGGGTGGTGGTTGGGAGGCGAGGATAGGGGTGGGCAGACTTATACGGTCTGTACCAGAGCCGGTGATGGGAGGCGGGACTGGTGGCTGGGAGGCGGGAAATACTGCTGGGCAGACTTATATGGTCTGTGCCCTGAAAAGGACAGGTACAAATTCAAGGTAAGGTATACACATATGAGTTTGTCATGGGCAGACTGGATGGACCATGCAGGTCTTTATCTGCCGTCATCATCTACTATAACATATCTTTCCTGGTTAAGCAATAATAAGACTTCATCAACTTCCCCCCCCCCCCCTCCCCCCCTAACCAGTTAAATAACATCAGGCTACCCGCCTAGATTATGTAACTTTAACAGTAGCTAGATTTCTAACATCATTGTACAATATATTTCCTTTTTTTCCAGAAGATGATTCAATTCTCTTGCTCCCTTTTTCTTTTGCTTCGTAACAGCTCAACTACCCACCCCTCCCCCCTCCCTTCTCTCTGCATTATAAGTTCTCTTCCTGCGGTAATCACAGTCAACATTTCAGTCAAATATTCAGTAAATAACTTCTGGCTGTTGGGGTCAGTGTGTCCCAAAAAGGGCTCCACCTTTGTTGAAACTTTTTTCCTTGTTCAGAGTCAATTGGTGTTGCACCTAGTCTCTCCATACGCACCAAAACCAGCATGCGTGTGCGCCATTGCTGTTCCGTTGGGTATCTGTTTGTTAACCATTCCGCCAAAATGACTTGTTTTCCAATTATTACCGATCTCTTCACAAATGCTTTATAGCCTTTCTTTAATGGTAACCCAAGGTCCAAGCTTCCGAACAACATGGCCGGGTCCTTCCTCCAGGTCTGCCCCCACATGCTGGAGACATTTGTTGTTATCAATGTCCAAAAGTTTTGGATACCTGTGCATGTCCAGAACATGTGGCCCAATGTTGCTCCACTCTGTCCACATTTTGGGCATTCCCCCCAAGGAGAGAGTCCCATATGGAACGCCCGTCTTGGTGGTATATATATGCGCAAGGCCATTTTATACTGCATCTCCCAATGTGAGGACCAGTTTGTAGTTTTTCTAATCTCCAGTAAATGCTTTTTTAGTAGTGTCTCTTGTACCGGTGTTTGTAAATCCGTGGTCCACCGTTGTGCCAATTTGTGGAATTCCAATTCCGGTGTTGTCTCTCGTATCTGCCGGTGATGGAACGACATGGGCACTCTTTGTTGCGATCCTAATGAAAAAACTGATGATAATTCTTCCTGAATGTCCTCCGTAAGAGAAGTCCATGGCAGAGTGGATACGTAATGGCTCAGCTGCATATAATAAAATTTGTCTTTATTTGGGATGTTGAATTCCTGTTGCAAGTCTGCAAATGACCTCATACATCCTTCCCGGGTCACCACCTGCAGCAGATACATAATACCTCTCTTTCGCCAGTTTTTAAAGACGGCGTACATCTGGCCAGGTAGAAAAGCTGAGTTGCCACATATTGACAGAAATGGTGTAGTTTTTGCTGAGAAACTATATAGATTACATATCCATTTCCAAGTTGTCTTTGCATTCCCCATAATTCCAGATAGTTGCAAGGCATATGGTATCCGCATTTCGGTCCCATGTAGAAAATTGCTGAAATGAGTCTTTGGTGTTAATCCCAGCTCTAAACTCGTATTTGTATAGTCCTCGGTATTCCGATACCAGTCATTAATGTTTCTCATGCCTGCAGCTATGTTGAGATACTTCACATTTAGTAGCCCCAGGCCTCCGTATTCTACTGGGATACTCAATATTGAGATGGGAAGCCGAGCCTTCTTCTTTTTCCAAAGAAACTTTTGTAACGTTGCATTATGAATACGTTCATCCTTTTTTTTAAAAGATACTGGAATTGTTTGAAAGATATATGTCCATTTTGGTACTATTATCATGTTGTATAGGGCTATGCGTCCCAGCAACGATATAGGAAGTTCAGTCCAGGCCTGTAGTTTTATTTTACTATCCGACATCAATCGTTGTATGTTTAACTCGTATAAGTCTTCTAATCTAGCTGGGACACACACTCCCAAGTATTTAATGTGTGTGGTAGCCCATGTGAACGGCAGCGTTTGTTTCCAGTTGTTACTATTAGACTCTACCACCTCCAGGGCTGATGACTTTATTAAGTTCAGTTTAAAACCTGACATTTTGCCAAATATTTCTAGTTCTTCCAGTAATTTTCCTATAGATCTTAATGGTTCTTTCACCGTCAATAATAGGTCATCCGCAAATGCCAATACTTTTACTTCTTTTTCTGCCACCTGGACTCCCATGATATCTTTCTGTGCCCTAAGTGCACATAGTAATGGTTCTATGGACAGTACAAACAATGCGGGTGAGAGGGGACATCCCTGTCTTGTGCCCCTCATTATATCAAACTCAGGTTCCTTTATACCATTTACTAATACATTTGCCCTAGGGTTGCTATATAGGGTACGTACAGCTTGTTGAAACCATCCTGTTATTCCTATTGCTGTTAGTGTGTGAAATAGGTAGTCCCATCCCACCCGGTCAAAAGCCTTGTCAGCATCAAGGCTGACTACCACTGCCGGTGTTCCATTTTCCTGGCATGTTGCCATTGCCAGCAGCAAACGTCTGACGTTATGTGTTGCCTGCCTTCCTTTAATGAACCCCACCTGATCTTTACCCACCAGCTTAGGTAGATATTGAGCTAGTCTGGCAGCCAACATACTTGCTAGTATTTTGATATCCACGTTCAACAACGAGATTGGTCTGTAATCTTCAGGTTTGTCTAAAGTTTTTCCGGGTTTCGGTATTAGGGTAATGAGGGCCCTGTTGGCGTACAGCGGAAATTGTCCTTTGTCTATAACCGTTTCGTAATAAGCCAAAAGTGCCACATAGGCCTCCGCCGGGAGGACCTTGTAATACTCTCCCGTGTACCCATCAGGGCCAGGGGCAGATCGTAATTTCAGCCTCTTAATTACTTGTTGTAGTTCTTTTAATGTTAGGGGTGCATTAAGGCTGTTAATTTCTTCCTGCGTCAGGGTCTTAAGTCCTGCTTTCTGCAAATAGGTTTGTATTTCCTGTTCTGGTGTTGGAGTTATAGCGCTATATAGGGAGGTAAAGTATTCCGTGAAAAGTTGCCCAATTTCTTTTTGATTTGTGGTAAGTTTACCCGTGTTGTCTTTTAATGAAGCCACCGTTCGTGTCCCCCCCCAATTTTTTATCACTTTCGCTAATAATCTGCCTGATTTATTGCCATAACGGTGTAGTCTATATTTGTAGAAAATGAGTGCTCTGGATTCAGTTTCATGAATTAGTGAATTTAACGTGTTCTGTATTGTTTTCCATGTCTCTAGTGTCTCTGATGAGGGGTGGCATATGTGTGCACCCTTAGCCTTTCGTAGCTGTTTTTCTAGTTGCAATATACTAGCCGCTCGGCGTTTTTTCTTTGCGCTACAGAATGCAATAATATCTTCTCTGAGAACTGCCTTAGAGGCTGACCAATACAGTGTGGGATCTACTAGGGCATGCTCTCCATTGTTTTTTCTATATTCTTCCCATCTATCTGCTAAGTACTTCCCTAGCTGCGGGTCTGTATGTAGATATGCAGGATATCTCCATCCTACTCCTCCCAACTTATCCACCGGGGCTTCCAAGTCTACCCAAACTGGGGCGTGGTCTGAAATTTCCTCTGGCCCTATCGATGCTGCTTTCACCATTGGGAATACGGAGCGTTCCATTAATATGTAATCTAGTCTCGCTAACGTACCATGGGCACGCGATCTGTGAGTATAATCTCTTTCTCCAGGATGATATGTTCTCCAAACATCTACCAAATTCAATGTCTTAGCAAACCTCTGAAGTTCTCCAGCCCTCTGTCCAGAGTAGTGAGCTGAATTTGGGTTAGAGGAATCCTCTTTAGGATCCCGAACTAAGTTGAAGTCTCCCAGAACTATCAAATTTGAATTTTGTAAACATTTGTTCTCTAGAGATCCAAAAAATTTTGGATCGTGTTCGGTAGGACCATAAACCACCACCAACGAGATTTCTACTCCATGTAGCCATACTCTCAATGTTATGGTTCGCCCCCTCTCCCCTTTTTCTATCTTAGTTACTTTGTATGTTAGCCCTTTCCTAAATAATATTGCTATTCCACCTTTCCTTCCTTTAGAGGCCACCGCATAACACTCGCCCACCCAGTTCCTTTGTAGCTTTGCGTGCTCTAAATCACTTAATCTCGTTTCTTGTAGGCAGGCTATGTCCGCTTTATGTCTTTTTAAGAATTGCAATATTTTATTTCTTTTTATGGGAGACGTTATGCCCCCCACATTCCAGGTTATTATCCTCGCTGGCATGGCACTAGTCTGTGGGTGTTGTTTCTATCTTTCGAATTCCCTGTTATCTCGTTAGCTAAGTGAAATTGACTTTTTCCTGAATATTTTCTGTTCCTTATTCCTTTAAGCACTTTAAAGTGTCTGGAGTTTATTAGTGTTGTGTCCCTTTGATTGTGCAGAGAGAACCCCCCCTTTCCCACCCTTATCCAACCCCCCTGTTCCGAATTCTCCCCTACCCCTCTAGTACCCTGCCTCATCTCCCTAGTTCCCTTAGTAAGATGAGAGTGACCCCGGATTCGGCCAGAGACCCCAGCCCCGCATTTACTATAACTTTATGTATTTTTATATCTATTCCTGTACTGTAGCATTACTTTTTATCCCAAAGACCATTTTGTCATTGTGCAGTTTTGGATCATTTCAATCTTCTTCTATTACCTTGTTTTCCATCAGTTGTTTTCTGGCTTCTTGCACAGTTGTAAAGGTTTGCCATTTATCCTGATAGAAAACTTTTAGTTGGGCCGGGTACTGCAAAGCAAACTTTACTTTCTGATTTGCTAGTTTTGCACATAGTGGGTGGTATAGCTTCCGTTTTTCTTGTACCAGGGCTGAAAAGTCTTGGAATATTAAAACATTCTTGTCTTTGTATTTGAGGGTGTTTCTTTTAATTTTGAAGCCTTGGATGACTTCTATCTTATGTTTGTAATTCAAAAGTTTTGCGATAATAACCCTCGGCCTGTTACGATCTGGCATCCTTCGGCCTACTCGGTGTGCCCTTTCAATCACAAAGGGGCCTATGGTATCCGTTATCGCAAGTTCGCTAGAAAGCCAGTTTTCTAACCATGTGTCCAGATTTCGTTCCGGAAGACTTTCATCAAGTCCTACAATCCTGATATTATTCCTGCGCGCTCTGTTTTCATAATCGTCAAGTAAGTCTTTTTGTTCTTTCAGTTGCTTGCGCAAGTTAGCAATGTCGGGTCCATACCCCCTCGTTTCGTCTTCCGTTGCCGACACTCTGGCCTCTAGGTCCCCCACACGAATTGTTATGCCATCTAGTTTAGCTTGGTATGCTTCTAACTTGGCCGTTAATTCAGACCATTTTGGAGTCCATGCCTTTTCGATCGCCTGTGTCAGCTGAGCGAGTTGCGCCTCCGTGAACGCGGTTCCTGGCGGGACCTGATCGTCCGCCATCTTGGCGTCTCCGCTGCTCGCTTTAATTTTCTCTTTTTTTTGGCTTTTTTGCGCCATTCCTGTAGGTAAGGTGGTAAGGAACTTTTCCATATACTGATTTAGGTCTTTGGGGTTTTTTCTCTCTTTCGTTCAGCGATATTGCAGAGCTGGGTGTCTCGGAGCTTCGGCAGTGCTGCTCCTTAGCTCATGACGTCACCGGAAGTCTCCGGGGTAGCATTGTATATTAACGAGAGCCTTGACTCAGATAGATTACAAATTCAGCAGGACACAAATCACACTCTTGAATCGTGGGTTGAAATTCCATGTATAAAAGGGAAAAGGACGGTGATAGGAGTGTACTACCGTCCACCTCGCCAGGTTGAGCAGGTAGATGCAGAAATTATAAAAGAAATCAGAGATGCAAGCAAAATGGGCAATGTGATAATAATGGGTGACTTCAATTATCCAAATATAAACTGGGTAAATGTAACATCGGGACATGTTTCCCCCCCCCCAAACCCACCTCCCCGCTCCCCCCGTTTTCTATTTCTGTTGATGGCTCTCTCATTCTCCATGTCTCCTCAGCTCAAAACCTTGGGGTTATCTTTCACTCTTCTCTCTCCTTCTCTGCTCATATCCAGCAGATCGCCAAGACCTGTCGTTTCTTTACAACACCCGTAAAATCCGCCCCTTTCTTTCTGAGCACTCTACCAAAACCCTCATCCACACCCTTGTCACCTCTCGTTTGGACTACTGCAATCTGCTTCTTGCTGGCCTCCCACTTAGTCACCTCTCCACTCTCCAGTCGATTCAAAACTCTGCTGCCCGTCTCGTCTTCCACCAGGGTCGCTTTACTCATACTACCCCTCTCCTCAAGTCGCTTCACTGGCTCCCTATCCGTTTTCGCATCCTGTTCAAACTTCTTCTACTAACCTATAAATGTACTCACTCTGCTGCTCCCCAGTATCTCTCCACACTCGTCCTTCCCTACACCCCTTCCCGTGCACTCCGTTCCCTGGATAAATCCTTCTTATCTGTTCTCTGCTACTGCCAACTCCAGTCTTCGCTCCTTCTGTCTTGCTGCACCCTATGCCTGGAATAGACTTCCTGAGCCCCTACAACCATCCTTGACCATCTTTAAATCTAGATTGAAAGCCCACCTCTTTAACATTGTTTTTGACTCGTAACCACTTGTATCCACTTGCCTCCACCTACCCTCCTCTCCTCTTTCCTCTACACATTGATTTGTTTGCTTTATTTTTTGTCTACTAGATTGTAAGCTCTTTGAGCAGGGACTGTCTTTCTTCTATGCTAGTGCAGCGCTGCGTACGCTTTGTAGCGCTATAGAAATGCTAAATAGTAGTAGTAGTAGTAGAGGTACAATTCCTTGATGAAATCAAGGACAGCTTTATGGAGCAGCTGGTGCAGGAGCCGACGAGAGAAGGAAAAATTCTAGACTTGGTCCTTAGTGGAGCGCATGATCTGGTGAGGGACGTTATGGTGCTTGGGCCGCTTGATAATAGTGATCATAATATGATCAGTTTTGAAATCAACCTTGAAGTAACTATACACAGGAAGTCAAATACGTTAGCATTTAACTTTAGAAAAGGAGACTATGATAAAATGAGGAGAACAGTGAAAAAAAACTTATGGGGGCAACTGAGAGGGTAAAAACTGTTCAACAGGCGTGGACGCTGTTCAAAAATACCATCATGGAGGCCCAGGCCAAACATATTCCACGAATTAGAAAAAAAAGACGGAAGTCCAAAAGATAGCCGACGTGGTTGAAAAGTAAGGTGAAGGAAGGTATTAGGACTAAAAGAAACGCCTTCAGAAAATGGAAGAAGGAACCATCTGAAAATAACAAGAAGCAGCATAAGGAGTATCAAAGCAAATGCAAGGCGCAGATAAAGAAGGCCAAGAGGGATTATGGAAAAAAGATTATGGCAAAAAACATAGTAAAAATTTTTTTGGTATATTAAAAGCAGGAAGCCGGCAAAAGAATCGGTTGGGCTGCTGGATGACCGAGGGGTAAAAGGGGCAATCAAGGAAGACAAAGATGTAGCGGAGAGATTGAATGAATTCTTTGCTTCGGTCTTCACCGAGGAAAATTTGGGTGGGATACCGGTGTCAGAAATGGTATTTCAAGCGGACGAGTCGGAGAAACTTACTGACTTCACGGTAAACCTGGAGGATGTAATGGGGCAGTTCAGCAAACTGAAGAGTAGCAAATCTCCTGGACTGGATGGTATTCATCCTAGAGTACTGATAGAACTGAAAAATGAGCTTGCGGAGCTACTGTTAGTGATATGCAATTTATCCTTAAAATCGAGCGTGGTACCGGAAGATTGGAGGGTGGCCAATGTAACGCCAATTTTCAAAAAAGGTTCCAGGGGAGATCCGGGTAATTATAGACCGGTGAGTCTGATGTCGGTGCCGGGGAAAATGGTAGAGGCTATTATTAAAAACAAAATTACAGAGCAAATCCAAGGACATGGATTACTGAGACCAAGTCAGCACGGCTTTTGTGTGAGGAAATCTTGCCTGACCAATTTACTTCAATTCTTTGAAGGAGTAAACAAACATGTGGACAAAGGGGAGCCGGTTGATATTGTGTATCTGGATTTTCAAAAGGCGTTTGACAAGGTACCTCATGAAAGGCTACAGAGGAAATTAGAGGGTCATGGGATAGGAGGAAATGTCCTATTGTGGATTAAAAACTGGTTGAAGGATAGGAAACAGAGAGTGGGGTTAAATGGGCAGTATTCACAATGGAGAAGGGTAGTTAGTGGGGTTCCTCAGGGGTCTGTGCTAGGACCGCTGATTTTTAATATATTTATAAATGATTTAGAGATGGGAGTTACTAGCAAGGTAATTAAATTTGCTGTTGACACAAAGTTATTCAAAGTCGTTAACTCGCGACAGGATTGTGAAAAATTACAAGAAGACCTTACGAGACTGGGAGACTGGGCGGCTAAATGGCAGATGACATTTAATGTGAGCAAGTGCAAGGTGATGCATGTGGGATAAAATGACCCGAATTATAGCTACGTAATGCAAGGTTCCACGTTAGGAATTACAGACCAAGAAAGGGATCTGGGTGTCGTCGTTGATAATACACTGAAACCTTCTGCTCAGTGTGCTGCTGCAGCTAGGAAAGCAAATACAATGTTGGGTATTATTAGGAAAGGTATGGAAAACAGGTGTGAGGATGTTATAATGCCATTGTATCACTCCATGGTGCGACCGCACGTTACGTATTGTGTTCAATTCTGGTCGCCGCATCTCAAGAAAGATATAGTAGAATTGGAAAAGGTGCAGCGAAGGGCGAATAAAATGATAGCGGGGATGGGATGACTTCCCTATGAAGAAAGATTAAGGAGGCTAGGGCTTTTCAGCTTGGAGAAGAGACGGCTGAGGGGAGACATGATAGAGGTATATAAAATAATGAGTGGAATGGAACAGGTGGATGTGAAGCATCTGTTCACGCTTTCCAAAAATACTAGGACTAGGGGGCATGCGATGAAACTACAGTGTAGTAAATTTAAAACAAATCGGAGAAAATTTTTCTTCACCCAACGTATAATTAAACTCTGGAATTCATTGCCGGAGAAAGTGGTGAAGGCGGTTAGCTTAGCAGATTTTAAAAGGGGGTTAGACGGTTTCCTAAAGGACAAGTCCATAAACCACTACTAAATGGACTTGGGAAAAATCCACAATTCCAGGAATAACATGTATAAAATGTTTGTACGTTTGGGAAGCTTGCCAGGTGCCCTTGGCCTGGATTGGCCGCTGTCGTGGACAGGATGCTGGGCTCGATGGACCCTTGGTCTTTCCCACTGTGGCATTACTTGTGTACTTATGTAACATCACTGGTCAGGAATTTCAGGCCCTTATCTCATCAGCTGGGAGGCCCATTGCAGGAAAAGCCCGAAGTCTCCTTATGACCAGGAACAAGTCTTTTCTGCACGATGCATCCACACACAGATAAGCCTCAAAGCTCTGCCGCAACAAGCCCCCCTTTTTATTAAGCTAAAGCTTATTTTCAGAGCCAAGGAAAATTACAGAATGCTTGCAAGCCATACTGTCGGAATGTGGTCACATGTTTCCAAGTCCAGGTGGCCAGTCTGAACTTCAAAAACAAGCACCATCCTCCTCTTCACATACCAAATTAATTAGAGCTGTGTCTTATCTTCTGCATTCCAACTTATTTTCACACAATCAAAGTTAAACAATCATTTTTAAACAGAATTACTTCTAATCACAAATATAGACCCCGAGTGCACTTGTTGGTCAAGGCAGATAGAGTTGAAAAGCAATCTCTAAAATCCTTTTTATTACAATAGCTTAAGGGTTGTAGCAGTGGGCTAAGATGATGGAGAATAAGGTTTGATTTCCAACACTACTTCTTCATCCCCTTAGTAGCTTGTTTGGGCCACATAAACCGTAGAATGGACACCTACATTGTAAACCCATTATGCACATACAAAGGCCCTGCTAATCATAACTGTGGTCTAGTTGGGGGAGTACCGAGGTTGAACAACCCTGTTCTAGACTTAGGATGAAGAGTAATAAGGGATGCCAAATTGGAAGGTGCCAGCTAAAAATCCCACCGCGACAATTATTCACAAATCAAAAACACGCTCGAGCCACTCGGAGTTTACAAAACAGAGGATCATTGAAAAGAAATATAAGCACTGGCGTCCCTGAAGAAGAAACATTGAAACGAGAATTCTTGTAGGATGTAGGAAACTTTCAAGGAGATAGCAACAAAAATTGGGAATCCAGATAAGTCAGCCTCTGTCAGCTTTATCATATCCAGTGCTTTGCTTATATATAAAAAAACATTTGTTAATTATGACATTTTACTGAGACACGCTTTGATTCAAAGAAAAGTTGGTAGCTATTTTCACAGTACATAGAGTTGTAGTTTGCTCACAAAAAATAGAGCCAGCACACAGAGAGTAGCACATGATGTATAGAGCTATGTAGTGACTCACAATTAAGCGGCAAGCCTCACTGAATTCTAAGCTCGGCTGAGATCCTCAGCCTATACTGAACTCTTGGTTCTCTAAAAACTTTTTTTTTAAAAACTTAAGAGTATTTGCTTATTTGCTTATTCTTTGGATGTGAGTTTTTCAGCAAACATAGTCTTTTTACAATTGAATTAAATTGGAAGGTGCAGCATTGAGGAGAATCTTATATGCCATGCATGAGGGAGAGGAGAGATGCATGAGGACGCTGGAGGAGAGAGAGAGAAAGTGGAAAAGTGCATGGGAGAGCCAGGGACATGCAAAAGAGCAGGGGAGAGCCAGAGAGAGATGGGAAGAGAAAGAGGGGACATGGAAGAGAGCAGGGGAGAGCCAGAGAGAGATGGGGAGAGAAAGAGGGGACATGGAAAAGAGCAGGGGAGAGCCAGAGAGAAGATACTGGATGGAAGAAGGGTACAAAGAGAGAGATTAGTGGAAAGATGGGGAGAGAAAGAGGGGACATGGGCAGGAGAGAGAGAGAAGCTGCTGGGGAGAAACTGGGGGAGACCCTAGCTGTCAGACTGAGAAATGCTGAATGAAAAGAGGGAGAAAGAGGGAAAATGCTGGAAGGAGGGGGCAGAAAGAGGGAAGACACTGGACGTAAGGGTAGGGAGGGAAAGAGGAAGGACACTGGAAGGATGGGGATAGAGAGGACATGCTGAATGGAAAAGGGTCGAGAGAGACAACTGTTTAGAAGGAAGGGAAGATAGAGGGAGACAATGGATGGAAGGAGAGGGAGACAATAGACGGAAGGATTGGGAGAGGGTAATAGGTAGAAGGATGGAGAGAGAAAGAGGGATGACATTGGATGGAAGGATAGAAGAGAAAGAGGGAAGGTGCTGGACATGGATGGATGGAGGGGAGGGAAGAGAGGAGAAATCTGGACATGGATGGAGTGGAGGGCAGGGAAGAGAGGAGAAATGTTGGACAAGGATGAAGGGAAGGAAAGACAAAGGAAGGAGATGCACACGGATGTAGTGGAAGGGAAAGAGGAGAAATGCTGGACATGGATGGAGAGGAGGGAACAAGAAAGCAAAGGGGCAGACGATCCGCAAACTCCAAAGTGGAAACTGTACAAAGCAGATCGTTAATAAACCAAGATATATTTTATTGATATAACAAAGTTAAAATATGCATACAATAGCCCATATGCATACAATAGCCCAACTGGGCTGCTTCAGGGGCTATATAGTAGTTCTCCACTACCAAAACAGAAATTTGCTGATAAAAGCAAGTATACAATCGAAATCCTGAAAAAAACGGCTCATCCAGAAATGCAGAAACAATTAGTTATGGACCTGAGGTCTCCATAACTAATTTCTGTTTTGGTAGTGGAGAACTACTATATAGCCCCTGAAGCAGCCCAGTTGGGCGAAACACGGCCTGTGTCGGGCTATTGTATGCATATGGGCTATTGTATGCATATTTTAACTTTGTTATATCAATAAAATATATCTTGGTTTATTAACGATCTGCTTTGTACAGTTTCCACTTTGGAGAGGAGGGAAGGCAGAGGAAGTACATGCACATGGATGGAGGGGAGGGGAGAAATGCTGGATATGGATGGAGGGAAAATTGCTGAATTTAGGGGCTGGATTGGAACACTTTGAGGGCAGATGCTGAAACTGGAGAAAGCAGGGCCGGTCATAGCAAGTGCGGGGCCCTATGCAGACCAATCTGATGGGGCCCCATCCTAGCCCCACCCCCACCCTAGCTCCAGGGCCGGCCACCCCTCCCTCTGAGCTCCAGCGCGGCCACCCCTCCCTCCGAGCTCCCGGACCATCCCAGGGCTCCCCAGCTCCCTCCCTCCCTCCCAACTCCAAGGCCCCCCTCCCTTCCAGCTCCAAGGCCGGCTGGCCGGTCTCTCTCTCTCTCTCTCCCTCCCATCCACCAGCTCCAAGGCCCCCCACCCAACTCCAAGGCCCCCCTCCCTCCCACCCAACAGCTCCAAGGCCCCCCACCCAGCTCCCACCCAGCTCCGAGGCCCCCCTCCCTCTGAATTTTAAGTTACCTCGTCGTTGACGTTGGATCGGCCGGCAGGTAGTAGCAGCAGCCGTGAAATGCGTGCAAGCTGCTAGGCGACGCTTTGGGAGCCTTCCTTTCCCTCGCTCAGCTCTGGTCCCGCCCTCAAAAGGTGTACATAGTACCGTAACAGCATTAGCCAGTTCCGTTATAAACAAATACAAGGTGATATTATGGTAGAATGAGGTTCATGTATGGTAAATACATTAGGGGAACTTAGAGAGGAAGAGGAAGAGTTAGGATATGCCCATTACGGTCTTTGGCTACGTTATGTCGCAGGTGGTCAGGTTTTTTATGTTGGGTTGGTGGGGTATGCCTTTCTGAACAGGTTTGTTTTTAGTGCTTTCCAGAAATTTGAGTGGTCGAGCATAGTTTTTACTTTTGGCAGTGCGTTCCATAGTTGTTTATGAGCCTACTATGAAGAACAGTATTGAAGGCTTTGCTGAAATCTAAGTAGACCAAATCCAGTGCATGCCCTTGATCCAGTTCTTTTCTCACCTAGTTAAAGAAATCAATCAGATTTGTTTGGCATGATTTGCCTTTGGTAAAGTCATGTTGCCTTGAATCTTGTAACTCACTTGATTGTAGAAAGTTGACTTCCTTTCCTTTATCAGTGTCTCTATCACCTTTCCCACCCAGTGGCGTAGCAAGGGCGGGGCGGTGGGGGCGGTCCGCCCCGGGTGTCAGCGGGTGGGGGGTGCTCCGTCGTCTCCTGCCACCACTTTTCCTGTTTAAAAAAAAATCCATCGCAGCGACGCAGGCAGGCAGCGCTTCGCGTCTGCCCTGTGTGTGCTGTAAAAGCTGAAAATCGCCTCGCTGGCGTCGGGCCTTCCCTCGCGATGTCCCACCCTCAAGGAAATAGGAAGTTACCTCAGAAGAGGGCGGGACATCGCGAGGGAAGGCCCGACGCCAGCGAGGCGATTTTCAGCTGTTACAGCACACACAGGGCAGACGGGAAGCGCTGCCTGCCTGCGTCGCTGCGATGGATTTTTTTTAAAACAGGCAGGGTGGTGGCAGGAGAAGAGGGCCCTGTCAGCCTGGATGGAGGGGAGACGACGGGACCGGGTCGGGGGGGGGGGGGCTCAGAGGGGAGAAGGGGAGCCCAGAGGGGAGAAGGAGATGGGGGAGGGGTGGGGGAGCCCAGAGGGGGATTGGGGAGGGGTGGGGGAGCCCAGAGGGGAGAAGGGGATTGGGGAGGGGTGGGGGAGTCCAGAGGGGAGGGGATTGAGGAAGGGTGGGGGTGCTCAGATGGGAGAGGGGGAGCCCAGAGGGGAGAAGGGGATTGGGGAGGGGTGGGGGAGCCCAGAGGGGGCTCAGATGGGAGAAGAGGATTGGGGAGGGGTGGGGGAGCCCAGAGGGGAGAAGGGGATTGGGGAGGAGTGGGGGTGCTCAGAGGGGGCTCAGATGGGAGAGGGGGAGCTGAGAGGGGAGAAGGGAAGGGGATTGGGGAGGGGAGAAGGGGAGCCCAGAGGGAAGAAGGGGAGCCCAGAGGGGAGAAGAGGATTGGGGAAGGGTGGGGGAGCCCAGAGGGGAGAAGGGGATTGGGGAGGGCTGGGGGAGCCCAGAGGGGAGAAGGGGATTGGGGAGAAGTGGGGGTGCTCAGAGGGGGCTCAGATGGAAGAGGGGGAGCTGAGAGGGGAGAAGATGATTGGGGAGGGGTGGGGGAGACCAGAGGGAAGAAGGGGATTGGGGAGGGGTGGGGGAGTCCAGAGGGGAGAAGGGGATTGGGGAGGGGTGGGGTGCTCAGATGGGAGAGGGGGAGCCCAGAGGGGAGAAGGGGATTGGGAGGGGTGGGGGAGCCCAGAGGGGGCTCAGATGGGAGAAGGGGATTGGGGAGGGGTGGGGGAGCCCAGAGGGGAGAAGGGGATTGGGGAGGAGTGGAGGTGCTCAGAGGGGGCTCAGATGGGAGAGGGGGAGCCCAGAGGGGAGGGGAGCCCAGAGGGGAGAAGAGGATTGGGGAAGGGTGGGGGAGCCCAGAGGGGAGAAGGGGATTGGGGAGGGGTGGGGGTGCTCAGATGGGAGAGGGGGAGCCCAGAGGGGAGAAGGGGATTGGGGAGGGCTGGGGGAGCCCAGAGGGGAGAAGGGGATTGGGGAGACGTGGGGATGCTCAGAGGGGGCTCAGATGGGAGAGGGGGAGCTGAGAGGGGAGAAGATGATTGGGGAGGGGTGGGGGAGACCAGAGGGAAGAAGGGGATTGGGGAGGGGTGGGGTGCTCAGATGGGAGAGGGGGAGCCCAGAGGGGAGAAGGGGATTGGGAGGGGTGGGGGAGCCCAGAGGGGGCTCAGATGGGAGAAGGGGATTGGGGAGGGGTGGGGGAGCCCAGAGGGGAGAAGGGGATTGGGGAGGAGTGGAGGTGCTCAGAGGGGGCTCAGATGGGAGAGGGGGAGCTGGGAGGGGAGAAGGGGAGCCCAGAGGGGAGAAGGGGATTGGGGAGGGGTGGGGGAGCCCAGTGGAGAAGGGGATTGGGGAGGGGTAGGGGTGCTCAGATGGGAGAGGGGGAGCCCAGAGAAGGGGATTGGGGAGGGGTGGGGGAGCTCAGAGGGGAGAAGGGCATAGGGGAGGGGAGGGGAGGGGTGGGGGTGCTCAGAGGAGAGAAAGGTCTGAAACTGGAACTGGGGTCTGACAAGGGGGCAGGAGGGAAAATGGGTCCATGCCTGGGGCAGGTGGGAGAATGGGTCTAGGGCTGAAAAGGGGGGATGCAAGGCATGTGGTGGATGAAGGGGGCTGGAACTGGGGGCTGAAAAGGAGGGTAGTTGGGATAAGGGGGCTAGTACTGAAACTGGGGGCTGAAAAGGGGCAGGGGCTGAAACTGTGGAGACTGGGGGCTTTAAAGGGGACAGGGAGAACTGGCTGGGGCTGAAGCTCGGGACTGGTGAGAGAAAAGGACTGGGGTTGAAACTAGGGGCTGAAAAGAGGACAGTGAGAAGTGGCTGGGGGCTGAAGCTTGGGTCTGATGGGAGAAAAGGGCTGGGGACTGGTGGGATAGTGGGGCTGAAAAGGGGGGCAGGTGGGAGATGTGGGCTGGACTGGAACTAGGGATAGGTGGAATAAGGGGGCTGAAAAGAGGGGGGCAGAGAGAGAGGGGACAGACCCTGGATGGAAGGGGGGAGTGCGAGGGAGGGCAGACCCTGGATGGATGGGAGTGGGAGGGCAGATGGATTGAAGGGGCAGATAGAAAGGGCAGATGGTGGGTGGAAGGGGGAGAGAGAAAGAGGGCAGACTGGGGCAAATGGTGGATAGAAGGGGTGCTCAGATGTGGATGGAAGGGAGAGAGAGGGCAGACAGTGGATGGAAGGGGCAGAGAGAGAGCGAAGACAGATGCTGGATGGAAGGAATACAGTGAAAAGAAGATGAGGAAAGCAGAAACCAGAGACAACAAACTGTAAATAAAATATATTTTTTTATTTTTTTTGCTTTAGGATATAGTAGCTGTGTTAATAAATGTTTATAAATAGAACATGTAAATAAGGTAATCTTTTTATTGGACTAATTTTAATACATTTTGACTTAACTTTCAGAGAACAAAACCCCCTTCCTCAGGTCAGGATAGGATACTGTAACAGCACTATATTGACCAGAGGAAGGAGATTTTGGCCTCTGGAAGCTAAATGTATTAGTCCAATAAAATGGTATTATTTATTTTCTGTATTTCTTTTATTTCTATTTGTTAATTTGTAAAGTGGTGATTGGTATTTGTTAGTTTTTTCAAATTTACATCTGCTGTCTTTATATTTTGCACAGTACTAGGGGACATTTTCTGTTTCTGTGGTGTATTTTATGCAGAGTCTGGCATCGGGGGTTCAGTTTAATTTTTGTCTAAATAGAAAGTTTGTGATTACTTATTCTATAGTGGATTAGGGTGTATCTGTGTTTGCGAAAAAGACATGGCTTTCAGTTGGCATTGACTGTGCAGGATCGACGATCTGTACTAATCTGTCTGTTTTCGTTTTACAATAGGTGAATTGATGTTCTAGTGCTCACTGTACTGTTTAAGATGCTTTCCTTTTTCTTGTGTGACTCATACAAATTACTGCTTATGGCATGGTAGAATTGCTCTATAGGTCCTGAGTGTTTTGTATTCTCAGTATGCCTAGTACTGGATTTGGGGGGGGGGGGGGGGTGTTAAAAAATGACCGGCCCCGGGTGTCAACTACCCTAGCTACGCCACTGTTCCCACCACCAAGGCAAGGTTAACCAGTCATTAGTTTCCCACCTCTTCTCTGTTACCGTCTTTGTGAAGAGGGACCACATTAGCTTTTCTCCAATCCTGTACTTCTTCTCCAGTCTTCAAGGATCGATTAAGCATATCCTTTAGAGGGTCCACAAAAACTTCTCTAAGCTCCCTCAATGTCCTGGAATGTATCTCATCCAGCCCTATGGCTGTGTCCATGTTCAATTTTGGAAGTTGCTCATAAATACTTTCTACTGTGAACAGGTGGTAATGACACTATCTCCATATGTATCTTTAACAAACATTCATGACCTTCACCTGGTTTTCTTGTTGAGTAATTATGCTTTTTTCTGATCACTATCTACACATTGATCATCAGTATCTCTGAGTCTTGTAATTTTACCTCTAACCTTCCTCCTTTCATCAATATACTGAAAGAAGTCTTGCCTCCTTTTTTTCTTCTGCCCATGCTTTTGCTATCCTCATTTCTTTTTTTCAATTTATGCTGTATTCTTTTTTATGTTCTTCTTTTTGTGAGATTCTGTATTTTGTGAATGCTACGTATTTTTTTCCTTTATCTCTTTGGAGAACCATATTGGGGGTTTTTCTCTCCTCTTGCTTTTATTTACTTTATAGTGAAACAGCACCCCCTACTTGCAGGACTGTAAGTGGAGGACTCCTGCTCAGCTTAGAGTGTGCATGCTGGGTCAGATCAAAGGTCCAACCTGAGCCTCCAGTCATCGACAGTGGCCAATCCGGTTATTAGGAAGTACCTGGCAGATCACAAACAATAGATCCATTCATTACAGCTCCTTCCTAGGTATAAGAAGTAGATTTTTAAGGTTAAACCCAGTTATTCTAAAAGTCTTCAATGCACCCCTTATAACAAATTCCCTGGTTTGCTTATTCACTGAATTAAAAAAAAAACAACTTTCCCCAGGTAACAACCTGTTAGTTTCATGCAGTGTCCCCTAGACCTGCATAAATCATGGTTCCCAATTTATCTCTTCAACCCCACTCATGATTTTATAACTTTCTCACCCTTCTCAGTACCTTTTTCAGTTCTGCTACATTTATTTTATTTACATTTGTACCCTGTGCTTTCCCACTTATGGCAGGCTCAATGTGGCTTACATGGGGCAATGGAGGGTTAAGTGACTTGCCCAGAGTCACAAGGAGCTGCCTGTGCCTGAAGTGGGAATTGAACTCAGTTCCTCAGGACCAAAGTCCACCACTCTAACCACTAGGCCACTCCTCCACTCGTACAGCTTTTATAAGATGGGGAGATCAGCACTACATACAGTATGCAAGATTTATTTATTTTTATTTATTTTGCTGCATTTATATCCCACATTTCCCACATATTTGCAGGCTCAATGTGGCTTACAATATAATACAACTACATAGTAACATATAACATAGTAACATAGTAGATGACGGCAGAAAAAGACCTGCATGGTCCATCCAGTCTGCCCAGTCTGCCCAACTACAATCACATTGATGGAATAGAGAATCAGAGTATATATAACAGATAAGGTGCGTAGGAATATTATGGCAATCATATTAACGGAGAAGAATTTCAGAATTATTGCTATTAAGGTTCAAATGAAAATTATGTTGATTAAGAAGTGGGTACATGGATAACAACATAACATAATGATATCAGGACAGGGTATGATTATCAGTAATTAGGGTGTAAATAAAATAGGCAAAATAAAAGAGTTCCAATATAAAATTGTGTCGGTGTAGTTTAGGAGTCAGATTGTTATGAGGGATCCATTTTGTATGCTTTTTTGAACAAGTAAGTCTTCAGTAGTTTCCGGAAGGTCATCAAGTCGCATGTTTTTCTTATAGTGGTTGGTAATTCATTCCATCGTTGTGTACAGATGTATGAAAAGCTAGATGCATGTATTGATTTGTATTTCAGTCCTCTGCAATTGGAATAATGGAGGTTTAAGAAAGTACGTGATGTTTCTCTCTGGTAGATCTATAAGGTCTGACATGTAAGATGGGGCATCTCCATAAATAATTTTATGAACTAAGGTGCATATTTTGAATGTAACTCGATCCTTTAGTGGAAGCCAGTGTAATTTTTCTCTAAGGGGTTTAGCACTATAGTATTTCGCCTTTCCGAATATCAGTCTGGCTGCGGTGTTCTGGGCAGTCTGGAGTTTCTTAATGGTTTGAGCTTTGCATCCCACATACAGTATAAGGAATTGCAGTAATCCAAATGGCTCAATACCAGTGATTGCACTAGTTTGCGGAATGTCTCTCTTGGGAAGAAAGGTTTTATTCTTCTAAGCCTCCACATTGCATAAAACATTTTCTTTATAACATTTTTCACGTGGTTATCTAGACTAAGGTTACGATCGATTGTTACACCTAAGAGTTTCAGGTTGTCCGCAACAGGAAGGGTGTGATTTAGTATATTTATATTGGTATAGTTGATTTTATTATACTGCGATGATCATATAAGGCATTGTGTTTTTTCTGCGTTTGAGTCATACCATAGATCTATTCAGAGTTGTTACAATATTCTCTGTTTTCTTCTCCATTTCTTTCTGAATAATTGAATTTATTTGAATATGGGTCAGAGAAAAACCACACGGAATGTGGAGGTGCACTTGATCCCCACAAGACAAAAAAGCGAAAACAAAAAAAGGGGTGGGGAAAATAGGCTCTATTCAAACAATGGGGCAGATGTATAGATTAGTTAAAACCAGTGCTTTTTTTGTACCGGTAGGCGACGGTACGGCGTACCGGCACCTTTTTTTCTGGGGCTCCCCTGCTCGCTCCCTGCTGTTTGCACCGATCCCTGCCTCGTAAAACGTATTTTTTCGCGAACCGGCAGACTGAAGAAATAAAACAAACAGCTGACAGGCTTGCCTCCTTCGATCGCGTCGGCCGCTTCCTTTCCCTGCATTCTGAGCGCGTCCCGCCCTCCTCTGATGTCATTTCCTTTCCTCAAGGGCGGGACGCGCTGAGAATGCAGGGAAAGGAAGCGGCCGACGCGATCGAAGGAGGCAAGCCTGTCAGCTGTTTGTTTTATTTCTTCAGTCTGCCGGTTCCCGAAAAAATAAGTTTTAGGAGGCAGGGATCGGTGCAAACAGCAGGGCGCGAGCAGTGGAGGGTGAACAAGTGGGGCTGGGGGGGGTGTGGCCAAGTGGGGCTGGGGGGGGGAGTTGTGTGGCCAAGTGGGGCTGGGGGTTGTGTGGCCAATTGGGGCTGGGGGGGGTGTGGGCAAGTAGGGCTGGGTATGTGTGTGTGTGGGCAAGTGGGGCTGGGAGGTTGTGTGGCCAATTGGGGCTGGGGTGTGTGTGTGTGGCCAATTGGGGCTGGGGTGTGTGTGTGGCCAATTTGTGCTGGGGGTGTGTGTGGGCAAGTAGGGCTGGGGGGGGGGTGTGTGTGGGCAAGTGGGGCTGGGGGGGTTGTGTGGCCAATTGGGGCTGGGGGTGTGTGTGGCCAATTGGGGCTGGGGGTGTGTGTGGGGGGGCAAGTGGAGCTGGGGGTGTGTGTGGGCAAGTGGGGCTGGGGTGTGTGTGTGGGCAAGTGGGGCTGGTGGTGTGTGTATGGGCAAGGGGGGCTGGGGTTTGAATGATCTCAGGGGCAGGTGGAGGCTGGGGCAAGTCACTGGACATTGAAGGGAGGGGGAGGATAGGGGGCAAAAGAGAATTGCTGGACATGGAGGGGATGGGATAGTAGGGCAGGGGAGAGAGGAGAATGGAGAATTGCTGGACATGGATGGAAGGGGAAGGCAGGGATGAGAATTGCTGGACTTGGATAGGAGAAGAGGGCAGTATAGAAAGGAGAATCACTGGACATGGGAGGGGAGGGGAGAGGAGACATGCTGGACATGGATGGAGGGGAGGGAAGATAGGAAGGAGATGCACATGGATGGGATGGCAGGAGAGGAAGGAGAAATGCTGGAAATGGATGGAGAGGAGAGCAGAGCAGGAGATAGAGGAGCATTGCTGGACATGGATGGATAGAGGGTTTGGCGGGGAAAGAGGAGAAATGCTGGACATGGAAGAAGAAAGGAGGAAAGTAAAGAAATAAATGGAAAGGAAGCCCTGGAAATGGAGTTAAGAGAACAGATAGACAGCAGCAGAATCAGACACTTGGACCAGTATGGATAGAAAACAGTCACCAGACAACAAAGGTAGAAAAAAATTATTTTATTTTCATTTTAGTGTTTGGAATATGTCCAATTTGAGAATTTACATCTGTTGTCTTATTTTGCACTGGGTATACTGGAGCTGTAACATCTTACAGAAATGATTTATAATGAAAAAAAATCACAAGTTATTGTTTTTCTCCTATACTAGTATATTTTCAATGATGTCTGTTTATATGCGCCATGGCTGATATAAGGGGTGTGGCTAATGTGGGTGTGGCTATCATAGGGGTGGAGCCATATGTGGTGACCCCGCCCATAATGAGTACCGGCACCTTTTTTTCTACAAAAAATGCACTGGTTAAAACAATGATTTTTATTGTGAATAGGTGACTCAACACAGCCGTGTTTCAGCGCCATAGCGCCTTCCTCAGGAGTCTATAAAAACAAATATAATGACAGATATAATACATAAATACTGCATACAAAATAAATATATCAGTGTACGTATATACTAAATGAACATCTCAAAACATATATATGAGTTAAAACCAAATGAACATATATAGATGTAAAAAACAGAGCAAATGCATGCATCAGTAATCAGTGTGATGTTTACACAATAGACAGCAAACACAGAGTTCCAAACAGTATCTGATTGGTTACCAATCAGATACTGTTTGGAACTCTGTGTTTGCTGTCTATTGTGTAAACATCACACCTTACGTTACTCCCTGTATAAGCATTTGTTTTTGCATTACTGATGCATGCATTTACTCTGCAACAACATTTTTTCACATTTAATACTTTTAGAGATTACATGACTGTTATTTTTCTTTGTTCCAATATTTTTATTGTGTTTTGTAGTCAATAACAAATGGCTAAAATAAAAGTAAATAACCAGTATAACAGATTAACAATAACAAAGCATCAGAATACATGTTCAGACTAAGATTATACAAGAATTATTGCTATAACAAGTCATGATCATACATAAATTCAACTCTAAGAGAGGTTATTATGTAGTTGATCTAGTAAAGAAGTCCATATTTTATTGTATTTAACAAGTGAGTTATGTTTTTCAGCCGCAGCATATTCATATTTAGCTAATATACACACAGAATTCCACCAAGTTAAATATGTTACTTTGGTAAGGTCTTTCCAACAAAAGAAAAGGGTTCTTAAGGCTTGATGTAACATTATGTCTAATTATTGTGCTTGATATTTGTCTAGTGGTGATTGTATCATTAGGGATCCAAATATGACTATGTTATATGTTAAAACATCTTGAATATTCAAGGTAGATGATATTGAGGGGCATAATTGAACGAAAACGTCTATCTCCATGGGCGTTTATCTCCGAGAACGGGTCCGTGAAGGGGCGGACCAAACCGTATTTTCGAAAAAAATAGACGTCCATGTTTTATTCGACAATTTGTGAGCTGGGCGTTTTTGTTTTTCAGTGATAATGGAAAATGAAAGCGCCCAGCTCAAAAACGAATAAATCCAAGGCATTTGTTCGTGGGAGGGGCCAGGAGTCGTAGTGCACTGGTCCCCCTCACATGCCAGGACACCAACCGGGCACCCTAGGGGGCACTTTTACAAAAACAAAAAAAAAAGGTAAAAGAGCTCCCAGGTGCATAGCACCCTTCCCTTGTGTGTTGAGCCCCCCAAATCCCCCTCAAAACCCACTGCCCACAAGTCTACACCATTACTATAGCCCTAAGGGGTGAAGGGGGGCACCTACATGTGGGTACAGTGGATTTGGGGGGGGGGGGGGTTGGACGACTAAGCATTAAGCAGCACAACTGTAACAGGTAGGGGGGGATGGGCCTGGGTCCACCTGCCTGAAGTCCACTGCACCCCCTAACAACTGCTCCAGGGACCTGCATACTGCTGCCAGGGAGGTGGGTATGACATTTGAGGGTGAAAATAAAAAGTTGTGAAACATCATTTTTTGTGGTGGGAGGGGGTTAGTGACCACTGGGGGAGTCAGGGGAGGTCATCCCCGATTCCCTCTGGTGGTAATCTGGTCATTTAGGGCACTTTTTGGAGCCTTATTCGTGAAAAAACAGGGTCCAGGAAAAGTGCCCTAAATTCTAGCTACAAGCGCATACTTTTTTTCCATTATCGGCGAAAGGTGCCCATCTCTCCTCGGCCGATAACCACGCCCCAGTTCCACCTTCGCCACGCCTCCAACACCCCCCCGTCAACTTTGTACACTTCCGCGATGGAGTGCAGTTGAAAATGTCCAAAATCGGCTTTCCATTATACCGATTTATTTGTTTTTGTGAGATAAACGTCTATCTCCCGATTTGGGTCGAAATCTAGGCGTTTTTCTCTTTCAATTATAAGATGGATTGTGTTCCATACAGAGCTCCAATAATCTTGAACAAATGAACAAGAATAAATAATATGTTTGAGATTTCCAACATCCTTTTCACATGTCCAACATTTATTCATATTATTTTTGTTTTTTGTCGTATTCATTTTGGCGAGTTTAGCTGGAGTCCATAGGCCCTGTGTGCTAGGTAGAACATGGATTGTGAAATGGACGCTGATTTGGTGGTATGAGTAGTTTTGAACCAGAATTTTTCCCATTCTTTTTCATTTAGTTGGGTGTTTAGATCATGTTCCCATGATTGCATGGTACTAGTTGGTGAGCTGAATTTAGCTAATTGAAGTATTTTGTACCATGTAGATGCAACTTTTTTGGAAGACATAAATGATTTGCAGAGTTTCCAGCAAGTGGGGAACTCAGTAGTTAATTTACTTATATCTAATGTATTAGTTACACAATGTTTGAGTTGGATCCATTTATAGTGTTGAGAATTTGTGAGGCCAAATTTTATACATAATTGGGAAAAGGGAAGCCAAGAGTGATCTTTTATGACATCATTAAGGGACCAAATGCCAGCTCTTTTCCAAGCAGTCCAATTAATACAAGAGTTGTTAATTTTGAACTTTGAATTATTCCAAATTGGGATGTATATGGTATGTGTTAAGGGGTGTATAAGAACTGAATCAAGTTCTTTGAAAACTGTTTTAAGAGTTTTAAACAAAACATTGGAAGAGATTTTAGTCTGTTGAGACCAAGGAAAGAAATGTGTTGGTGTATCTGGTTGCTTTAGTAGTTCAAGATGGAACCATGGTGAAGTGATGTGTTGTTCCTTATCATACATTTAAGCTGAGTTTTGTTTTAAAAGAAAGGATATGTGGTATTCATAGAAACATAGAAACATGACTGTTATTTTAATATTACTTTTAATATTACTTTTATGGATTTGAAATTGGTTATAATTTTGCTCTGTTTTTTACATCTATATATGTTCATTTGGTTTTAACTCATATATATGTTTTGAGATGTTCATTTAGTATATATGTACACTGATATATTTATTTTGTATGCAGTATTTATGTACTAGTAAAAAAAACCCGTTTCTGATGCAAATGAAACGGGGGCTAGCAAGGTTTTCTTCAGAGTGTGTATGTGGGAGTGTGTGTGTCCCTGCCCTCTGCCCTCTCTCCCTCCCCTTCCCCCCTCCCCCCTCCGAGTCCAGTCCTTCAGTGTTGTTTCCTGCTGTTCTGTGTTTTTGTTACAGAGAGAGTGAGGTCATCTCTCTCCCCTCTCCCCTCTGAGTCCTTCACTGTTTCGTGGGATTTCCTGCTGTGCTGTTTTCCTTCACTCATGGGGAAACCGGATATCTCTGGCGCTTTACACTTCCGGCTGGAGGCTTCAGTGGTGCCTTATATATATATAGATTATATCTGTCATTATATTTGTTTTTATAGACTCCTGAGGAAGGCGCTACGGCGCCGAAACACGGCTGTGTTGAGTCAGCTATTCACAATAATAATCATTGTTTTAACTAATCTATACGTCTGCTCCATTGTTTGAATAGAGCCTATTTTTCCCCACCCCTTTTTTTGTTTTCATTTATTTGAATATACCATAGTGCCTAAGCAATCATTCACTCCTACCATTTTCTATTTGCTTTTCTGATCACTGCCACACATTGAGCTGGCCAAAATAATGCCTAGATCCTTTTGCTGGGTGATAACTCCTAATACAGAATCTATGGGACATAAGCTAAACAAGCTACAGTTTAGGCCTCACAATCCATAGGAACTCACAAAATTTCAGGTTTTTTTTTTTGGGGGGGGGGAGGAGGGTTTACTATTTTATGTGGCTTTTTATGTGTACTGTAGTTTTTCAAACCTTGTGTAGCAAATTTTATGTGTAGTTTTAAAACAGGGTGGAGGAGTGGCATAGATGGTCTTGCCATCCAGAGACGGCTAGTTCAAATTCCACTGCTGCTCCTTGTGATCTTGGGCAAGTCACTTAACCCTCCATTGCCTCAGGTACAAAATTAGATTATGAGCCATCCAGAGACTCACCTTGAGCTACAGCTGAAAAAGCTGTGAACAAAATTCAAATAAATAGAATGATGGGGTTGCATTAAAATTTGTGAGTTTTCACATATGTGGGGTTTTTGCTGCATGGGTAGGTAACAACGTACTATGCACAATTTTACACGCTATTACTTCATCCTACTAAGTTTTGTGTTAACACTAAATGAAGTGCATGAATGCTAATGCAAACTAAAGCTTGAGCTAACATCAACACACTGGCCCTTTATTGTGCAGGATTATTCTTTTACGTTTACATTCTACGTAAGATCAGGAATACAGATGCACATTGGCAAAAAAAAGTCCATAGTGCAGTTATAATGAATAAAAAGTTTTGTTTTTCTTCCATTGATTACACAATCCTTGTTTACAGCTTCACCTTGTCTTGTGGTCAAAATCATTATGTAACTGTTCTTTTGAATTAAGCAGTAGAAAAGAAAGCCTCCTAAAGGTCGAATAAAAGAGGCACTTTTGCTCCATGGAATGCAGCTGCCACTGAGCTCTCTCATGGCTCCTCCATGCCTCAATTACCTGCAAAAAAAGAAAAAACAATTTGAAATGGAAGACATTCAATAGTCTCCCTGGCAACAAACTGAATTAGCTCTACAGATAGCACTGGTTGCTTGCAAGGCCTGAAACATTTTCCATGGTAGAATGACCACTTCAGACATGGATTGTTAGAATCCTGCTTGCTTTTGTCGACTGATTTTCAAAGGATCGTTTCTTCTCTACATCTTCTTCTCCTTGTTTACAGGAAAGGGCTCCAGGTAGAAAAAATAGAAAAGGATGGCAGCTGTGATAAATGGTAGGTAAATTTTTGTCCTTCCAGCCAATTTGATATCTTTCCCTTCAGTACCTCACAAGCAGGGCTGGTGCAAGGGTACCCTAGGCAAACCTTCTGCCTTGGGTCCCTCTCCTCCTGAAATTTTGATAATTACACTCCTCAGTCATGATCATCCCGACACTACCCATACCACAGGAATCCTGTAAAAATGCATAATGGGACATCATACTTCTAAATATTAAATCTTGCTTTATATGTATGCTTCTTGCAGTAAAAGAATGTGCTACCAGTTCTTTTGAGTTAGTGGGCTGTCTTTCAGAAGCAGCTGTACCAGTCAACTGCCTTGTCTTGCCTAATAGTTGAGCTGACCCTGTTTATGAGCCTAACTTCACAGTTCAGAAAAAAATTACACATAGAAACATTTTCAAAGATCACCCAAGATCCATTATAATAGACTGAAATATTTTTGGTATCTCTGGCACAGTTCACTCTTGGCTTTCTTCTCATGTCACCAGTCTATGTCAACAGATTCACTTGGATTCTATTTGTTCTGCCCTCTTGATTCCACTTCATCTAATGTTTTGGGGCATTGGCGTGCACTATCGACTGTACTGTAGGTTGAAGACATCCACTTCTTCTTTCCTTTTCATTGATGCTGTTATCTCTAGATTGCATAACTGCCTTCAGAGTGTGGTCATTTGGATGGATGTCAATCACCTGTCTCTGCATCCATCAACATCGGAAATTATTCCGATCAATATTCAGAGCAATCAATCATGCTCTGTGGGCCCATCACCAATATTCAGGGACACTTAACCACTGAATATTGATACTACTCGACCATTTTTACTGTGGGCAAGAGAGAGGTATTCCGGAGGCAGAGACAGAGAGGAGCTGAGAACAGTGGCGTTCCTAGGGGGGCTGACACCTGGGGCGGATCGCCGATGTGCCCCGCCCCCCAGGTGCAGCACCCCCCCCCCCCCCCCGGATGCAGCGCGGACCCCCCCCGCGAAGGAACCCCCCCGGGTGCACGCCGCTGGGGGGGTGCTGCGCGCGCCTGTCCTCCGTTGTTCCATGCTTCTTCTCTGCCCCGGAACAGGAAGTAACAAGGACAGGCAAGCGCGGCACCCCCCCAGTGGCGTGCACCCGGGGCGGACCGCACCCACCGCCCCCCTAGGAACGCCACTGGCTGAGAAGTATGCGGGTGCCAGCAACATTCAGTGCCAGTGTCCGCACAGCTAGGAGACCAAATAGGACCACATAAATAGCAGTCCTAATTTTGGTCACTTAATTATGCAGGTGCCAGCACTGAATATCAGAGGTACTTGAATAGCTGTCATGGTGGCCTAAAGTTCATCGCCCCTCCATGCAATAAGGTCCAGGGGTGAGAAGGAATTATGCTGGTGATCAGGGGAGAGGAGACAGGGAACAGGAGGAGGGTTCTGCTGGTGATCGAGGGGTCAGTTCTACTGGTGATCAATGGGGCAGGAGAGTGGATGTGTGGTCTCTGCTTATGTAGGTTTTGGCTGATAAACAGCTTGGACCTGTATCTTATGCAGAACCTACATAAGTTTTAGCAGCTATCTTCAATCCAGTCAGACCCCAATATTCAATGCCGGTGCCCGGACATGGCCTATCATTGAATACCAGGGCCTAATTCTGCCCATAGCTGTCAGTGGTTAAAAAACTGCTGAGCTCTGCCAGCTGAATATTGACCATATTGTGTTTAGCCAATCACCATCTTCCAATGTGCCTGCTATTTTGAGGTATCACAGTGTATCCCTTGGTTGGGAATGAGCATCAGATGGACTACAAGGTGTACTTATTTTAGAGCACTGGTTGAAAGTCAGGGCCGGGACTAGTAAAACTAGGAGGTCAACTGGCACTAAATCCATTCACACCACTCTTCTTTCCATCAAAGAATCCGTCTAGAGCAACTAGACCGGGTGTGGGGGCGGTATTTCATCTCTGCCTTGGGTGGCAGATTGCCATGGACCACCCTTGTATAAGTGGCAGTGGACGGCGCTCCCAGTCTGAGCAGGACGTGCCCACGGAAGCCCCGGGCTTGTGGGGGCTAAGATGAGCAGAGCAGTGGACGGCGCTCCCATCTGTGACAGCGTCCGGCGGAGTCAGCGAGTGGCTCCGCTACCGCCCCCGGAGCAGGGGACTGCGTGAGGTTCGCCTGGTGGTGGTCACGTGCCTGGCTCTGCCTCCTCGCCTGCCCGCCATGCCAGCGGGGCTGTCAAGGTGGAGCGAGAGCTGCAGAGATGAGCGCCCAGTCGATGGCGCCACGTGGTCTTATCGCCTAAGGTGGCGGTGCCGACGAGAAGTACGGGAGCGGAGCGGCAGAGGTGTCCCAGAGACGGGCTCCGTGGGACCCGGTGCACAGTAGCAGTGGCGACCCGGGGCTGCTACCTGCTCTCTGATTTCTACCTCCCTCGTAGCTGTGGTATCCCTGCGTCCTACATCCTCCTAATGAGATATTGCACTCTCCAGCCACCCAGCCCTGAGCTACCTCTACCTATTTGACCATTTTCTCGCCCTGCAATATAGCTGTCTCTCCTTAGATTCCTACCTTCAACCACTGATACAGCACTCAAAATTATGGACCCTCTGTGCCCTGGGGCAACACTTCTGAACATCTGACTGTGAGTAAATTAACTGTATCTATTCACTAAAAGAAACCTCAGATAAGAAAGAGACTTCAGGTGTGTTCTGGTGTGCCAGTGTTCACTCCAATGATATTGACTCTTCACAGTGGAAGCAATTAGCTGATAGGAGACAAATTGAAGAAGAACCCTACCCCAGAACTATTCCCCCCCCCCCTCCCACCTCCCCTGCTAACTAACATAACACAGGACCCGGAGCCATTACTGATCTCAATAGCTCAAAGGCAATCTGAAAATACACAAAACACACAAGACCAGAACACCAGATCCCATCCCAAGAACAAAGTCCTATCACGCACCCTATCGAACACGGCCTACTAGCAGCCCAAACTGAATTGATACCAAAATGAATACCGTCAAATTATTCCTAGAAATCTACTTCTTATTTCTGATCCACCTAACATTAACCATCCCACTCGCAGAAAATAACATCATACCCATACTACATAATCATCAAAGACTGATCAGATACTCCACACCTCATCAAACTGACAACAACCAAAACAAAGGAAAAACACCAACATGCGGACAACATCAATAGAAAGAAAGGTCATAACAAACACACACTAACAATGAAACGACAACTAACAAAAATCCACACAACACCAAACATAGAAGCCCCATACCAAAAAATTCAAGTGGGTTACATCAACGCCAGATCCGTAGTAAACAAAACAACAACAGTAACAGACTGGATCATGTCAGAAAACCTTGATCTAATTTTCATCAATGAAACCTGGATCCATGATCAAAAGGACCCCATAATCCTTGACCTGTGCCCTCCACGATACAAAATCACTCACTGGACCAGAAAGGAAAAGAGAGGCGGAGGCATAGCACTAATATATCGATCCCACTTTACCACCAAAACCACTGCCAAGTCCATAACAACCCTACTTGAAATTGCCTCAATCAGAATCCACAACAAATCCCTGCTTGATCACCTGAATTGTGTCTTGTTTTACAGAGCACCAGGTAATTGGAACGAAAGCCAGTCAAAGTTCATGGACTTCATTTCAAACACTTCTGTAACCAACTCCAATATACTAGTATTAGGAGACATTAACCTTCACCTAGAAGACCCAAACTCTACCAACGCACGAGAATGCAAGGAATTCCTCCACTTATGGGATCTCAAATGGCCACACATGCAAGCAATCCACGTCAAAGGGCACACACTTGACCTCATCTCACACAAATTGTCCACAGACCAGAACCTAATAATAACAGATATTAAATGGACAGAAACACCATGGACCGATCACTACAAACTAAACCTATCCCTAAATTGGCAGAAGAAGGGTTCATACCGTATACAAGAACACACAACCTACAGCACAAGAAGCCAAATAGACTCGAAAACATTCTGGCAACAGATATACAATAACGAATAGACATCACAAACAGACTCCATATACTACCTCTCAGAATGGGATAAAAGATGCAGAAGCATACTAGACGAAATAGCACCCTTACGAACAAGAACCTCACGAAGGCATAACTCTATACCATGGTTCAACGATGAACTGAAAAAACTAAAAACACAATCCAGGAAACTCGAACGAGCATGGAAAAAAATAAAAGATGAACACATACTCAACACATGGTAACAAATACAAAGAAAATACAAATATGCAATAAGACAGACCAAAAGATCATACTATAAAACTAAAATAGGGCCAGATTACAAAGACATGAAGAAACTATACCAACTTGTAAACAAACTACTAGACATCACCTTGGTCACCACAACCAATACAGACATCCCATCTGCAGACAAACTTGCAAAATACTTTAATGAAAAAATTGCAAATCTACACAACACACTACCTCAGGACAATGGCAATATCGAAAACGTCATCAATGGTTTGGACCCAACCTTTGGAGAATACCCAGCGGACCGAACCTGGTCAAACTTCCCTCTCCTCACCGCCGAAACAGTTACCCAGGCGATTTATAGGTTCTCCGACACTCACTGCAAATTGGATACCTGCCCCAGCTACCTAATAAAATCTGCCCCGACCGCTTCATAGCAGACCTCACATCCCACCTAAACTACATGATCCAACAAGGTCTCTTCCCTAAGGAAAATGGCAACATCCTACTGTAAGGAAAGTATTGGGTTAATCATTTTTTACATATACAGCTTCTGGACAAGAAAACACTTGCTGACCTCCTTCCAATCTGCTCTTTTATGCGCCAAACAGGATTATTATTATATCCAACTGACCAACTCTCTTGGCTCTAACCCTCGACTTCTCTTCACCACATTGAACTCTCTCCTCAAGGTGCCCCCTCCCCCAACTCCCCCTTCATTATCTCCTCAGACCCTTGCTGAATTCTTTCACGACAAGGTTCAAAAGATAAACCTTGAATTCTCTACCTCGCCACTTCTCCCTCCACTAGTCCGTTCCCCTCTCTCTCCTTCCCCTCATTCCTTTTCCTCCTTTCCTGAAGTTACTATAGAGGAAACTACACTTCTCCTTTCTTCCTCAAAATGTACCACCTGTTCCTCCGATCCCATTCCCACCCACCTTCTTAATGCCATCTCACCTGCTCTTATTTCTTTTATCTGTCACATTCTCAACCTCTCACTTTCCACTGCAACTGTCCCTGCTGCCTTTAAACATGCTGTGGTCACACCTCTCCTTAAGAAGCCTTTACTCGACCTACTTGTCCCTCTAATTAACGACCCATCTCCCTCCTCCCTTTTCTCTCCAAATTACTTGAGCGTGCTGTTCACCACCGCTGCCTTGATTTTCTCTCCTCACATGCTATTCTTGACCCACTACAATCTGGTTTTCGCCCTCTCCACTCAACCGTAACTGCGCTTACTAAAGTCTCCAATGACCTATCACTGGCTAAATCCAGAGGTCTCTATTCCATCCTCATTCTTCTTGATCTTTCCGCTGCTTTTGACACTGTCGATCACAGCATACTCCTCGATACCCTGTCCTCACTTGGATTCCAGGGCTCTGTCCTTTCCTGGTTCTCTTCCTACCTCTCCCTCCGCACCTTCAGTGTTCACTCTGGTGGATCCTCTTCTACTTCTATCCCTCTGCCTGTCGGCGTACCTCAGGGTTCTGTTCTTAGTCCCCTCCTCTTTTCTATCTACACTTCTTCCCTTAGTTCATTAATCTCATCCCATGGCTTTTCCTACCATCTCTATGCTGATGACTCCCAAATCTACCTTTCTACCCCTGATATCTCACCTTGCATCCAAACCAAAGTTTCAGCGTGCTTGTCTGACATTGCTGTCTGGATGTCTCAACGCCACCTGAAATTAAACATGACCAAAACCGAGCTTCTCATTTTTCCCCCCAAACCCACCTCCCCACTCCCCCCATTTTCTATTTCTGTTGATGGCTCTCTCATTCTCCCTGTCTCCTCAGCTCGAAACCTTGGGGTCATCTTTGACTCTTCTCTCTCCTTCTCTGCTCATATCCAGCAGATTGCCAAGACCTGTCATTTCTTTCTTTACAATATCCATAAAATCCGCCCCTTTCTTTCCGAGCATTCTACCGAAACCCTCATCCACACCCTTGTCACCTCTCGTTTAGACTACTGCAATCTGCTTCTTGCTGGCCTCCCACTTAGTCACCTTTCCCCTCTCCAATCGATTCAAAACTCTGCTGCCCATCTCGTCTTCCGCCAGGGTCGCTTTACTCATACTACCCCTCTCCTCAAGTCGCTTCACTGGCTCCCTATCCGTTTTCGCATCCTGTTCAAACTTCTTCTACTAACCTATAAATGTACTCACTCTGCTGCTCCCCAGTATCTCTCCACACTCGTCCTTCCCTACACCCCTTCCCGTGCACTCCGCTCCATGGATAAATCCTTCTTATTTGTTCCCTTCTCCACTACTGCCAACTCCAGACTTTGCGCCTTCTGTCTCGCTGCACCCTACGCCTGGAATAAACTTCCTGAGCCCCCACGTCTTACCCCATCCTTCGCCACCTTTAAATCTAGACTGAAAGCCCACCTCTTTAACCTTTCCTAACCACTAGAACATACAAAGTGAAATCAAATTCAAACATATCATCACCGTGGAAAGCAGACTACGGAGTACCTCAAGGATCACCACTATCACCGATCCTTTTCAACCTAATGATGACCCCACTAGCTAAGTCCTTATCATACCAAGGCCTCAACCCATTCATCTATGCAGACTGTCACGTCTGTGCTCACCTTGCCCTCTGGTAGCCAGAACCGGTGGCTGCTATGAACTGCCATATACTGTCTTGCTGTTCCTACTCGGTCGACTTTAGCCCACTCCAGTCCGGATCTTCCAGGCTGCCAGATCTGTCTGTCTTGTTTGGCCCTGCACAGCACCCGTAGCTGCCTGGTGATTGCTGCAGCTGAAGCCTCAGCTGCTGCAGGGCTTATTAGCCATTCTGAAATCTCTCTGCTTGCCTTTGCATTGTGTCTAAGGCCCTGGTATGTTGGTGCTTGTTGCACTTCTGCTAGTCCGGTTGTTTGCCTGAGATTCTTGCCTGTTTCTAGTTAGTCTGTGTTTAGTTTAGGTTTTAGTTGCTTTCCTTGCCTGGTTTCTTGTTTGTAATTCTGTGTTTAGTTTCTGTTTGTCTGTGTTCTGGCTTTGGGGCTGCTTGCAGCTCTTAGTTCTGTGTCTTGTTAGTCAGTGTTTGTTCCCTGTTTAGTGGCTGTTCTGCAGCTTTCTGTTCTACCCTTTAGCTTTCCCTTCCTTGCCCAGTCTCCTGCCTTGCTGCCCATGTTCCTCCCTTTCCCCTCTGACCCTCAGTCCCTGTGCTGCCTTGCTGTTATCCAGTCCTGCCCTGTCCAGCAAGTCCTGCTGGCCACCTGAAGCCCAGAGCTCAACTCTTGGTGAAAAGTGGCCAAGTGCAGGTGAAGCCTAACTGCTTGCCTGAGATTTGCCCTGTTTCTAGCGTGGGGTGGTTTTGCCTGCCACTGCCGCTCTTCGGCAGTGGACCAAGGGCTCACAACCTAGTTTCCAGTTTTGAGAACGTGACACAGACAATGTCACAATATACATTCCTTACAAACATACTCTGAAATATCTATATGCAAATGCTAGGAGTCTAAGAAATAAGATGGGAGAGTTGGAATATATTGCACTAAATGAAAAATTGGATATAATAGGCATTACTGAGACCTGGTGGAAGGAGGATAACCAGTGGGACACTGTCATACTGAGGTACAAAGTATATCATAGTGATAGGGTGGACCGGACTGGTGGAGGGGTAGCATTGTATATTAATGAGAGCCTTGACTCAGATAGATTACAAATTCAGCAGGACACAAATCACACCTTTGAATCATTGTGGGTTGAAATTCCATTATTAAAAGGGAAAAAGACAGTGATAGGAGTGTACTACCGTCCGCCTTGCCAGGATGAGCAGGAAGACACATAAATGATAAAAGAAATCAGAGACGCAAACCAAATGGGCAATGTGATAATAATGGGTGACTTCAATTATCCAAATATAGACTGGGTAAATGTAACATCGGGACATGCTAGAGAGGTACAATTCCTTGATGAAATCAAGGACAGCTTTATGGAGCAGCTGGTGCAGGAGCCGACGAGAGAAGGAAAAATTCTAGACTTGGTCCTTAGTGGAGCGCATGATCTGGTGAGGGACGTTATGGTACTGGGGCCGCTTGATAACAGTGATCATAATATCATCAGTTTTGATATCAACCTTGAAGTAACTATACAGAGGAAGTCAAATACATTTGTGTTTAACTTTAAAAAAGGAGACTATGATAAAATGAGAAGAACGGTTAAAAAAAACTTAGTGGGGCAACTGAGAGGGTAAACACTGTACAACAGGCATGGACACTGTTCAAAAATACCATCCTGGAGGCCCAGGCCAAACATATTCCGCGAATTAGAAAAGAAAGGCGGAAGTCCAAAAGACAGCCGGCATGGTTGAAAAGTGAGGTGAAGGAAGCTATTAGGGCTAAAAGAAACACCTTCAGAAAATGGAAGAAGGAACCGTCTGAAAATAACAAGAAGCAGCATAAGGAATTTGAAAGCAAATGCAAGGCGGAGATAAAGAAGGCCAAGAGGGATTACGAAAAAAGATAGCATTAGAGGCAAAAAACATAGCAAAATTTTTTTTGGTATATTAAAAGCAGGAAGCCGGCAAAAGAATCAGTTGGGCCGCTGGATGACCGAGGGGTAAAAGGGGCGATCAAGGAAGATAAAGACGTAGTGGAGAGATTGAATGAATTCTTTGATTTGGTCTTCACCGAGGAAGATTTGGGTGGGATACCGGTGTCAGAAATGGTATTTCAAGTGGATGAGTCGGAGAAACTTACTGACTTCACAGTAAACCTGGAGGATGTAATGGGGCAGTTCAGCAAACTGAAGAGTAGCAAATCTCCTGGACCGGATGGTATTCATCCTAGAGTACTGATAGAACTGAAAAATGACCTTGCGGAGCTACTGTTAGTGATATGCAATTTATCCTTAAAATTGAGCGTGGTACTGGAAGATTGGAGGGTGGCCAATGTAACGCCGATTTTTAAAAAAGGTTCCAGGGGAGATCCAGGAAATTATAGACCGGTGAGTCTGACGTCGGTGCCGGGGAAAATGGTAGAGGCTATTATCAAAAACAAAATTACAGAGCACATCCAAGACCAAGTCAGCACTGCTTTTGTGTGGGGAAATCTTGCCTGCCCAATTTACTTCAATTCTTTGAAGGAGTAAACAAACATGTGGACAAAGGGGAGCCGGTTGATATTGTGTATCTGGATTTTCAAAAGGCGTTTGACAAGGTACCTCATGAAAGGCTACAGAGGAAATTGGAGGGTCATGGGATAGGAAGAAATGTCCTATTATGGATTAAAAACTGGTTGAAGGATAGGAAACAGAGAGTGGGGTTAAATGGGCAGTATTCACAATGGAGAAGGGTAGTTAGTGGGGTTCCTCAGGGGTCTGTGCTAGGACCGCTGATTTTTAATATATTTATAAATGATTTAGAGATGGGAGTAACTAGCGAGGTAATTAAATTTGCTGATGACACAAAGTTATTCAAAGTCGTTAACTCACGACAGGACTGTGAAAAATTACAAGAGGACCTTACGAGACTACGAGACTGGGCGGCTAAATGGCAGATGACGTTTAATGTGAGCAAGTACAAGGTGATGCATGTGGGAAAAAAGAACCCGAATTATAGCTACGTAATGCAAGGTTTCACGTTAGGAGTTATGGACCAAGAAAGGGATCTGGGTGTCGTCGTTGATAATACACTGAAACCTTCTGCTCAGTGTGCTGCTGCGGCTAGGAAAGCAAATAGAATGTTGGGTATTATTAGGAAAGGTATGGAAAACAGGTGTGAGGATGTTATAATGCTATTGTATCGCTCCATGGTGCGACCGCACCTTGAGTATTGTGTTCAATTCTGGTCGCCGCATCTCAAGAAAGATATAGTAGAATTGGAAAAGGTTCAGCAAAGGGCGACTAAAATGATAGCGGGGATGGGACAACTTCCCTATGAAGAAAGACTAAGGAGGCTAGGGCTTTTCAGCTTGGAGAAGAGACGGCTGAGGGGAGACATGATAGAGGTATATAAAATAATGAGTGGAGTGGAACAGGTGGATGTGAAGCGTCTGTTCACGCTTTCCAAAAATACTAGGATTAGGGGGCATGCGATGAAACTATAGTGTACTAAATTTAAAACGAATCGGAGAAAATATTTCTTCACCCAATGCAAAATTAAACTCTAGAATTTTTGCCGGAGAACGTGGTGGAGGTGGTTAGCTTAGCAGAGTTTTAAAAGGGGTTAGACGGTTTCCTAAAGGACAAGTCCATAAACCACTATTAAATGGACTTGGGAAAAATCCACAATTCCAGGAATAACATGTATAGAATGTTTGTACGTTTGGGAAGCTCGCCAGGTGCCCTTGGCCTGGATTGGCCACTGTCGTGGACAGGATGCTGGACTCGATGGACCCTTGGTCTTTTCCCAGTGTGGCATTACTTATGTACTTATGTACTAACATGATCTGACAGAAATCACCAACTAAATCAAGCTCAGCTTGAACATCATGGATTTATAGGCAAATGCATTTCAACTAAAACTCAATACAGAAATAACACACTGTTTCATCCTCTCATCCCAACACAATACGAATAAACCCACAAATATAAACACCCCAGATTACACCTTCCCTATCTCAGACAGCCTGAAAATCCTCGGTGTTACAATCGACCGTAACCTTACACTTGAGAGCCAAGAGCAATCTACAACTAAGAAAATGTTCCACTCAAAGTGGAAACTCAAACACGTGAAACCATTCTTCCCAAGGGAAACATTTTGCAACATGATACAATCAATGGTACTAAGCCATGTAGGCTACTGCAATGGAATTTATGCGGGATGCAAAGAACAAATCATAAAGAAACTTCAGACCACTCAAAACATGGCAGCCAGGCTTATATTTGGAAAAACGCGATTCAAAAGCACCAAACCCCTCCGAGAAAAACTGCACTGGCTCCCAATAAAAGAACCTATTGCTTTCAAAATCTGTACCCTGGTTCATAAAATTATCTACGGCGAAGCCCCAGGTTACATGTCAGCAGTGCATTTTTTGTAGAAAAAAAGGTGCCGGTACTCATTATGGGTGGGGTCACCACATATGGCTCCACCCCTATGATAGCCACACCCACATTAGCCACACCCCTTATATCAGCCATGGCGCATATAAACAGACATCATTGAAAATATACTAGTATAGGAGAAAAACAATAACTTGTGATTTTTTTTCATTATAAATCATTTCTGTAAGATGTTACAGCTCCAGTATACCCAGTGCAAAATAAGACAACAGATGTAAATTCTGAAATTGGACAAATTCCAAACACTAAAATGAAAATAAAATAATTTTTTTCTACCTTTGTTGTCTGGTGACTGTTTTCTATCCATACTGGTCCAAGTGTCTGATTCTGCTGCTCTCTATCTGTTCTCTTAACTCCGTTTCCAGGGCTTTCTTTTCATTTATTTCTTTACTTTCCTCCTTTCTTCTTCCATGTCCAGCATTTCTCCTCTCTCCCCGCCAACCCCTCCATCCATCCATGTCCAGCAATTCTCCTCTATCTCCTGCTCTGCTCTCCTCTCCATCCATTTCCAGCATTTCTCCTTCCTCTCCTGCCATCCCATCCATGTGCATCTCCTTCCTATCTTCCCTCCCCTCCATCCATGTCCAGCATGTCTCCTCTTCCCTCCCCTCCCATGTCCAGTGATTCTCCTCTCTCCCCTGCCCTCCTCTCCTATCCAAGTCCAGCAATTCTCTCTTCCTTGCCTTCCCCTTCCATCCATGTCCAGCAATTCTCCATTCTCCTCTCTCCCCTGCCCTACTATCCCATCCCCTCCATGTCCAGCGATTCTCTTTTGCCCCCTATCCTCCCCCTCCCTTCAATGTCCAGTGACTCGCCCCAGCCTCCACCTGCCCCTGAGATCATTCAAACCCCAGCCCCACTTGCCCAGCTCCCCAGCCCCACTTGCCCATACACACATACCCCCAGCCCTACTTGCCCACACACACACCACCAGCCCCACTTGCCCACGCACACACACACCCGAGCCCCACTTGCCCACACACACCCCCAGCTCCACTTGCCTCCACACACACACCCTCAGCCCTACTTGCCCACACACCCCCCCAGCCCCACTTGCCCACACACCCCCCCAGCCCTACTTGCCCACACACACATACCCCCAGCCCCAATTGGCCACACACACCCCCCAGCCCCAATTGGCCACACAACCCCCAGCCCCAATTGGCCACACATACCCCCAGCCCCAATTGGCCACACAACCCCCCAGCCCCACTTGCCCACACACACAGACCCCCAACCCTACTTGCCCACACACACACCCCAGCCCCAATTGGCCACACACACACCCCCAGCCCCAATTGGCCACACAACCCCCCAGCCCTACTTGCCCATACACACCCCCCAGCCCCAATTGGCCACACAACCCCCCCCCCCAGCCCCACTTGTCCACACACCCCCCCAGCCCCACTTACTCACCCTCCCCTGCTCGCTCCCTGCTGTTTGCACCGATCCCTGCCTCGTAAAACTTATTTTTTCGCGAACCAGCAGACTGAAGAAATAAAACAAACAGCTGACAGGCTTGCCTCCTTCGATCGCGTCGGCTGCTTCCTTTCCCTACATTCTCAGCGTGTCCCGCCCTCGAGGAAAGGAAATGACATCAGAGGAGGGCGGGACGCGCTCAGGATGCAGGGATAGGAAGCAGCCGACGCGATCGATGGAGGCAAGCCTGTCAGCTGTTTGTTTTATTTCTTCAGTCTGCCGGTTCGCGAAAAAATAAGTTTTACTAGGCAGGGATCGGTGCAAACAGCAGGGAGCGAGCAGGGGAGCCCCAGAAAAAAGGTGCCGGTACGCCGTACCGTCGCGTACCGGCAAAAAAAAAGCACTGCATGTCAGACTTCATAGACCTACCAACCAGAAACACAATCGGATCATCACAGACATACTTAAATCTCCACTATCCAAGCTGCAAAGGACTCAACTACAAATCAACTTATCCAGCTTCTCCTACATAAGCACACAACTGTGGAATGCACTACCAAAAGCTGTGAAAACAACTTACGACCACCTGAACTTCCGGAAATCACTAAAAACAAACCTGTTCAAAAAGGCATACCCTACCGACCCAACTTAAATGCCTGAACCCTGCAACACAACGAAACCAAAGCTCGTACTAGACACTACATAACTCTTCCTCTCTACGATTCCCTAATGTGTCTGTAACACCTGAACCTTATTCGACCACAACATTACTTTGTATTTGTTTCTCTACCGGAGTTGGCGAATGCCTTTATGGTACTATGTAAGCCACACTGAGCCTGCAGATAGGTGGGGAAATGTGGGATAAAAATGTAACAAATAAATAAATAATATGTTCCAAATCAAGAACATGGAATTTCAGACAACACAATGAACTGTTTCAGATGCAACTATGTACATGAAAAATATATCTTGAAAATATTCCCTTCTTACTATACTAAACAGTCTCTCTGACATTCTTCCCTTTCTCCTCTGGGCTCGGCCCCAGAGGGAACTCCTTTGTTATTAAGGTTCCTTATATTGCAAAGTGTTGAGCACACTGAGTCTCTACTCAAAGTGACCCTTTTGTAGGTTCTTTCTCCTCTGGAATACAGCTTCTGGCTCTGGTGGCAATTGCTGAATAGATGGTTAAGGTTTGATCTTGATTTCTCTTTCTATGCTATCTCTTTGTAGAACTTGGGGATGAGAAGTTGGTTTCCCATTCCAACGTCCTCCTTTAGCAAGTGCTACAGCTTTTGTAGGCTCTGGTGCTTGTTTGCCCCATGTTCCCCTCTCTAGGTACCTTGACCTGAATGACCAGAGACCTTCTCCCTCTTTAAATAGATGGACTTTCTGAGGTAAGAACCAAACCAGGTCCCCTAGCAATATCCTGGACAGTGGGTTTGAGAAAGCTATGTTGCTACTAGTGTTGGAGAGGTTGAGAAAACTATGGTTGGGTGTTGTGTGTACCTTTGTGGAGGGCAAAGGCTGACTGAGACTATGGTAGGATGTATGCTTGGGTATGTGTGTGCACTAGGGGAAGGTATCAGAGAGAGTAGCTTTCTTGGGAGGGAGTGTTGACAGAGAGGTATGGGATGTGTGTATACTGGGACGGATGGAGGGAGAAGCTTAGGGACGGGTTTAAACTAGTAAGGGAGTGAGCCTGATGGGGGGAGGGAGAGAATCCAGCCTGAGCTGGTAGACAGCTTAGGTGAAGCCAGTCCTGGAGCACAGAACTGCCAGGCATTTTTTCTGAGGAAAATTCCATGCAAAAAAATTACATTAAAAAAAAATGCAGAATTCTCCAGATTTTTTATTTTATTTTTTTGTGCAGTATTCCCCCAGGAATAGCAAAATACAGCTGCTTGATTCAGGAGATTAGCCAGACCTGCCATTTCGGGTGGGCCCCGAGTTAACCTGGGTGGGCCCTTCCCTCCCCCACCCCTGTACATGCAGTTTTTTTTAAAGCTTTCTCTCTGCCCCTACTATCGTCATCTTTCTCCCCCTTCCACCCAGCATCTGTTCCCCTCCTCTCTCCCTCCCCAGTCTACCTCTGAGTCATCACCAGCAGCGATTCCAGTAAGCAACCTATGCGAGCCCTGCAGGCTTCCCTCTACCACATCCCCGCCACCACCAGTGAAGAAACAGGAAGTGACATCATCGAGGGTGGGGTGCAATAGACGACTCAAAGGTAGACTGGGGGTGGGGGTGGGGGTTCGGAGAGAGTTGGGCAGCTGCCATAAGAGAGAAGGAGAGAGAGGAGTGAGGCACCGCCTGTGCCCATCCGTAACTATGACACTGGCTTGATTGTTAACCGGTGCTCCTTGATATTGTCTCATGTCTCCCTATCTGAAGTCATTACACTGACTGCATTTGAGCTATTGCATCGTTTAAGATCTTGGACTCGATACACACTAGCGATACACACTACACACTCGATGCCCTTCACTACCTCTCCACCATTTAAGAAATCTGTAATCCCTCTAAGGCACTCAAGATGGGAACTCTTGGATTGCAATATTTTGGACAGTATGTTCTTAAAGGTACAATTATTAGTTGGGATTACCACCGCTTATTAAAAGGGGCCCTTTGCTTTCATATGTAGCTACAGGTAGAGCCATACTGAACACTGTGCACAAGTGAGACAGGGGCACCAAAATTGCTCTGCATCCACTCTCTCATCTGCTTGGCCATGACACACTGGGGGGCCCTTTCACAGAGCGGCGGTAAGCCCAATGCGGGCTTACCATTCGCTCTTCTGGAACTACTACCAGCCCAACGCAGCCACCAGTGGTAGTCCCGTCCCAAGTGTACGCCATTTCCAGGGGAAAAAGAAAACCCTCGGAAATGTCTTGATTGGCAGTAACCTGGTGGTAATCGGGCATCACCATGCGCTGCCTGGTTACTGCCAGGTTAGCGTGGGAGCCCTTATCGACACCTCAATGGGTGGTGGCAAGGGCTCCCTGCCACATGGCCACACGGTAAGAGTTCTCTTACAACATGGCCATGTGTGTCTGGAGGCTTTATCCTACTGCGGTAAAAAGGGCTCTGGTGTGAGGGGAAAACGGTCCCCGTCACTAGCACAGGGCCCTTTTTCCCGCAGCTTGGTAAAAGGACCCCTGGGTGAGATGGGAGACACTAGGGGAGCAATGTTTAGGGGGAGATTTTAGCACACACCTGCTAGTCCCACCCCACTTTGCTCCAGCCCTGCCCACTCTACCTCCTAGCTCCAACCTTGCCCACCTCAACCCCACAGTCATTCCAGAAAATATCTGGTGACAACAGGGATGGATGAGAACTATAGATATCATTTCCCCTAATCTGTTAACTAAGCTTCCCTATCAGTCATTTTTATTGTCTTAGGATGTAGAACAACATTATAAATATTACGCCACATCCTAGAGCACTAGTACAGCTACTACTGGAAAACCAGAACAAGCCGAACTGCTACAGGTACTACACAGGAAATACACACTAGCAGAATCCTTAACCTTGGTCACATATCGAAAACACAGACAGACTCTCATCCAACAGAGAATAAGAGACCATAAATTAGAAGGAAACAGGCAGACAAAAACTGAAATGGAAACCTCTAAGAAAGCCACTCTACAAGCAATGCAGTGTCGGTAAACAAAAAAAACAGAAATGCATTTCCTTCTGTATACTGCAAAATACAAAAACAGAAAGATGTACTTTTCCCAAAACATTTTAGTTCCTAACAATTTTTTTTATTATGAAAAACCGTAGAACAATAGCCAAAATCAAACAATTGTACAGAAAAATGCAGTTATAAAAATATAATTGCAAATAAGCAAAATCAATACACAAAAGCAAAACGGAAAAATATTAAATCAGTGCACTTGAAACCCACAAAAATGGGGGGAATGAGCTCAAGATAGTTAACAAGAATGTAAGTAAATCAAAAGAAAAATGCTAACATGCTGCTACTGAAACCTCAGACCATAATATACTAGTACCTTAAACTGCAGATGAAGGAGAAATCAAAGAGGCTTAAAAGGCAGATACTTGAGCATGGGGGGAAATATACTTAAAAGGGCTATATTTATTTATTTATTTAAAAAACTTATATAACACTTAGGACCCTCTTTACTAGGCAGCGCTATAGGTGCACTAGTGCTTTTAGAGCATGCTAATGCTAGAAACACCCATAGGAATATATGAGTATCTCTAGCGTTAGTGAGCACTAATTTTTAGCATGAGCTAAAAATGCTAGCGCACCTTCATAAACAGGGCCCTTAATTGACTAACAGGCTTATTTTCGAAAGTGATCGCTGGCCATTTCCCGACATAAATCGGGAGTTGGCCGGCAATCTCTCAAAAGCGGCAAAATCAGTATAATTGAAAGCAGCTTTTTTGACAGCATCGCCGCTTTCCCATCACCTCGCCGGTGAAAGTTCAATGGGGCATGTCGGCAGTGTAGCGAAGGTGGGACATGAACGGGCATGGGCGTGGCTACCAAATGGACGACTTTCGCGGATAATGGAAAAAAAAGCGCTGTTAAGCAATATTTCACCGGGTTTACTTGGTCCTTTTATTTTCACGACCAAGCTTGAAAAAGGTGTCCCAACTGACCAGATGACCACCGGAGGGAATGGGGGTGACCTCCCCATAGTCCCCCAGTGGTCACCAACCGCCTCCCACACTAAAAAAATAAGAATAAAAAACTTTTTTTACCAGCCTGTATGCCAGCCTCAAATGTCATACCCAGCTCCCTGACAGCAGTATGCAAGTCCCTGGAGCAGTTTTTAATGAGTGCAGTGCACTTCAGGCAGGCAGACCCAGGCCCATCCCCCCCTACCTGTTACACTTGTGGTGGTAAATATTAAGCCGTCCAAACCCCCCCCAAAACCCACTCTACCCACATGTAGGTGCCCCCCTTCACCCATAAGGGCTATGGTAATGGTGTAGAGTTGTGGGGAGTGGGTTTGGGGGGATTTGGGGGGCTCAGCACCCAAGGTAAGGGAGCTATGCACCTGGGAGCTTTTTTTGTATTTTAAAAAAATTTTTAGAAGTGCCCCCTAGGGTGCCCGGTTGGTGTTCTGGCATGTCAGGGGGACCAGTGCACTACAAATGCTGGCTCCTCCCATGACCAAATGCCTTGGATTTCGTCGGGTTTGAGATGGCCGGCATTTTTTTCCATTATCGCTGAACAACAAAACCGGCGATCTCAAACCCTGCAAACTTTGGCATTTGGCCGGGCTAAACCGTATTATCAGAAAAAAAAGATGGCCAGCCATCTTTTTCGATAATACGGTTCCAGCCAGCTGTTGCACTACCGCCAAAATAGATCGCCGGGGCTCATTTTCAAAAGAGAAAAATGTAAAAAAAAGTGTCATAAAGCAGTATTTAGACAAATTTCCTCTCAAAACGTCCACATTGGTATTTTCAGAACAGTTTATCTATGCAATTTTCAGTGTGTCCAAATCACAAGGGGGTGTGTCAGGGGCATTTCAAAGGTGGGATTAGGGTATGCCTAACACTTGGACATTTTACAGCCATAATGGAACAAAACCAAAACGTCTACATGTCAGACCTCATAGACCTACCATCCAGGAACACAAAAAGGGCAGCACACACATTCCTGAATCTCCACTACCCCAGCTGCAAAGGACTAAAATATAAATTAACATATGCATCCAGCTTCTCATACATAAGCACGCAACTATGGAATGCACTACCAAACACCATAAAAACAATGCACGACCTAACAAACTTCCGAAGATCACTAAAAACCAACCTGTTCAATAAGGCATACCACAACGAGCCATCCTAAATACCAGACAATGAAACCTATACCAGAAGTGGACAAAACCAAACTCTGTACACTCGACTGCTTCATTCACTTTGTCACTAATGAACTTTAATGCAATCCACTTTATTCCTTATTCCGAAAATGAATTCTATATACATGTCACTTATGAACTTTAATGCAATACCACTTTGTATTCCTCATTGCGGAAATGGCGATCGCCATCACGGATTAATGTAAGCCGAATTGAGCCTGCAAATAGGTGGGAAAATGTGGGATACAAATGCAACAAATAAATAAATAAATAAATAAGGTGAAAACTTCAACATTTTAGTCTAGACCTGTTTTTATAATGAATAAGACACGAAAAGGTGCCCTAAATGACCAGATAACCAATGGAGGGATTCAGGGATGACCCCACTTACTCCCCCAGTGGTCATTGACCCCCTACCACCCCCTAGAAATGTAAATAAAAATAGTACTCACCAGCCTCTATGACTGCCTCAGATATTATAGCCAGGTCTATTAGAGCAGCACGCAGGTTCCTGGAGTAGTGTAATGGTAGGTGCAGAGCACTGTAGACAGGTGAACAAAGCCCATACCTCTCCCTAGCTGTTACACTTGTGGTGGAAATTGTGAGCCCTCCAAAACTCACTAAAAACCCACTTTACCCACATGTAGGTGCCCCTATTGGCTATTGTAGTGGTATACAGTTGGGGGTAGAGGGGTTTGGGGTGGGTTTTTGAGGGCTCAGCATACACAATAAGGGAGCAACAGTGAGATGTGTACCTGGGAGCATATATATATATGAAGTCCACAGCTGTACCCCCTAGGGTGCCCCATTGCTCTCCTGGGATATCTGGGGGACAGTCTTCTTAAAATGTTGGCCCCCACCTAAATCCCAATGGCTTGATTTTGTGTGTTTTTAACTTGTTCCTTTTTTTCCCCTGAAAATGGCCTAAAAAGATCAACACACAAAGCACAAAACCTTGTTCAAAATGGTATTTTCAAAAAAAGATAGACATTTTTCTTTTTTAAAAAATTGTTACATTTGCTAGTCAGATTTGGGACATTTAGCACAAAGGGCCTTATTCTACAAAGGTTATACTCCAAAATTTACACTCCTAAAATTTATGAGTATAATTTGTGATCCTAAATTTAAGAACATAATTTATGCTCCTAATTTAGGAGCATACTCTATGTTCCAAAATAGATTATGGAGGAGATTCTACATATGACACCTAAAAAATCGGTGCTGAAATCAGTGCTGACTAACTAAGAGTATTCTATAATCGATGCCTATATTTAGGTGCCGATTATAGAATACACTTAGTTCATATTTCAGTGTCTAAATTTATGCACATCCATTTACACCAATGAAAACTTGTTGTAAATCCCTGCACATAGATTTAGGCACACTAGGTCATTGACTGATCTGCACACAGGCAGGTTTTTTAGCTAGGAAAGGCAATGTTTAAGACTGTCAAGCTTTCAAGGCAGAAACTAGGTTCATGAGCCCTTGGGCCACTGCCGTGGAGCAGCAGTGGCAGGCAAAACCACCCCACACCAGAGACAAGGCAGAACTCTGACAGAAACAGCTAGCCTTCACCTGTGCTTGACCGCCCTTCCCCAGGAGTTGAGCCCCTGGGTGCAGGCGGCCGGCAGGACTTACCGGACAGGGCAGGCACTGGATACCAACTAGGCTGAACAGGGACTGAGGGTCAGAGGGGAAAGGAATATACATGGACAGCAAAGCAGGAAACTGGGCTAGGACTCACAGACAGACAATACTACACAAAGCAGGAAATGGACAAGCTAAAGGACAGGAACTGAAAGCTGCCATGCAGTCACTGAAACAGGGTACAAATACTGACAGACAAGAGACAGGACTGAAAGCTACAGAGCAGCCACTAAAACAGGGTACAAATACTGACAGACAAGAAACAGGACTGAAAGCTGCAGAGCAGCCACTAAGCAAGAGACACAGACAAACAGAAACTAGACAAGGAATACAGACCAGAAACAAGACTAGGGAAGTAAGCAAATAAACCTAAGCTAAACTACACGCAGATAACTAGAAACAGACAAGGAACTAAACAAGAAACCAGACTAGGCAGAAGTGCAACAAAGCACCAACAAACCAGGGACCTTAGACGATGCAAAGGCAAACTCAGAAGGTTTCCAGGTGGTAATAAACCCATCAGCAGCTGAAACTCACTGCAGGAATCATGAGGCAGCTACAAGTGAGGCTAGCTGCCAAACTTCAAACCAAGTCTGGAGGGCTGGAATACCTGGACCGGACCGGAAAGAAAGTCTGGAAAGTCTATGGCAGCCACCGGTTCTGGCCACCAGAGGGCGAGAGGAACACAAACCAAGACACAGGCAGAAAGCATACTGAAGCACAGAGAGGCTTAACACACACAGGTGCAGTATAGTGGAGTAATCAGAGCCATGCTGGAAGCAGCCAGCACACAGAGACAGAGACAGAATTAACTCAGGAAGAACAGACAGAAGCCAGCTCAGAAGCTGACCGCCGGAAATAAGGTGTGTCTGAGAGGGGTCACGACCCCAATCATGACAAAGACTGCTTAAGTGTATTTGTTGGAGGAGCTGGTTGTGAAAAAGCAGAGGATTCAGTGGAAGTTGAAACCAGTGCTTAAGTGTTAGCATTACACGATGACCACATGCCAAAGAGCAATTGAGCCAAGTACCTTCCTATTGTCTCTCAAGTACCTTTCCCTGACCAAGAGCAACTCCACCCTCTTGGTTGACTTGCTAGTATCCAAAGACAGCCAGAAAAGTCAGAAGGAGAAATTGTTTTGTATTGACAACTCTGTGAACACTTTAACACTTTAAGCAAGCATAAGAAAGATTAAGAAATAAATTAGCTTAAAACGACTGTAGCAGAATTGATCAGAAAATCTGAAGCAGGGCAACAGAGGGAAAAGGAATTGTACAACTTGAGTTCCTTATGCTGCATGTATAACACCTCCCTGCTAATTACACTGAAGGTGTTCTGAAGTAGGTATCTTCCAACTTGAGCTCCCTGTGGAGCATGTATGACACCTCCCTGCTAATTACCTTGAAGGTGCTCTGAAGTTCCCCCATCTCCCCTGCCTCCAGCCAAAACCAGAAACAGGAGCCCTGAAGACTAAGGCGGTTAGCTTAGTGGAGTTTAAAAAAGGTTTGGCCGGCTTCCTAAAGGAAAATTCCATAGACCGTTATTAAATGGACTTGGGGAAAATCCACTACTTCTGGGATAAGCAGTATAAAATGTTTTGTACATTTTTGGGATCTTGCTGGGTATTTGTGACCTGGATTGGCCACTGATGGAAACAGGATGCTGGGCTCGATGGACCTTTGGTCTTTCCCAGTATGGCAATACTTATGTACTTAAAGTACAAATATGCTATAAGACAGACCAAAAGATCATACTATAAAACTAAAATAGGGACAGATTACAAAGACACAAAGAAATTATACCAATTCGTGAACAAACTCCTAGACATCCCATCTGCAGATAAACTTGCCAAGTATTTCAATGAAAAAATAGTAAGCCTACGCAACATGTTACCTCAGGAAAACACTGACATCGAAAACTTCCTTAACGAGTTAGATCCAACCACAGGAGAATACCCGGCTGACCGTACCTGGTTAAATTTTGCCTTCCTCACTGTCGATACAGTTGCACGGGCAATCAGCAGGTTCTCCGACACTCACTGTAAACTAGATACCTGCCCCAACTACTTAATGAAATCCGCCCCTGACTGCTTCATAGTAGACCTCACATCCCACCTAAACTACATGCTACAGCAAGTTCTCTTCCCTAAGGAAAATGGCAATATACTACTCACCCCAATACCAAAAGACACCAAGAAAAAAACAAATGAAATTACTAACTACCGTCCAGCAGTGGCGTAGCAGGGGGGGCTGCCTCCTGGGGCGGGGCGGTTCGCCGTTGCACCCCCCCCGGGTGCAGCACGATGACACCCCCCTTCCCCGACCAGCTCCCACACCCTACCTTTAAAAAGAATATGGGGAGGCGAGGCGAGGTGCAGCGCCTCGCGCTTGCCCTGCATGTGAAAGAAATGTGGACCGTCGGGCCTTCTCTCGCTCAGTCTGTCCCGCCCTTGCGGAAATAGGAAGTTGCGTCAGCGGAGGGTGGGACAGATAAAGTGAGGGAAGACCCGACGGTCCACATTTCTTTTATGTGCAGGGCAGGCGCGAGGCGCTGCGCCTCGCCTCCCGATATTCTTTTTAAAGGTAGGGTGCGGGAGCTGGTCGGGGGGGGGTGTCAATTCACCGAGGGGGGGAGCTGGCAGGGAGCACCCCCCCCCCCGAGCTGACACCCGGGGCGGACCGCCCCTCCCGCTCCCCCCTTGCTACGCCACTGCCGTCCAGTAGCATCCATCCACATGGAAAGCATGGTAACCAAACAACTTACAGATTACATAAACAAATTCTCAATATTACACAAATCACAGTCAGGTTTCCGCCCCCTCCACAGCACAGAAACAGTACTACTCACTCTCCTAGCCAAATTCAAGCAATAGGCAAAAACATCCTCCTCCTCCAATTCGACATGTCTAGCACATTCGACATGGTAAACCACAATCTATATTAATAAATCCCACCTTGAACGTTCTGAAGCTCACTCCAAGGCAGAGAAGCACAAAAATCCTGTAGTCTTCGTAGGCTAGGACCAGTCACCCTCACTCATAGACCCGCCCTCAGTCACGCCCCATCTGTACATAAAACGCTACCTCAACATTCTGAAGACACCCTGCTGAAGCCATCTGCAAAATCCCTAAACAGTTTGTTAGTTCATGGTGGTGAAGCCATCCAACACACCATGTCTCTCTGCCCCGCCCTTGAGGGCGGAACACAGAGAGTAAAGGGATCCATAAAGGCACCCCTACCAACTGGCAACTCCCTCCAACAAACAACGACCCAGGCAGGGGGAGTGTTTCCGTACTCCTCCCCCTGCCTAGGAATCGCTACAGACTGCTGGCAAACTCCCCAACCACACGACCACAAAAGCCACCCGCAACCCCCCCCCACACACACACAAACACACACACACAAAGACACAAACACACACACACACACACACACAAACACACACACACACAAACACCCACACACACACAAACACACACATACACACAAACACACACACACACACACACACAAACAAGCACACACACACACACAAACAAGCACACACACACACAAACACACACACACACACACACACACACACAAACACACACACAAACACACACTCATAAACACACACACACACACACAAACACACACACACACACAAACACACACACAAACAAACACACACACAAACAAACACACACACAGAAACACACACACACACAGAAACACACACACAGAAACACACACACACACAAACAGCCTCGACGGTGCAACTCTAAGTGCCCCCCCCCCGCCGCATCGCCACAACAACCCGTGCAACGGGGCATCAGAAAGCCCCTACCCCCTTCCCTCCTCGCCGCATCACCCAACCCCTCCCCCGCCGGTTCACCAAGCCCCTCTCCCCCCCCCCCCACATCGACCGCCTCGCCACCCGCGACCGCTAATACAAACTCTGTCCGGCGGCTGCTGCTGCTTCTATTCAGCAGCAGCAGCCGTACATAAAGAAAACAAACAAACAAAAAACAACCTCCTAAAACGCACCTCCGTGGAGAACCATCTCACATTGGCTGACGTCTCTGCAGCCGCTCCTCCTCTCCCCTCAACGTCAGTGCCCCTGCCGGAAGACCCCGGAGAAACGCCGAGATGTCAGAGGGGAGAGGAGGAGCGCATGCTGAGACTTCAGCCAATGTGAGATGCTTCTCAACGGAGGTGCGTTTTAGGAGGATTTTTTTTTTTTTTGGTTTTCTTTATGTACGGGCTGCTGCTGCTGAATAGCAGAAGCAGCAGACGCCGGACACAGTTTGTATTAGAGGTTGCGGGTGGCAAGGGAGTTGGATGAGGGGGGGAGGGGCTTGGTGATGTGCCACGGTGGGGGGGTCGGGTGATGCGCGAAGGGGGGACAAGGGGCTTTCTTTGGGTGCTGCACCGGCTGGGGGGGGGAAGGGGGGTCTCGCTGGACATGGGTGGCTGGAAGGAAGCAGGGGGAGGGGAGGGGAGAGTCGCTGCACATGGGTGGCTGCAGGGGGGGCAGGGAACAGAGAGATGGGGATGGGGCTCCACACACCACATGGGTGCCTGCAAGGGGGACAGGGGATACAGGACGGACACTGCAGGGCGGGCAGTGGGACAGAAGGGTTGGTGGTTATCGGGGGGACAGGTGGGTCGATGGACATGGCTGGGCACAGGGGGGGAACAGGGAAAAAGGATAGGAGCGTCCTCAGATATGGTTGGCGGCACAGGAGATGAGGGTCGCTGGACATGGGTAGCTGCAGGGGGGGCAGGGGAGAGAGGAGGGACACTGCACATGCGTGCCTGCAAGGGGACAGAAGTGATGCTGAGGGGGGGGGGGGGCTGAGACCACATGGGTGGCTGCAGGGGGAGCAGGGGAGACAGGAAGGATGCAGCAGGGGGAGAGGAGGGTTGATGGGCATGGGTGGCTGCAGGGAGATGCTGGACATGGGTGGCTGAACACGGGGAGAGGAGGGTCGCTGCACATGCCTGGCTGCAAGGGGGCAGGGGAGAGGGAGAGGGTGAGGGGGTTCCTCACATCACACACACAGTCACTCATTCTCTGTCTGTCACATACACTCTCACTCACACACTCATTGTCTTTGTCCCTCTCTCTCACACAGTGTCACACAGAAACACAAATACTGTCTCTCACACACTCTCTCTCTCTCGCACAAACACATACACTCTGTCTCTCTCTCTCACATTCTCTCTCTGACACACACGCTCCATCTCTCACACACGCTCTTTCTGAAACATACACTCCAAGGAAAACCTTGCTAGCGCCCGTTTCATTTTTAACAGAAACGGGCCTTTTTTACTAGTATATTAATAAGACTACTAGATAAGTTCGGGATTGATGGAAACATACTAAGCTGGATCAAGGGTTTCCTAACCACAAGAACATATCAAGTAAAATCAAACTCAAACATATCATCACCATGGAAAGCAGACTGTGGAGTACCACAAGGATCACCGCTATCACCGATCCTCTTCAACCTAACGATGACCCCTCTAGCCAAGTCCTTATCCAACCAAGGCCTTAACCCCTTCATCTATGCAGACGATGTCACAATAGACACTCCTTACAAATCTAAACTGACAGAAATCACCAACGAAATCACGACCAGCTTTAACATCATGGAATCCAGGGCAAATTGAATTTATTTTAATTTACTTAGCAGACCTCGCATAGTCCCAGACTAATCTACCCAGCCTAGGCACCTAGGAACTGCACAAACAGGACACAGGGATTCTGTAAACATGAGAAAGTAGCTGTCAAAGTTTATTAGCTCACTTACCAAAAGCCAGATTAGTACAAAATCATCACAGGGCATATATCAGACACTCGTTTCTAGGGGTGTGCTGGTAAATTTTTAACAACAGGCTCTTTCTCTGGACATAGCCAGCTCTGCAGTTGGAAGGGCCAGGGGTGGCCGGGGGGAGGTGGGGGAGCAACACTTGCCTCCCTCTCCTCCCTCCCTTCGTGCGGGCACGCTAGGCATACCTTTCCTGGCAGCCAATAAATGGACTGCCTCCACTCCCAACGTCTTGCTTTGAGCAGCATGCTGGAACTTCTCTCACATGCTCCAGAAGTCCCAACCTGCTGCTCAGAGCTGGAAACAAGGAGTGGGGAACAGCAGCAGTCTATTTACTTGGCTGGCAGGGCTCAGCATCCCCACAAGCAAAGTAAAAGAGAATTCAGCAGGGGGCCCAAGCCCATATTTTGGGAGCCAGTTGTTAAAGTAGCCATGGAGGGCCCTACTTTAACAACCGGCTCCCAAAATTCTTAAAAACTTAACAACCGGCTCTTGCGAGCCTGTGAGAGCCTGCTCCAGCACACCACTGCTCGTTTCTCATATTGGGAGTGCAGAGCTCCGTGACACACAATGGGTGCCGTCAGCATTTTCTGTAGTCTTGGGGCAATGCCTTAGCTACTAGCCTTTATATACATTTCTTCTGTCATTGATCTCTATTAGGTTTTCATTTTCCCACTGCCAGTCTTTGCATATTATCAGTTGATAATTATGACTTCACATGTTTCCAAGTATCAACATCTTTGCTAATAATGAGTTCACATGCTTACAAGTTCTCCTTCAGCCCCCCTGGAAGTTCTTACTTTAATTTCGTCTTGACCCACTGTTATCTGCCTTAAACAAAACATCTTCACTCGCAACCTCTTGTTATTGTCTGTCCACCTGTTGTTATGAGAACAGATTCCGTCTTCCTCTGTCAGCTTCTCAGTTGCTTACTTCAGCATTTTACAGTACTGACAATGTCTGGGTCAGACATGCTCTTTGATTTTTGGAGGCCTAGTTCCCAGTTTGACCTGTATTTCACTGAAGGCAACTGATACCATTTTTCTACAAAATGCATTTCAACTAAAACTCAACAAAGAAAAAACACACTGTCTTATCCTCTCATCTCAGCTGAGAGCGAGCCAAGAAACCCGTAGGCGGCCACGGAGGTCAGCAGGCTGAGGGTCGGCTGATGCCTGGCCTGGATCAGGATGGTGGAGCGGAAGGCACTGCTGAGCCGAGCCTTCTCGTGGACATCCTCCCTGGATGGGTCGCCGCCCGAAAGCCAGCCGCAGCTTCCATCTCGGGAAAGCAGCACGGCCCTGCCGAGAACCAACCGTAGCTTCCTCTCGTCTTGGGAGCATAGCGCTACCCTACCGGACCCAGCGCCCTTCCACACCACTTGTTGCTGGCTAGGCAGCTGTGCTCCCGGCCTCCGCCGCTCACTGAGAGGAGTGCCAGCCGACCGAGCGCCTGCCCAGGAGGTAGGGTGGGGAAGAGAGTGGGGAGCCCTGCGCACATGGCTACGGAGCTGGGGAAGGCAGGCGAGCGGAGTGGCCTTAGAGCAGCCTCGGCGGCATTTCTCGAGGCGAGATGCGTGGGACCTGAATAGCCCGCAGCCAGTCCACGCTGTTCCATGCCCAACGCACCGGCCGCCAAGCTGGGATCGGCCTGCGTCCGCTGGGAAGCGACCCGAACCCTGTGCCCTGAGAACATCGAACTGTGAGTAGGTCACCGGTGGTTGTGAATAAAGCATCCGAGACTAAGGAGACGTGGAGGGGCATAATCGAACGTCACCAGCCAAATAGATCGCCGGTGATCTATGTTAGTGGCGGCGCTACAGCTGGCCAGAACCGTATTATCGAAAAAGATGGCCAGCCATCTTTTTTTTCGTTAATACGGTTTAGCCCGGCCAAATGCCTTGGAGTTCGCCGGGTTTGAGATGGCCGGGTTTGTTTTTCAGCGATAATGGAAAAAGTTGCCGGCCATCTCCAACCCGGCGAAATCCAAGGCATTTGGTCTTGGGAGGAGCTAGCATTTGTAGCGCACTGGTCCCCCTGACATGCCTCTCGACGGATGAGCTCGCCTTCTCTGATCCAAACCCGAAGGCAAGCTGTTTGCGACCAAATACTGCAAAGTCCCCAGTTTTCTGGTTTATAACTTTGACGGCTGAGATACTCAATTGTTGTATGCTCAGTTGCTTATATAGGAAAGCTGGTCATAATTCGGTAAAAGATACAAGGAACATTCCTTGTCGTCTGCATAACATACAAAAGTCTTGCCATGTTTAGTCACTAAACATCTTGTCTTCAGATTTTTCTGCATTGCGTTAAAAAAGGATATACTGTAGGGAAATATCCTTCGTGGACTTCTTGTATAGTTAATACTTCTATTGTGATGTAAAGACTCTGGGCGCAGATGCGAGACAAAAGGTAAAATGCCTTCTGAAAATCCAGATACACAATATCAACTGGCTCACCTTTATCCACATGTTTGTTCACTCATTCAAAGAAATGTAGTAGATTGGTGAGGCAAGATTTCCCTTCACTTAATCCATGTTGACTTTAGTCTCATTAATCCATGCTTTTGAATATGCTCTGTAATTTTGTTCTTAATAATTTTGCCCGGCACTGACGTCAGACTCACCAGTCTATAATTTCCCAGATCTCCTCTGGAACCTTTTTTAAAAATCGGTGTTACATTGGCCACCATCCAATCTTCGGGTACCACGCTCGATTTTAAGGATAAATTACATATTTCTAACAATAGCTGCACAAGCTCATTTTTCAGTTCTATCAGTACTCTGGGACGAATACCATCCGGTCCAGGAGATTTGCTACTCTTCGGTTTGTAGAACTGCCCCATTACATCCTCCAGGTTTACAGAGAATTCATTAAGTTTCTCCGACTCGTCAGCTTTGAATACCATTTCTGGCACCAGTATCCCACCCAAATCTTCCTCGGTCATTCATTACCTTTATAGTATATCTTTTTACAAAGTCAACGGAATTTTTTACATAATGATTTATATATCTCCCTGCATTTATTTTCATAAGTCCTGTACTCTTTCTCACGTTCAATTCCACCTCACATCGCATTATATGGGTTACCTCATAGTCTCTCATGGGGTTTCTGAATACTAACCATCTCCGTTCCTCTGAGCTATGTCATGTATGCTAATTTTTTGACCTCATGGAATTCCTTATTTAACTTTTATTTCCCATTTAAATTTTAAGTCTCCAATTATGTGTTGGCTTATACAATTGTCCAGCAAAGCTCCGTTGTTTTTTTAACATACTTTTTTTAAACATACATTTTTTATGCTCTTATGAATGTAGCACACGTCATCGTTACGTCACCTTACCCGTTTTTCCCGCGCTTTTTTCTTATAATGGACTCTCATTTTTTGTTTAAGCATACAGGTTAGTCCCTTTTCATTTATACTTTGCTGTAACAAATACACATTTTTTTGATTTTATTCACCATGATATCCCATTTTATTAAGGTCAGACTCTCTCTCTCTCTCTATATATATATATACTTTTTTATGTATCTGTTTAGGTAATTTTCTTTTTTGTCCACCAGTCACATATACACACATACATATGAATGGTTCCCTTTCACACCATTACTATTCAATGTCATTTTTTTCTGTTGATATAATTACTGAAGTAAAAAACTATATCTCTGTTACATATCCATGTTTTAATAGTTTGTTCAATATTTCAATGTAATATGTATGCTACAGATATACACGCATACAACCATACCTTCATTATTGTTCAAACTTATATGTATTTTTATCTTTTGGTTTATATTTTGTTTTTGTCTGAATTTTATTCTTATACATTCTTTTTATTCATAGACTGCTGATGTAGGCCTTTTGGCCGAAACACAACATTGTGTCAAGTCATTTTATTGTTCAATAAACTTTGTTTTTTTATTACTTCTGTGGTCCGGTCTTTGGGAATCCTGGTTTATATTCCCACTTTCCTCTGTTGTTGAGTTTCACCATGGGATTCTCTTTTGTTTTTGAACAGAAATTTTTGACCCTCGCAGTCGCTCCTCTAAGTTTTTTTTCACCGTTCTTCTCATTTTATCATAGTCTCCTTTTTTTAAAGTTAAACGCTAACGTATTTGGTTTCCTATCGGCCTTATTTTCAAAAGTAATGGGCACCCATATTTCGACCCAAATTGGGAGATGGGCGCCCATCTCGCAAAGGCGCCCAAATTGGTATAATCGAAAGCCGATTTTGGGCGTCTTCAACTGCACTCCATCCCGGGAACGAACAAAGTTGACGGGGGCGTGTCATAGGCGTGGTGAAGGCAGGACTGGGGCATGTTTATCGGCCGAGGAGAGATGGGCACCTTCGGCTGATAATCGAAAAAAAGGGCGGCAGAAGCGAGAATTTGGGTCGCTTTTGCTGGACCCTTTTTTTTCACGACCCAAGTCCCAAAAAAGTGCCCCAACTGACCAGATGACCACCAGAGGGAATCAGGGATGACCTCCCCTGACTCCCCCAGTGGCCACTAACCCCCTCCCACCACAAAAAAAAGAACTTTAAAAACTTTTTTTGACAGCCTGTATGGGAGCCTCAAATGTCATACCCAGCTCCCTGTCAGGTTTCACGTGGAACCTCTGGGTTCATGAGCCCTTGGACCACTCCTGAGGAGCGGCAGCGGCAGGCAAATCACCCAAACAGGAGACAAGGCAGACCACACACAGACAGGCAAAGGCCAGACTGGAGCAGCTGGACTGGAACAGAAGAACTAAGCAGCAGCAGTGGCGTATCAAGGGGGGGCGGTGGGGGTGGTCCGCCCCAGATGCACTCCGCTGGGGGGGTGCCGTGCGCCGGTCAGCTTCGTTCGTTTCCATGCTCCCTCTGCCCTGGAACAGGTTACTTCCTGTTCCGTGGCAGAGGGAGCTTGGAAACGAACGAAGCTAACGAGGAGGGCTTTAGATTTGTTAGGAACTGGGCAACATTCTGGGGAAGGGGGAGCCTATTCCGAAAGGATGGGCTCCATCTTAACCAGAGTGGGACCAGGCTGCTGGCATCGGCGTTTAAGAAGGAGATAGAGCAGCTTTTAAACTAGAAATGGGGGGAAGGCCGACAGTCGCTCAAAAGAGCATGGTTCGGGATAAGGTATCTTTCAAAGATATCACCATAACAGGGAAGATAGAGTATCCTGATAGTGAGGTTGCAAAAGAGATTGTAGTAGATCGGGTATCTTTAAATAACAATAAAAATCAGACAAAAGATTGCCAATTAATACTGTCAAGTACTAAGCATGATGTACTTAGGAACAACAAACATAGTTTGAAATGTCTATATGCGAATGCCAGGAGCCTAAGAAATAAGATGGGGGAGTTAGAATATATTGCACTAAATGAAAAATTAGATATAATAGGCATCTCTGAGACCTGGTGGAAGGAGGATAACCAGTGGGACACTGTCATACCGGGGTACAAATTATATCGTAGTGATAGGGTGAATCGGATTGGTGGAGGGGTAGCATTGTATATTAACGAGAGCCTTGAATCAAATAGATTGAAAATTCTGCAGGAAGCAAAACACTCCTTGGAATCACTGTGGATTGAAATTCCATGTGCAAAGGGGAAAAGGATAGTGATAGGAGTGTACTACCGTCCGCCTGGCCAGGACGAACAGACGGATGCGGAAATGTTAAGGAAATCAGGGACGCAAACAAACTGGGCAACACAATAATAATGGGGGATTTCAATTACCCGCATATAGACTGGGTTAATGTAACATCTGTACACGCAAGGGACATAAGATTTCTTGATGAAATCAAGGACAGCTTCATGGAACAGCTAGTTCAGGAGCCGACAAGAGAAGGAAAAATACTAGACTTAGTCCTTAGTGGTGCTCATGATCTAGTGCAGGGGGTAACGATACGAGGGCCGCTTGATAACAGTGATCATAATATGATCGGTTTTGATATTGGCATTGAAGGAAGTGAAACTAGGAAATCAAGTACGCTAGCGTTTAACTATAGAAAAGGTGATTACGACAAAATGAGAAAAATGGTGAAAAAAAGACTGAAAGGAGCAGCTCGCAGAGTAAAAAACTTGCATCAGGCATGGATGCTGTTTAAAAACGCCATCCTGGAGGTTCAGGACAAATATATTCCACGTATTAGAAAAAAGGGAAAAAAGACTAAACGTCAGCCGGCGTGGCTAAACAGTAAGATAAAGGAAATCATTAGAGCCAAAAAAACAATCCTTCAGAAAGTGGAGAAGAGAACCAACTGAAAGTAACAGGATAGATCATAAGGAATGCCAAGCCAAATGCAAAGCGGAGATAAGGAGGGCAAAAAAGGACTGTGAGAAGAAATTAGCGTTGGAAGCAAAAATACATAGTAAAAACTTTTTTAGATACATTAAAAGCAGGAAACCGGCCAAAGAGTCGGTTGGGCCGCTGGACGAAAATGGTGTTAAAGGGGCGATCAAGGAGGACAAAGCCGTAGCGGAGAAATTAAACGAATTCTTTGCTTCGGTCTTCACCGAGGAGGATTTGGGGGGGACACCGGTGCCGGAAAGAATATTTGAAGCGGGGGAATCGGAGAAACTAAACAAATTCTCTGTAACCTTGGAGGATGTAATGGGTCAGTTCAGCAAGCTGAAGAGTAGTAAATCACCGGGACCTGATGGTATTCATCCCAGAGTATTAATAGAACTAAAAAATGAACTTGCGGAGCTACTGTTAGAAATATGCAATCTGTCCCTAAAATCGAGTGTAATACCGGAAGACTGGAGGGTAGCCAATGTTACTCCGATTTTTAAGAAGGGTTCCAGAGGAGATCCGGGAAATTATAGACCGGTGAGTCTGACGTCGGTGCCGGGCAAGATGGTGGAGGCTATTATTAAGAATAAAATTGCAGAGCATATACAAAAACATGGACTGATGAGACAAAGTCAGCACGGATTTAGTGAAGGGAAGTCTTGCCTCACCAATCTAATGCATTTTTTTGAGGGGGTAAGCAAACATGTGGACAATGGGGAGCCGGTTGATATTGTATATCTGGATTTTCAGAAGGCGTTTGACAAAGTGCCGCACGAAAGACTCCTGAAGAAATTGCAGAGTCATGGAATCGGAGGTAGGGTATTATTATGGATTAAGAACTGGTTGAAAGATAGGAAGCAGAGAGTAGGATTGCGTGGCCAGTATTCTCAGTGGAGGAGGGTAGTTAGTGGGGTCCCGCAGGGGTCTGTGCTGGGTCCGTTGCTCTTTAATGTATTTATAAATGACCTAGAGATGGGAATAACTAGTGAGGTAATTAAATTCGCCGATGACACAAAATTATTCAGGGTCGTCAAGTCGCAGGAGGAATGTGAACGATTACAGGAGGACCTTGCGAGACTGGGAGAATGGGCGTGCAAGTGGCAGATGAAGTTCAATGTTGACAAGTGCAAAGTGATGCATGTGGGTAAGAGGAACCCGAATTATAGCTACGTCTTGCAAGGTTCCGCGTTAGGAGTTACGGATCAAGAAAGGGATCTTGGTGTCGTCGTCGATGATACGCTGAAACCTTCTGCTCAGTGTGCTGCTGCGGCTAGGAAAGCGAATAGAATGTTGGGTGTTATTAAGAAGGGTATGGAGTCCAGGTGTGCGGATGTTATAATGCCGTTGTATCGCTCCATGGTGCGACCGCACCTGGAGTATTGTGTTCAGTACTGGTCTCCGTATCTCAAAAAAGATATAGTAGAATTGGAAAAGGTACAGCGAAGGGCGACGAAAATGATAGTGGGGATGGGACGACTTTCCTATGAAGAGAGGCTGAGAAGGCTAGGGCTTTTCAGCTTGGAGAAGAGACGGCTGAGGGGAGATATGATAGAAGTGTATAAAATAATGAGTGGAATGGATCGGGTGGATGTGAAGCGACTGTTCACGCTATCCAAAAATACTAGGACTAGAGGGCATGAGGGCGCGCAGCACCCCCCCAGCGGCATGCAGCCAGGGGAGGTTCTTTTGCTGGGGGGGGGCGCTGCACCCGGGAGGCGGGGCGCGTCGGCGATCCGCCCCGGGTTTCAGCACCCTAGGAATACCACTGAGCAGCAGCAAGAGAATAGTCCATGAATCAAGCAGAGTCTTACCGGCAGGCAGCAAAGCAGCAGGGAAACCAGGAACCACAGAGAGTCTGTAGGCTGGCTGGCAGCAATCAAAAGTAAACCAGAGATCAAGCAGGGACTTGGGCAGGCAGCAAGCAGTAGAACAAACCGGGAAGCATGCAAAGTCTTGGGCAGGCAGCAGACAGTAGAATAAACCAGAAAACACGCAGAGTCTTGGGCAGGCAGTAGACAGTAGAATAATCCAGTAACACAAGCCGGGTCAAAAACAGGCAAAGCAAGCATTCAGGGTAGGAATCGCAACAGACCAACAAGGACAAGAACAGGACTGAAGACCTCTGTTACCAAGGCAAAGTCTGAAAGTTCCCAGGTGCTTAATAAAGGCCACATACAAGGGAGTTCACCAGGTAAGGCTACTGCTAAGTTCCAAAAATCCCCAGCCAGTCTGGAAAGCTGGACGATCCGGACCGGACCGGCATGACTCCTGGAATATGGGAAACAGCAAACAGACAGTCCATCGCAGCCACCAGGTCTGACCACCAGGTGGCGAGATGAATGAGAGCATGAAACCGGGGCACAACCGTGACAGTACCTCCCCCTCAAAGCTCCCCCGGTCTCCACAGGTGATTCAGGTCTCCATGGGTAGGAATGATGAAACCTACGGAGGAGTTTCAAAACATGACCAGGGGTAGCTGGGCTGGAACTAGAACTCGGACTGGACTCAGCGTCTGGGCTGGAACTCGGCTTGGACTCAGCATCGTGACTGGAACTGGAACTTGACTTAGACTCAGCATCTGGACTGGAACTGGAACTCGGGCTAGTTTCAGCATCCTGGCTGGCACTGGAACTCGGCTTGGACTCAGCTTCCCGGCTGGAACTGGAACTTGGAGTAGACTCAGCATCTTGGCTGGAACTGAAACTCGATCCGGACTCAGCATCTTGGCCAGAACTGCAACTCGATTTGGACTCAGCATCTTGGCCGGAACTGGAACTCGATCCGGACTCAGCATCTTGGCTGGAACTGCAACTCGATCCGGACTCAGCATCTCGGCTGGCACTGGAACTCGACAAGGGCTCAGCATCTAAGCTGGAACTGGGACTCAGTCTGGACTCAGCATCTCGGCTGGAACTGAAACTCAGAGTGGCCTCAGCATCATCTTGGCTGGACTTCCAAATCGGAGTAGACTCAGCATCATCTTGGCTGGAACTCAAACTCGGAGTGGACTCAGCATCATCTTGGCTGAAACTCAAACTCAGAGTGAACTCAGCATCATCTTGGCTGGATTTCAAACTCAGCTTGGGCCCAGCGTCTCGGGTGAGACTCAGAACAGAAGCTAAACTGGGCCTCAAAAAAGGCGGCAGGCGAGCCAAAAACTCGGGACTTCTAAGACGTCTTCTTTCCACGGTAGCTTCCGGAGTATCTCGCAAGCCTGGATCGGAGATAAGTAGGTTGCGGTATTTGAACAGCGAGGTCTTAGGATCAATGGCAGAAACTGGGTTTATCCAGAAACTAAGCCCCCCCGAGGCGTTCGCTCTCAGCAGCAGCTTCAGGAGTATTTTTCAAGGCCGGGTCAGAACAAAGTCTATCGCAGTAATCCTGGAGCGTTATCCAACAATAAAGGTCAGAAACTGAGGTGAGACCGGAATCCAAACTGTAACTAGGAGCTGCCCTCAGCCAGAACCCCGGAGTGCCAACAAACGAAAAAGTCATAGGCCGGAAACCCAGCAGGTAGGGTGATTGTGCCGAGCTCATGGCCTTGGCAATCTGTCAGGTTTCACTTGGAACCTCTGGGTTAGTGAGCCCTTGGACCACTGCCAAGGAGAGGCAGCGGCAGGCAAATCACCTAAACAGGAGACAAGGCAGACCACAGACAGACAGGCACAGGCCGGACTGGAGCAGCTAGACTGGAACAGAAGCACTAAGCAGCAGCAGGAGAACAGTCCATGAATCAAGCAGAGTCTTACCAGCAGGCAGCAAAGCAGCAGGGAAACCAGGAACCACAGAGAGTCTGTAGGCTGGCTGGCGGCAATCAAAAGTAAACCAGAGATCAAGCAGGGACTTGGGCAGGCAGCAAGCAGTAGAACAAACTGGGAAACACGCAAAGTCTTGGGCAGGCAGCAGACAGTAGAATAAACCAGAAAACACGCAGAGTCTTGGGCAGGCAGTAGACAGTAGAATAATCCAGTAACACAAGCCGGGTCAAAAACAGGCAAAGCAAGCATTCAGGGTAGGAATCGCAACAGACCAACAAGGACAAGAACAGGACTGAAGACCTCTGTTGCCAAGGCAAAGTCTGAAAGTTCCCAGGTGCTTAATAAAGGCCACATACAAGGGAGTTCACCAGGTAAGGGTGCTGCTAAATTCCAAAAATCCCTAGCCAGTCTGGAAAGCTGGAAGATCCGGACCGGACCGGTATGACTTCTGGAACATGGGAAACAGCAAACAGATAGTCCATCGCAGCCACCAGGTCTGACCACCAGGTGGCGAGATGAATAAGAGCATGAAACAGGGGCACAACCGTGACACTCCTTGACAGCAGTATGCAGGTCCCTGGAGCAGTTGTTCGTGGGTGCAGTGGACGTCAGGCAGGCGGACCCAGGCCCATCCCCCCTACCTGTTCCACTTGTGCTGGTTAATGTTGAGCCCTCCAAAAAAAAAACCAAAACCCACTGTACCCACATGTAGGTGCCCCCTGCACCCCTTAGGGCTATGGTAATGGTGTAGACTTGTGGGCAGTGGGTTTTGGGGGGGATTTGGGGGGCTCAGCACACAAGGGAAGGGAGCTATACACCTGGGAACTATTTTAATTTTTTTTTTAATTTGTAAAAGTGCCCCCCCTAGGGTGCCCAGCTGGTGTCCTGGCATGTGAGGGGGACCAGTGCACTATGAATCCTGGCCCCTCCCATGACCCAATGCCTTGGATTTGTTCATTTTTGAGCTGGGCGCCCTCGGTTTCCATTATCGCTGAAAACCGATAGCGCCCAGCTCAAAAACGCCCAAATCCTAGGCATTTGTCCTGCACAACCCGTATTATCGAAAAAAAGATGGGTGCCCATCTTTTTTCGAAAATATGGTTTGTCCCGCCCCTTCGCATGGCCGCCCACAGAGATGGGCACCCATGGAGATGGGCACCCACTTTCGATTATGCCCCTCTATCAATACTTACTTCAAAGCTAATATCAAATTCGATCATATTATGATCACTGTTGTCAAGCGGCCCCAGCACCATTACCTCCTGCACCAGATCATGCGCTCCACTAAGGACTAGGTCTAGAATTTTTCCTTCTCTCATCGGCTCCTGTACCAGCTGCTCCATAAAGCTGTCCTTGATTTCATCAAGGAATTTTACCTTCGTAGCATGCCCCCATAGGCGGTCGGTGGCCCAACTGGGGAGGCTAAAGGGGGCAGGGTTAGGGGTGGGGCCAGGGGTGGAGCTTAAATCCATAATTGTCTGATAGCACACAGAAAAAAATAAATAAATAAAAATAAAAGTCATAATTAATACCTTTTATTAAATTTAGATATTAGATATGTATCATATGTCAAAGAATAAAGTGGTTGCCATAGGCGCCCCGTATAAGAGGCTTGGGGAGGCTAAGCCTCCCCTGCCCAGTTGTGACCTTCGCCGCCTGCCTCCCGCCCCCCCTCCGAAATTTAAAACTTGATACCTGCTCGGGATTAAGGGAAGGCGGTGTCGGCAGCGACACAGCACGTCAGCACCAGTGAAACGCGTGCTGGCTCGGCGCACCTTCAGCTTCCCTTCGTTCTGTCTCTCAGGGTGGGACCAGCGCTTGAGAGACAGAACGAAGGGAAGCTGAAGGCGCACCGAGCCAGCACTCGTTTCACTGGTACTGAAGTGCTGTGTCGCTGCCGACGCCGCCTTCCCTTAACCCCGAGAAGGTATCAAGTTTTAAATTTTGGAGGAGGGGCGGGAACTGGACCTAGTGCTCGGTGGGAGGGAGGGAAGGAGGAAGGCCTGATGCTGGGTGGGTGGGAAGGAGGAAGGCCTGATGCTGCTGGGTGGGAGGGAGGAAGAAAGGAAGGAAGGCAGGCAGGCCTGATGCTGGGTGGGGTGCCTGGCGCTTGATGCTGGGTGGGTGGGTGGGAGGGAGGGAGGGGTGCCTGCCTGCCTGCCTGATGCTGGGTGGGAGGGGTGCCTGGTGCTAGGTGGGTGGGAGGAAGGGGTGCTTGATGCTGGTTGACAATTATGGGTTTAAGCTCTGCCCCCAACCCCGCCCCAACCCCACCCCCTCTAGCCTCCCCAAACAGTTGGGCCACCGACCGCCTATGGTGGTTGCTCAAAGCATATACTAACCACAATCGCTCAACTACAAAACACTATGCACAACTTTGTGCAAAAACACACTCAGAACCTTACTGTACCATAAATATTACACTGGGCAGAACCTAATACACCAATATACCACCCATACGGAAAATGCAGACCATCAACAATATGAAACAAGGATCATAATATCACAATTCTCATGTAGAGCCACAAAACATCCTAATTCATGTTTAATGTGGGATAAAATGCCATACATAAGTAAATAAATATAAACATTTAATGTTGTGCACCTGATTCTCAAAGTGGACATATTCCAAACACTATAATGAAAATAAAATTATCTTTTCTACCTTTGTTGTCTGGTGACTTTGTTTTTCTGATCATGCTGGCCCAGGATCCGATTCTGTTGCTATCTGTCCTCTTAACTCCGTTTCAAGGGCTTCCTTTCCATTTATTTCTTTACTTTCTGTCTTTCTTCTTCATTTCTTGTCCTCGCACCCCTGCCCCCCCTCCAGCCATCCATACCCACCCATTGATTCTCTCCTCTCCCCTGCCCCCCCTCCAGCCATCCACACCCACGCACCCATTGATTCTCTCCTCTCCTCTCTGTTCCCGGGCAGATTTTCTAACAGGAGCTGCTCATCTAATCAGAGAGCTCTATTTGAATGCAGATTAACATACAGACACTCTAATGGGAATTTTTAGTCAAAAACACTAGCTAAATCCTTCATTTTTGGATCAAAGTTCACATTTTTGATCAGAGCCATGCCCTAACATTAAGGCTGTAAACATTTCTAACAATTTTTACCCATAAATATGCAAATGAGAACCTCTCAAAAACGGACTAATTTGCATATGGCTTGAGCAAATTTGAGTAAATAGCATACCAATCCCACTTCCTAGAACCTAAATTCTGCAATTAGATTTAATGCAAATACTTTTAAAACTTATTTTTAGCACTTTTAAAATTTCAGGGGTCAGTGCAAGTCTCTTTGGTGTGAACTGCTCATGTGCAGGAATTCATGATCCTAGTTAAATATCTCCCTGGCAACCCAGGACACCTCCAGCCAACCCCCCTGCTCCCAGCAGTAAGATAATCAAATTACAACTGGTTATACACATGGCTTTCACTTAAGCTGCTGCTATTTAAACCCCCCAGAGCAGCAGGACTCACAGGAAAACTACTACTAATACTATTTAACATTTCTAGAGAAACAGTTGATCCATCCTGCTGTGGCTGGGGAGGCATAGCCTCCCCAAGCCTCTTATACCGGGCGCCTATGCGTGCCCCGATGTTACATTTACCCAGTCAATATCGGGGTAATTGATATCACCCATTATTATTGTGTTGCCCAGTTTGTTTGCGTCCCTAATTTCCTTTAACATTTCTGCATCCATCTGTTCATCCTGGCCAGGTGGATGGTAGTACACTCCTATCACTATCCTTTTACCCTTTGCACATGGAATTTCAATCCACAGTGATTCCAAGAAGTGTTTTGTTTCCTGCAGAATTTTCAATCCATTTGATTCAAGGCTCTCGTTAATATACAATGTTACCCCTTCACCAATTCGATCCACCCTATCACTACGATATAATTTGTACCCTGGTATGACAGTGCCCACTGGTTATCCTCCTTCCACCAGGTCTCAGAGATGCCTATTCTAACTCTCTCATCTTATTTCTTAGGCTCCTAGCATTCGCATATAGACATTTCAAAGTATGTTTGTTGTTCCTATTTACATGATGCTTAGTACTTGACAGTATTAATTTGCAATCTTTTGTCTGATTTTTATTTAAGGACACCTGATCTACCACGGTCTCTTTTGCAACCTCACTATCAGGACACCCTATCTTCCCTGTTTTGGTGATATCTTTGAAAGATACCTTATCCCGAACCATGTGCTTTTGATCGACTGTCGGCCTCCCCCCCCCCCCCCCCCCCCATTTCTAGTTTAAAAGCTGCTCTATCTCCTTTTTAAATGCCGATGCCAGCAGCCTGGTCCCACCCTGGTTAAGGTGGAGCCCATCCAGTGGTGTGCTGGTAAATGTTTAACAACAGGCTCTCTCCCCGGTCCCCCTCTTCGCCCCCCTGGTCCCCCTCTGCACCCCCCCCCCCCCCAAATTGCAGAGCTGGCTATAGCCGGGGAGAGAGCCTGGGGGGAGGGGTGGCAATGCATTCCTCCAGGAAAAAAAATTAAATGATCCCAGGTTCCAATCTAATTCATGTTTAATATGCGATAAAATGCCATAAATAAGTAAATAAATATAAACTTTTAATGTTGAGCACCTGATTCTCAAAGTGAACATATTCCAAACACTTTAATGAAAATAAAATGATTTTTTTCTACCTTTGTTGTCTGGTGACTGTTTTTCTGATCATGCTGGCCCAGTATCTGATTCTGCTGCTATCTGTCCTCTTAACTCCGTTTCCAGGGCTTCCTTTCCATTTATATCTTTCCTTTCCTCCTTTCTTCTTCATTTCTGATCCTCAGCTTCTGCCTATTTTCTTCATCCATGTGCAGTTTTCTCCTCTCTTCCATTCCCCTCATCTCATCTCCTTCCTCACTCTTCCCTCCTCTCCATCCATGTCCAGCATTTCTTCTCTCTCCCCTCCTTTCCCCTGCCCTCTATCCACCCATGCATATGCCACTGCCTGTAAAACCAGGGATCTGTAGGCACCACACCGACATATCTCCTTTTCCGTCGCTTGAGTGTCTGCTGCTCAAACCAATGTACCCTGGGATCTCTTTTCAGGCGCAGTTGTTGACCCCAATGAGAGCTGAAAGATTTCTCTGTAACACCTCGATGCTGCAAATGGTAATAATCACTCCCTTGAAGGATTGGCCCAAGGAAACTGAAATGCTGCCTCCGGGCTATGCAAACCGCCTCCTGGGCACCGCCAGGGATCCGCACGGCCCAGCTGTTGGTGTAAATGTGCAGTGCCAGAGCCAGACCGCAGAGCAGCACTAGAGACAGGCCGAGGGACAAGGACAAGCCGCCAGCTCTCATGGCATTGCCATCTGAAGGCTTTCACCCTGCCGGCTCGCATTCTTTGAATCCCGCGCTTGTCTCACGTTCTTTGAATCCCGCGCTTGTCTCGCGTTCTTTCAATCCCATGCTTGTCTTGCATCCATAGCAACCTCCCTGCCAGCTGCCAGCGCTGACTCTCCCCCGCTGCCGTTCGTGCTTCAAAATGGCCACTGAGACTTCAGCAGAAATCTCGCGAGGCCGCCTCTGGAAGTCTCGGCGGCCATTTTTAAAGCGCGAATTGGCAGCGGGGGAGAGTCAGCGCTGGCAGCGGTCAGAAGGACAAGGAGTCGATGAGGGACCGAATCTGGAGGGAGGGAGGAGAGCCAGAGCCAGCTTGCGATTTTTAACAATCCGCTTGGAAGTCGGTAGAAAGTTTAACAACCAGCTCTTGTGAGTCAGTGTGAGCCGGCTCCAGCACACCACTGAGCCATCCTTTCGAAATAAGCTCCCTCTTCCCCAGAATGTTGCCCAGTTTCTAACAAATCTAGAACCCTCCTCCCTGCACCATTGTCTCATCCACGCATTGAGACTCCGGAGCTCTGCCTGTCTCTTGGGCCCTATGCATTGAATGGACTCCTCAGGAGTCCTTTATGAGGTAACATAGTAACATAGTAAATGACGGCAGAAAAAGACCTGCATGGTCCATCCAGTCTGCCCAACAAGACAAACTCATATGTGCTACTTTTTGTGTATACCCTACTTTGATTTGTACCTGTCCTCTTCAGGGCACAGACCGTATAAGTCTGTCCAGCACTATCCCCGCCTCCCAACCACCAGCCCCACCTCCCACCACTGGCTCTGGCACAGACCGTATAAGTCTGCCCATCACTATCCTCGCCTCCCACCACCGGCTGGCTCTGCCACCCAATCTCGGCTAAGCTCCTTAGGATCCATTCCTTCTGAATAGGATTCCTTTATGTTTATCCCATGCGTGTTTGAATTCTGCTTTGTATATGCTCTATAATTTTGTTCTTTATAAAAGTCTCTACCATTTTGCCCAGCACAGATGTCAGGCTCACAGGTCTATATTTCCTGGATCACCTTTGGAGCCCTTTTTAAAAATTGTCGCTGCATTAGCCACCCTCCAATCTTCTGGTACCCTGCATGATTTTAAAGATAAATTAGGTAACCAATAGGATTACAGGATGGATGAGAGACACCACCCCTATTCTGTTAGACTGTCACTGAAATGCTTTGATGTTTCACTTATATATACTGTCATCTACCAACATTTGCTTATTTCCGATCTGATGAAGAAGGGCAACCTTCGAAAGCTAATCAAGAAATGTATTAAGTTATGTCCAATAAAAAAGGTATCATCTTATTTTCTTTTCCATGTTTTATTTTGTTTTATTTCTATTGATTACCTTTAAAAGTGGACTAACATGGCTACCACACCTCTCTACTAAAGATAAATTATATATTACTAATAATAGCTCTGCAAGTTCATTTTTCAATTCTATCAGCACTCTGGGATATATACCATCCAGTCCAGGTGATTTGCTACTCTTCAATTTGTCAAATTGCCCCAATACAGTGGGGGAAATAAGTATTTGATCCCTTGCTGATTTTGTAAGTTTGTCCACTGACAAAGACATGAGCAGCCCATAATTGAAGGGTAGGTTATTGGTAACAGTGAGAGATAGCACATCACAAATTAAATCCGGAAAATCACATTGTGGAAAGTATATGAATTTATTTGCATTCTGCAGAGGGAAATAAGTATTTGATCCCCCACCAACCAGTAAGAGATCTGGCCCCTACAGACCAGGTAGATGCTCCAAATCAACTCGTTACCTGCATGACAGACAGCTGTCGGCAATGGTCACCTGTATGAAAGACACCTGTCCACAGACTCAGTGAATCAGTCAGACTCTAACCTCTACAAAATGGCCAAGAGCAAGGAGCTGTCTAAGGATGTCAGGGACAAGATCATACACCTGCACAAGGCTGGAATGGGCTACAAAACCATCAGTAAGACGCTGGGCGAGAAGGAGACAACTGTTGGTGCCATAGTAAGAAAATGGAAGAAGTACAAAATGACTGTCAATCGACAAAGATCTGGGGCTCCACGCAAAATCTCACCTCGTGGGGTATCCTTGATCATGAGGAAGGTTAGAAATCAGCCTACAACTACAAGGGGGGAACTTGTCAATGATCTCAAGGCAGCTGGGACCACTGTCACCACGAAAACCATTGGTAACACATTACGACATAACGGATTGCAATCCTGCAGTGCCCGCAAGGTCCCCCTGCTCCGGAAGGCACATGTGACGGCCCGTCTGAAGTTTGCCAGTGAACACCTGGATGATGCCGAGAGTGATTGGGAGAAGGTGCTGTGGTCAGATGAGACAAAAATTGAGCTCTTTGGCATGAACTCAACTCGCCGTGTTTGGAGGAAGAGAAATGCTGCCTATGACCCAAAGAACACCGTCCCCACTGTCAAGCATGGAGGTGGAAATGTTATGTTTTGGGGGTGTTTCTCTGCTAAGGGCACAGGACTACTTCACCGCATCAATGGGAGAATGGATGGGGCCATGTACCGTACAATTCTGAGTGACAACCTCCTTCCCTCCGCCAGGGCCTTAAAAATGGGTCGTGGCTGGGTCTTCCAGCACGACAATGACCCAAAACATACAGCCAAGGCAACAAAGGAGTGGCTCAGGAAGAAGCACATTAGGGTCATGGAGTGGCCTAGCCAGTCACCAGACCTTAATCCCATTGAAAACTTATGGAGGGAGCTGAAGCTGCGAGTTGCCAAGCGACAGCCCAGAACTCTTAATGATTTAGAGATGATCTGCAAAGAGGAGTGGACCAAAATTCCTCCTGACATGTGTGCAAACCTCATCATCAACTACAGAAGACGTCTGACCGCTGTGCTTGCCAACAAGGGTTTTGCCACCAAGTATTAGGTCTTGTTTGCCAGAGGGATTAAATACTTATTTCCCTCTGCAGAATGCAAATAAATTCATATACTTTCCACAATGTGATTTTCCGGATTTAATTTGTGATGTGCTATCTCTCACTGTTACCAATAACCTACCCTTCAATTATGGGCTGCTCATGTCTTTGTCAGTGGGCAAACTTACAAAATCAGCAAGGGATCAAATACTTATTTCCCCCACTGTATATCTTCCAAGTTTACAGAGAGTTGTTTCAGTTTCTCAGAGGACAAGCAGGCTGCTTGTTCTCACTGATGGTCGGCGTCCACGGCAGCCCAGGAAACGGAGGAACTTTCCAAGTAAATTCTAGATCTTTGCAGGAGGATCCGGTGCGCGGGGCACGCCCACCGCACATGCGCGGCCGTCTTCCTGCCCACGCGTGTCTGTTCCCGCTCAGTTTCTTCTTTTCCGCGGAGGAGAGTGGCTGCGAGACGGTCTCTCTCCCTCAGGCCCAGAGAAACTTCTTTGAGCGGTTCGGGCTTTCTTTTTGTTTTAAAGCGCTGCTTTCTTTTATTTTCTTTATTTTCTTTCCAAGTTAAAAAAAAATCCTATATATCTTTATTTTAGCCCCTTTAGGTTTCCTTTCGTCTCTCGTTGCGGCCTTCTTAGGCCACGCATACGCGATCCTCATTTTTGTGTCCTCTTTTTGGCACAATCGAGCCTTTTGATTTCGCTGACGCGATTTTTCTGCCCATGTCATCAAAGACTCCCAGTGGCTTCAAAAAGTGCGGTCGGTGCCAACGGTCTATCTTGAATACTGACCCGCACTCGTGTTGCGTCCAGTGCCTTGTAAGTTGTGTCTGAGCTTGAAGAAGCGGACCCAAGCATCGAGAACCGTCTTTTCGGAGCTCCAACCGATTCTTCGGCGTCGACATCGGTACTGCAACCAGCGGCATCGATATCGGCACCGAGGATGGCATCGATATCGGCACCGAGGATGGCATCGACATCGGAGCGCAGGTAATGGCTGTCCGGACGTTAACACACGCTGGGAGCAGTGGGCCGTCGAGTGGGTCTCCACCTGTCTCGAAGGCTCCTGCCCACCGGGACTGACCATTGTCGGACCCGACCCTGAGGAGACGTCTGGATTCAATGTCCTCCTTATTGGTACCGAGGAGTGCGGGTGACGTGCTTCGAGCGAAGGCGAAGAAGCATCGTCATCGGTCTCCTTCGACCGCGAGCTCTGGGGCGTCGAAGGATTCGGCACCCGAGAAGTGTCAACGCTGGGAGGAGCGCTCACCCTCCATACAAGAGGTGTCAGTGCGTTGATCTTTGGACAGCCCGGTACCGCCTCCCAGGCCTCCACAGATTCTGACGCCAACTTCTGCACTGGCCCCACAGCCTTCCTCAACGGTCAGGGGGAGGTTAAAATTTTTTCACCAAAGGTGGCCTCTCATAACCTCCGATCAGTGGGTTCTTCAAATAGTCTAGCTAGGATACTCCCTCAATTTGATTTCCACACCTCCAAATTGCCCACCGGGAGCTCAGTCCTTCAGCTTCCAGCACAGGCAGGTACTTGCAGAGGAGCTCTTCGCCCTTCTCAGTGCCAATGCGGTCGAGCCCGTTCCACCAGGGCAAGAAGGATTGGGATTCTATTCCAGCTACTTCCTTGTGCAAAAGAAAACAGGGGGGATGCGTCCCATCCTAGATCTAAGGGGCCTGAACAAATACCTGGTTCAAGAAAAGTTCAGGATGGTTTCCCTGGGCACCCTTCTTCCCAATGTCATGGCCACCAAAAAGACTGTCTTGAGAGTCACATCCTTCTCAGAAGCTCACCTAAGTGGCTTGAAAGGCGAGCACTGAAAAGCCTTCAACTGTTACGTCCCTCACCTGAATGGCGGTCCGCGTGGCCGATTCGCCGCCAAGCCATGTCCCAGCGGTGATAGCCGGCCATGTGGACTGTTGGCAGTAGTCTAGTGGGGTCCGATCCCGATGTCGCTCCGGCCGAGGACACGGGTCCAGCTGATTGATTTGGCCGGCCACGTGATCTAGCGGTGTTCCGGAAGCCACGCCGGTTTCCCTTGCAGGTAGCTCGCGTGGCTTGGTCACATGGGATTGGCCTCCTTTCCTGAGGTTCCACCTTTTCCCTTACAGGCACCAATCTGGAGCGTTCCCTGCAGCTGCTCGTGGTTACTGCTGATGTGGGGACTACTTAAGGCCTGCAGTTCCCTGCACACCTTGCTTCGGCTTCTATGCTTATAGAGGTTTGGTGCTCATCTCGTGCGCTTCACTGCTTGACTGGCTTATCGTTACCTGACCCTTGTACAGAATCTGGTACTTCTCGCTTGCTGCCTGCCCTGATCCCTGGACTGTACCGGCTCACCGCCTCGCTTCTAGCCTGGTCCGGGCGGCCCAAACCCCATCTGGTTCCCGAAGTCCTGGTGGCCACCTGCACCTGGGGGCTCAACCCCTGGGGAATGGTGGTTGCTTCCCAGGTGAAGCTAGGGGTTGTCCGGCTGCCTGACCAAGCGTGGCGCGACTCTACACACTGTGCTGGAGACCATGGGGGGGAGTTGAAGGAGAGAAATGCTGGACACGGGGGGGGGGGGGGATTGAGAGGGAAGGAGGGAGGAAGGGAAAAAGAGATGCTGGATGCTATATTTGGGGGGGGGGGGGTATGGAATGGTAGGAAACCATTGGGGCAGGGTTGGAAGTGGAGCACTGGGGGCAGAGCTTGGGCACCCCCAAACAAAAAGGCATTCCGCTGCCTCTGGATAGAAGCTTATTAAATCATAAGTGTGATGGAATGGTTTAATATGTGACAGCTACTTAATCATTCGAGAAACACTAAAACAATACTCCATGAAACAAAAAACTGGCATATTGAAAACAAATCATAACACACAATTAAGCTGTGGAATCTGTTCCTGAAGGACACAATCAAGGCGAGTAGAGGGATTCAAAAGAGGTTTGTATAAGTTCCTGGAAAAAAAGTCCAATAAAATATTATTAGCTGGTTAGACGAGGGAGAGTCATCATCCCAGAAAAGAACTATAAGAAATTGATCTAGTTTTTGGAATCTGCCAGGTACTTGAGACCAGGACTGGCCACTGTTGGAGATAGGATGCTGGACTCGGACCTTGGTCTGACTCAGCATGACTTTTCTTCTGCTCTTATTTAAATGCAGTCCCCTGGTCATGTACAATCTCACTTTCTCATCTGAGCCCATCTTGTCTCCCCCATCATGTATTCTCTGCAAAACTCTCTCCCCAAAATGCACTCTCTGACAACCCTATTTTAGCCATCCTCAACTCCATCATCCTGCCCCCTAGGTCTCCAGACCAGATCTCACCCAGTCTTGCTGTGAGAACTTTGGTAGGTCCTTCTCACTCACATAGGTCAACTGCTGGCTCCCAAGCCAAAGTATAGATTGGATGTCCCCATACCTTTCCGTGAAAGGAAATGCCCAGGAACTTAAAGGTAGTGAATTGGCTATTATACTGTTGTTTTTATTTTTATTTGGCTCATGCCTTTGCATTAGTAGCTAAAGGCAAGTTACATTCATGTACAGTAGGTATTTCCCTTTCCCTGGAGGGCCTAAGTGCTAAGGGGTCAGTATTCAGCAGGACATATCCAGGTAGGAATGACTCCTACCTGAATAAGTCTCACTAACCAGGGCCTTACCAGAGTTTCAGCACCAATAGCTAAATAATGCCTCTGAATATCCAGTCAGACCGCCTTGGTACTATCTGGGTTGTACTGGGCCAGTCTGGGATCAGAGCCAGGAGTTACCTGGCAAGCGGTGATATTCAGTCGGAAACCAGGGAAGGGTTTTCCTTACCTTATCTGGTTACCTATCCAGATATGGGTCTGATATTGCTTGTGTCCCAATAAGTAGTGGCAGCCAACCTATACCCAGTCAGTATCTGGATTCTGGCACTAAATATTCAGGTATAAAAAGGATATGGCAGTCAGTGTTAAACAAAAATGTGCTGACTGCATATGGGGGGGACAGTTCTCTTTCCTTTTTCAGTCTATTCTTTTGTCTTTCACTCACTTCTTAGTTACCCCTTTCCATCCTCTATACTCACCCCCCTCCCAAGCACTGATCTACTCTCTCTATAAATAATAAACTAAACTCAGACTGTCATTTCCTCACCAGTTCCAACACCTTCCCTGTGACTCAGCCCTTCCTGACATCTGGGTATGGGTTTCCTTAAGGTATGGACATCAAAGACAGGACAGTGAACGTTTGTAACAAATAGACAGAAAAGAGTAGATAGTACTTCAATGAGACCACACGCTTGTTCTCCACTCTCCTTCATCAACACCAATACAACAGTTCCTAAAGCAAGGCACTGTAGCTTTTGGGAGATTCTTATAGCAGATATGATTTCAGGCATCTCCATTTCTGGTCCTGAATATGTTGCGGTGCTATACGTTAATATGCATGAATGTCCATCCTTTGATGTAGCTCCAGCCACGCCTCAGGACCACCCCTGACATGCCTCTTTTGGGGACATCGGAGCATTGATAAGTCATGGACATTCACTGTTGCTCTTTTCTAAAATAGCAGCTTGGACATTAATGATGGCCATCTGGGCCCATTTGGACATACATATGTCAAATTTGGTTTCTAAAATGAGAGCCTTAATCATCAGAAGGTCTACAAAAGGAAACCTAAAGAGTACAGCACTTCAGACAAGTAGAAGCTGTGCCAAGTGGCTGAAGACAGAGATCCAGTGTACTTCGATTTTGTGCCCAGCCATGCACCCTTCGGGTTTCCCATCTTTTTATACATTGCTTGGGTCTATTTGTGAACTTAGGCATGTGTTCTCTCCTCCATGGACTCAGCTGCAGAAGGATAATTGTAAAACTAATTGTGCTTTGTGTATGAAAGATGTATTTAAATTATATTGGTGAACATCTCTCAAGAATATATCATAAATGAAGAGGGAAATAGAAATGAAGTGGAATTTGCATTCTCTCTAGCAGCTGTTGTGCTTTATTTTCTGCCTAGATGTAAACTAATTTGTTTCATTTATTGAGCTTTAAGAGGGAAGTCTGGAGAAATATACTTTGGAAAAATAATAGGATTAGTTGGTATTGCTCAGAAAATACATTTCTTGTTTTTAATGCTTTAATAGTAAGAAATATAATAATTTTAACAGTAGGAGAAGAAAGTGTGAGGTTGTGGTCAAGGTAGAAATTATGTTATAGCAAAGGCATATAATATGGACTTTGTGGTCATCTAAGACACAAACAGAAGTATAGCCTTGGAAGCAGAATAAAGAGAAGGGTACAGAGAATATAGAAATGGAGAGAAGTTGGAAAGGAGGATTGGGAAACTGGAGAGAGAGTAACAGAAAGAGGAAATGGCCTACATGTCAGGAAGGGCTGAGTCAGTTGCAGATTCAGTTTCGTCAGAAACCGAAGATCCTGGGTTCGGTTGGGCTCTAGTCTGTGTTAGGCTGCATGTACTCAATCATCAGAGATTTACCTTTGCTTGTTTGATCATTCCCACTTTGTTTTGTTTTTCATACATAATGAAAAGCTACTTCCCTCTTCCCTCACACACACATAGCAAATACCTCCCCCCCCCCCCCCCCCCCCCCAACCTCTTGGCTTCACCTCCTGGCACATCTTAATCTCACAACCATTCCAGAAAATAGCTTATTTACACTGATAACAACCATCTCCTCTCACAGCTCTTCTTTTGCCTTAGCTTCCCTATTGGTCACTTTCCCTGTCTTAGGATGTAGTAGGACAATACTGTAAATATTATACCAGGCCCTAGATCAACAGTACAGCTACTGATGAGAGACTAGAATAAGCTGGATTGCTACAGATCGCTACACGAGAACTAAACACTAACCGAATCCTTCACTACAGTCACATGTGCAGAATAAGAGACCATATTAGAAAGACAATAAATTAGAAAGAAACAGGCAGACAAAAACTGGCATGGAAATGTCTAAGGAAGCCAGACTCTATAAGCAGTGTAGTACTGGTAAATGAGAAATAGAAATGCCTTTCTTTCTATAGGCTACAAAATACAAAAATAGAAAAATGCACTTTTTTCCAAAGCTGATGCATTCCAATTCCAAAATTTTTAAATATTTTTTTCTTTTCTACCTTTGTCTTGGAGCCAGTCCCTTTTCCACTCTTCTTATGTGATTCTTCTCCTAAATTCTCTTTTCAACATCTTTCCATTTCTTATCTGTCTTCCTGCCTTCCCATTGTCCCCTGTTTCTCTTTCCTTTTTCAGTCTATTCTTTTGTATCCCACTCACTTCCTACTTCCCTTTTTCCATCCTCTATACTCACCTCCTCCCAAGCACTCATCTACTAACTCTATAAATAATAAACTAAACTAAATGCCGACTGTCATTTCCTCACCAGGTCCAGCATCTTCCCTGTGACTCAACCCTTCCTGACATGTAGGCCATTTCCTCTTTGTTACCCCCTACCAGTGGTGTACCTAGGGTAGCTGACACCCAGGGCTGGTCATTTTTTAACACCCTCTTCCAAAATCCAGTACTAGGCATGCCGAGAATACAAAACACTCAGGACCTATAGAGCAATTTTACCATACCATAAGCAGTCATTTCTATGAGTCACACAAGGAAAAGGAAAGCATCTTAAACACTACAGTGAGCACTAGAACATCAATTCACCTATTGTAAAACGAAAACAGACAGAATAGTACAGATCGTCGATTCTGCACAGTCAATGCCAATTGAAAGTAATGTCTTTTTCACAAACACAGATACACCCTAATCCACTATAGAACAAGTAATAATAAACTTTCTATTTAGACAAAAATTAAACTGAACCCCCAAGATGCCAGACTCTGCATACAATGCAACACCACAGAAACAGAAAATGTCCCCCAGTACTGTAAAGACAGCAGATGTAAATTTGAAAAAACTAACAAGTACCAATCACCACTTTACAAATTAACAAATAGAAATAAAACAAATATAGAAAATAAAATAATACCATTTTATTGGCCTAATACATTTAGCTTTCAGAGGCCAAAACCTCTGTCCTCAAGTCAATACAGTATAGTGCTGTTACAGTATCATATCCTGACCTGAGGAAGGGGGTTTTGTTCTCCGAAAGTTAGTCAAAATGTATTAAAATTAGTCCAATAAAAAGATTACCTTTTTTACATGTTCTATTATAAACATTTATTAACACAGCTACAATATTTATTTATTTATTTATTATATTTGTATCTCGTACTTTCCCACTAAAAGCAGGCTCAATGCGGCTTACATAGTAATAGGTAACACAGAATTTTGTTATGTAAAGTAGGAAATTAAGTATAACATAATAATAGGATGGATGGGTAGTAATAGGATGGATAGGTAGGTAGAGACAGGTGATAGAGAGAGGAAGGTAAGGTGGGAGATTGACCCAGACTCTGTCGTTTTCTCTTCAGTGTATGTAAGGTAGATGGGTTCAAGAGATTAATCGGGGTCTTTTGGGTAGGCTTGTTTGAATAGATAGGTTTTTAGTGCTTTTCTAAATGGTAGGTGGTCATGGATTGCTTGGATAGGTCTACTTTATCCTAAAGCAAACAAATAAAAATATATATTTTATTTACAGTTTGTTGTCTCTGGTTTCTGCTTTCCTCATCTTCTTTTCACTGTCTTCCTTCCATCCAGCATCTGTCTTCGTTCTCTCTCTGCCATCCAGTGTCTGCCCTCTCTGCTGCCCCCTCCATCCAATGTCTGCCCTCTCTCCCTGCTCCTTCCATCCACATCTGTCCTCTATCCCTGCTCCTTCCATCCACCATCTGCCCGTCTGCCCTTTCTCTCTCCCCCTTCCATTCACTGTCTACCTTTTCTATCCCTTCCATCCACTGTCTGCCCTTTCTCTCTGCCCCTTCAATCCACCATTTGCCCTCCCTCTCCCATCTATCCAGGGTCTGCCTTCCCTCTCGCTCCCCCTTCCATCCAGGATCTGTCCCCTCTCTCTGCCCCTTTTTTTCAGCCCCCAGTTCCAGCCCCCTTATCCCACCAGTCCCCCATTTCAGCCCCAGGCCTGTTCTCCCACCAGTCCCGAGCTTCAGCCCCCAGCCACTTCTCCCTGTCCCCTTTTCAGCCACCAGTTTCAACCCCAGCCCTTTTCTCTCACCAGTCCTGAGCTTCAGCCCCAGTCACTTCTCTGTCTCCTTTTCAGCCCCTGCCCCTTTTCAGCCCCCAGTCCCAGTACTAGCCCCCTTAACCCCTCCTACCCTCCTTTTCAGCCCCCTGTTGCAACCCCCTTCATCCACATGCCTTGCATTAGGGCCCCCCTTTTCAGCCCCAGACCCATTCTCCCACCTGACCCAGGCATGCCCCATTTTCTCACCAGCCCCAGGCATGGCCCCTTCTCAGACCCCAGTTCCAGCCCCCTTCTCCCATCCCACCCTAGTCCCTTTCTCCCACCTGAGAACCCCCTTCCCACCTGAGAACCCCCTCTCAGTCTTCTCCCATCTGAGAACCCCCCCGACCCGACCCAGCTCAGTCGACAGATGACAGCCCTCTTCTCCTACCACCACCCTGCCTTAAAAAAAACCTGTGAAGCGGTGTGGCAGGCAGCGCCTCACGTCTGCCCTGCTTGTAAAAGAAGCAAATCTCCTCGTCATCGTCGGGCCTTCCCTCACTGTGTCCCGCCCTCGCGGAAATAGGAAGTTACCTCAGAGGAGGGCGGGACACAGTGAGGGAAGGCCCGATGACGATGAGATTTGCTTCTTTTACAAGCAGGGCAGACGCGAGGCGCTGCTTGCCACGCCGCTTCACAGATTTTTTTTAAAGGGTGGGAGCAGTGGGAGTGGAGCACCCCCCCCCCCACTTGCTGACACCCGGGGCGGACCGCCCCCACCGCCCCGCCCTTGGTACGCCACTGCCCCCTATCCAGTTTCCGAATCCTCCTTTCCAACTTCTTTCTATTTACATATTCTCTCTGTCCTTCCATAGTCCCATCTCTTTACACTGCTTCTTAGGCTCCCCCCATCCCCATGATCCTTCTAGCCTTCCCCCTGTGTCCCTCTTACTCACTCGCTACAGATTCATCACCCCGTCCCTCTCTCTAGAGATGCTTCTTTTCTTCTTTCTTTCTCTCTCTCTCTCCGTGGAGGCTGTTCTCTTTCTCTCCTCACTAGAGACTGCCCACCCACTCGATGTTCTTTCCACAATTCTCACCCCCTCCCACTCACTAATTTACTCCCAACCCACTAGAGGCACTTCCCTCCCTCCAGAGGAGTGTTCCCCTCTCCCTTCACATCTACTCCATCCCTGTATTTCTCCCATCCTGTTCTTCTCTCATTCCTTTCAGTCCCTCCCTTTGTTCTTCTGGAAGATTTTCCCTCCTTTTCTTCCCTTCTTTCTTGCATCTGCCTACCTATATATTATCTCTGATATTCATTTTCCCTGCTTTTTATTCTTCTTGCCTCCAGCATCTACCTCTCTGCTCCTCCAGCTTTCATGGCACATGCCCCTAAATTGCTCCCCTCAATCTCTCTGTCCTTCTCTTCCTTCTCACTCTCCCATCAACCCCTTCTTTCACTGCCATCCTCCAGCATCTGCCTCTTTTCCCAGCCCTAGCATTAGACCCTTCTCCCAAGATCAGCACCCTTTTCCCAACTCAACCCCCAGTCCCAACATCTGCCACCATCAGACCCCCTTCTCCCAGCCACAGCCTTGCATCAGCCTGTATCCCCCTTCTCCCAGCTGCATCAGACCCTTCTCCCAACTCAAATACCAGCACCAGCAATACCACCATCAGCCCTCATCTGCCATAATCGGCCCCTTCTCTCATCCCTCTAGCTGAATCATAAGACCTCCCAACTCAACACCCAGCATCAGCCTCCTTCCTCTCCTAATCTATCAGTTTCCTTGTGTTTCTCTCTCCTTCTCCTTTCCCTTTCCCAATCCATCTTTTCCCGTTTCTCTATTCCTTCATTCTTATCCAGCACTACTCTCCTCTCTTGTCCCTCTGACCTCTCCCCTGAAAATATAGTCTTGTATCATTCCTCTTCCTCCCGTCCCCCAAGTGAACCACCTCTTCTGTCTCTCTGTGTCTCCTGTTTTCTTCCTTCCCCTCCTATTTGGTCCAGTAGGATCTTTTATTTCTTTCCCTAACTGTACAGGGCAATTCTCTCATTCCTCCTACAGGTGGTCCATCATGATCTTCACTTCTCACCACCTCCCTGTGGTCTGCCCCCTTCACTCAAACGTTCATCTCAGCTGTACCATGTTTCTGCCATGACAGTGTCTGTCAGCCAGGTAAACAGCAATCCACCACAGAGCCTGCTCAGGCGTGCTACACATCACTGCTGGGCCCTGCCCACATAGCAACAGTAAGCTATCAACGACAGGGGTGGGACTTGGCAGCGATATGCAGTGTGTCTGAGTATGAGGCTCTATGGTACATTGCTGTTTACCTGGCTGACAGACGCTGTTGCTGGAGAAACATAGTACAGCTGAGAGGAAGGTTTGAGTGGAGGGGGCAGACCACAGGGAGGTAGCAAGAAGTGAAGATCATGATGGACCACCTGTAGGGGGAATGAGAGAATTGCCATTCAGTAGGAATTGTGGCTTCCCCAGCAGGAGATGACCCGCCAATGACTTGGCAGGCGTGCTGATACTCAGATCAGTGCCCGGTTGCTCAGTGTATAAAGTTATGACAGCTGCTAACTGGCTAAGTAATGACTCCTCTCAAGTTCTCTCTCCCCCCAACCCTAGACACCCCCGATCTAGCTGGCTAGAGAATGGCCAGTTAGCAGTGATATTCAGTGGCACTATTCAATTAAGGGCTGCTGAATAACAGCTGCCGGCCAGCTCAGTGGGATTTAACAGGGCAGGAGCCTCTCTACCTGGTTAAATCTGTCTGAATATTGACCCCATAAATTACAAAAATCTAGTCTGCCGATCCATACCAAGTTCTCAGCTCTGCAACCCATTCCTCATCCTTATAGATCTTCTATGCTTGTCCCATGCTTTCTTGAATTCAGATACAGTCCTATCTCCGCCACCTCCACTGGAAGGCTGTTCCATGCATCCACCATCCTTTCTGACAAGAAATACTGTATTTCCTTAGATTACATCCGAGTTTATCCTCTTTCACTCCTATCCCATGATTCTTTGTTCCAGAGCCTTCTTTTTGTGCATTTAGACTGTGGAGGTTTTTAAATGTCTATTTTATCTCACCTTTCCTCAGGTTATACATTTAGATCTTGAAATTCTGTTCCCATATGCATTATGATAAAGATTATTGGCTATTCTAGTAGCCACCCTTTACAATGACTATTCTGTGTATATCTTATGAAGGTGTGATCTCCAGAGGCCATATTCTCTCCATTGTAGCCTCTACTCATCCAATGCAGCCAAGTATCCTTCTAGTTTTTCCCATTGCTTTAGCTACCTCTTTGGCCCCCTTAAGATCATCAGATATGAGAATCTCACAATCTAGATTACATTGTTCTCTTGTGGGGTTTTTTTTGTATTTCCTTTTTTTTTTTGAAAGTCCATATGCATGATGCTGTTTTTTTATTTCACATTAAGGGGCAAGTTATTTTGCCACACCTTCACAGGGTCCCATTTTATGCAATGGTAGCCCACATTGATAACTTCCACCTAAATTTTAGCTGTCATAATCTACACCATTCCTCATTTACTAAAGTATTGACAAGAACCAGATCAAAGGCTGATCCCTGCAGCACACCAATGGTAATGCCCCTTTCTTTAGAATGAACTCCATTTACCATGATCCTTTTATCATCTCACACTCAGACAGTATTTTACTTGGTCAGCCACTTCAGGGCCCATACCAAGGATGCTCGGTATATGTATAAGTTGCCCAAAGGAAAAAACAAAAGGAGAAAGACCCCCCCCCCCCCCCCATGTAGGGTGCAATAAAAAAGTAAAAGTGGGGGTGGCCCATAAACTTTCCAACAACAACAAAGAGACAGCACCAGAAGGTCAAGAGATATAAATATAAAAATGGAGAATCACCAATGTTAGGCCCAAGGGCACTGTAAAACAATAATAACCAGGAGGTCCACTGTTATGTCATAGTGCTCCAGCATAGACCTCCTGGTGATTAACTTGTTTTTATAGTCCTGAATTGATTTTGCACTTTTCTGCTTACTGACAGGCATGACCCATGACCTACATAGCTAAAAGCTCAAACTTCATCTTTCTGTATTTTTGCTGAGAGTTGTAAATGCAAGGTCACACTGTACTGGCAAAGAGTGCTCTTCCCCCTCCCCTGACAGAAGTGGTGCCACGGACTCTAGCTCAGACACGGACATTAAGAGTATGTTTACAGTTTGGGAGGGAAGAAGTGTTGGGGACTTAGATAACACAGTGATAAGACCCGGGTCCGAGGGAAATTCTTGTAACGGAATAGCTCTGCAATCTTCAGTAAAAGAACCTTGAACTTATTTTAAGATGCTGAGTTTTATAAACATTATTCTGTATTCTGTAAACAATAACATAAGACAGAATTTGGCTGATGTTACAATAAATTTGGCTGACATTGCAAGTTGTACACTGGTTGGGAGGGAGATTGATGCTCCATCCACTGTAATAAGTGGCTGTGGTACTGAATCTAGTCAGAGGAGGAGATGATCAACAGAATAACTTTTTACAACAGTGGTCTCTCTCCCTCTCATAACAAATTGCTATGGCCAGATTTCTTTGCCTTTTGTTACTTTACCTTTCTTTGCCCAATTACTTTATCTAATTGCTCTGTCTCTAATTACTCTGTCCAATTACCTAATTATTCTGTCTAATTACCTAATTACACTAATTCCTTCACCTAATTCTCTAATTCCTTCACCTAATTCCCTAATTCCTTCATCTAATTCCCTACCTAATTCCCTAGCTACTTTGCCTAATTGTTTATTGCCTAATTAGATTATTGTCTAATTGCTTTATCTTATTGCCTTGTTATTATCTGTACTGGAATAAAGACTATCCCTTTGGAAGGAAAATAGCTTCTGTCCTTTCTATCACCCCTTACCTCGGGGGTGGTTGGTCCATCATATCTGGGGTGGCTGTGAGGAGGTAGAAAAACCTTATTTGCCCCATACTTCCAAATTGTATATTTCCTATGGTATGTAGATATATCAGAGAAATAATTCCCACATAATCATGGTCCTCACTGATACTAGGCTGTCAGAGGAGGCCCTAACAGACTTCACTATAAACATACCTCTTGCGGCCTAACATTGATGATTCTCCAATAAATTTTTATATTTTTATCTTTTGACCTTATGATGCTGACTTTTTATTATATATATGTTGCTTCAGACCCTTACTGAATTATAGTTGCCCTGTGTGACTTGCCCACTGGTGCCCCCACTCCACCAAACCTGCCCACTTTGCCACTGCGAATGAGAAGTGTCTAGGATCAAATTTTGCTCCCTGTGTAGCTGCATGAGTTGCACAGCCCTTGGTATGCTGCGGAGTTGACTGTTAGATTTTTATTCACAGCTTTTTTAGGGAAATGGGAACCACAAGTCCACAGATGCAATGGCTGAGACTGTGCATGACACAGAGTTGTTTGGTAATCTCAACAGGGGTAAGAAAGTAGAAAATGTTCAGGCGGGAGAATGGGAGATGTTATAAATGAGTTTTCAAGACTACATAAGGTCAAAATCTTTCATCCTTCTATTGGTTCGGTAAACACACTAAATGTTTCTTCTTGTATTCCATCAGTATTTCCTTTTCATTCTTTTCCTTTTCTTTTTCCGTTTCTGATCCAGCAGTCTCCTCTTGTTCTGCTTCCATTGGATTACAGTACCATGAGCCTTCATTTGCAAGTAGCCATTTTTTTTTCATAAACATCCCTCCCCTCACTTAGCTCAGCCATTGCACTAACTGTGTTTCCCTCCAGAGTCCAGCAGACGTGAACCCAGAGTATGGCCAGTAGCTGCCACCTTTGAGCACTGGCTGAGATGTCCTCCCTCGAGAGCTATTAATGATGCTTTAGCAGCACCTCCAGCACCAGATGGCCTGGAGAATGGAAGATCAGACACAGGAATCAAACTCTGGTCTTCCATATGCCAAAGCTACTGAGCTGGTCCAAATTAACATTTGTATTCCTGTAAAACTGGGCACAGGATGTGAGTTACTCTCACAGCTCTCTCGTTTCAAACGAACCCAAGTACTGTTTGAAGGGAGATTATTTTAAACATGAAAAAGAAGCATTATAGTACTTTTAAATTAACTTTTCTTTTTTATTTGTGTTGTTTTGTTTTTGTCATGAAATATCCCAGATAAAACATCATTCGACAAAGATTACTTCATAGGATAAAAAGGAATACAAATAAAATAATTTCAAATGTTGTTGTCTATTTTTAATAGAAAAAGCTTTCTACCTTTATTGCAGAACAATAGAGAAGATGTGTGTATGGCTGGATGATGAAGAGGATTATTTAACAAGTTGGGTCTTCATTGGCCATGGCGCTGTTTGCTACCACATTTAAACTCACTATTGTAAATTTATTTTTTAATCTAGTATACATTATATAATTTTTTAATTGATTCCTTTCATACACTTCCCCTAAGCAATTGTTGCTTATCGTTGTTGCAGACACGATGATGGACTAGGTAAAACTTTGTTCTGGCACAGGCTTGACACTTCTTAAATGTCTCTCTTGTTCCCTCCACAAAAGGCCTAACTGCTTTCCCCCTCACAAGTTTATAGCAAAGAGGTTGTTTCAAAGCAAGATTTACTAAGATATTAGAACAAAATATGCTAGAACAACAGATTAGTTAGAGAGGAATGGGCAGACCAAGTAATTCTTCAGGTGATACCTTTTATGTTTGCATGGATTCCTATACCGAGTCTTTGAATGATTCCAACCACTTTTAATCTGGTCTATTTTATCCACTCTTTCTTAAACCTCCACTGCTACAGCTGTGAAATATTCCCAAATCGTGCTAGCTGACTCTAGTAATTCCTGGGTTCCTCTTGTCTTCCTAAACTACCCCATGGAAGTAAGAATCCAGAAAACTGTCTTAAGCACCTTTTTGTCAAAGTGGGAGAAGTAAGAAAGGAGAAATGAAAGTGATTTCCCTTCAGGAAATTCTGGTTCCTTAATCTGTTTCTGTCTAATCCATTCACCTTCAAGACTTCATTATTTTTTGGTTGTATACTTAGCGCGAAGTAGTTTATAATCAGGGTAGGATTTTTACATTTTTATTTTGCCTTAGACTTCCTTTATCTTGGTTGAAAGAAAGCAAAAACAGAACACGAATGTACAGGAAGAGGTCTGTTAGTCTTAGAAGTGTGGACGTTTTCAACAAACTCTGTAAAAATGAAACCCAAAATCAGCATGTACTTTCCAAAAGGTTTATATCAACTGATGTTAAAAAAATACAAAATTGTTTTACAATAGCACCATTTTTGTTCATATGACTATACACAGTACTCCTGTTGATACACAATGGAAAGAAGAGAACAGGGATAGTTAAATTTGCACTTTTGCATTTGGGATTTTGGGATGGGGATGGGGATGGGGGACTTTAAACATACCAATTAGATTCCCTACTCCATCTGACCCATTGATCTTACAGAAAGACAATAAATAAATAACACCATGATTTTATTTCGCAGTCTGCCCGGTGCTGGCCTTAAAATCCAAAGTTCAGGTGAGTGGATGATTAGAATCACGGGACAGGTTCAGCCATTCAGTGCAGAAATCCTAGGAGTGACTGTAAAGTACTCAGGTCTTTCGGGTTATCTTTATTTTTATATGTAAATGGGCTGGATTTTTGTGTTGAGTTTAGTTTTTATAAAAAGCAGACTGGGCCAATGTCAACGCCAAATTCCTGGTCAGCTCCGCCAATATCCATAGGTGCAATGTCAATGATGGGTAGGCGTGATGTCTTCTGCGTTCGATATTCAATCACTGTCTTACCCCATTTGCCAGTGTGTTTCTATGACAGAAAGAGGAAAAAACAAATAGGTAAGAGCATGCCAGGCTATGTATGACTTTACAAGTGGAAAATGAACAAGCTGCCATGTTTGAAATTGCTAGGTGACCTTATGCAGTGACTGCTGCTCTCTTTGAGTTTCCCTAGTAATGAAAAATAAGTATCTTGTAGCCATAACCCATATAAAATGGCCGCTGTTTAACGGGCTTAACTACCGTCAGCTCCATATACCATCGCGGAGCTGATCCATTGTTTGGATGTATACTGGCCCGATTTTGCACCTACCGGGTTCGTTGGGCACCGCAGAGGTTTGATTTTCTCCTCAATACCTGGTTCAGACCAGAAAATCAGAGGAGCGGTTTTCTTTTTCCATCTTGCTTGTTGTGTCGGTGGTCCGGTTACATCGGTGTGGCAGTTTTGGGTCCAGGAGTGCCAGGACCGGCTCCCCACGTCGTGGGAAGCTGTTGGTTGGCTCTTTCCCGGTGTTTGTTCGTCCCAGCTCTCCCTCAGCCTTTCAATCGGCATGCTTCGGTCTGTGATGGTCATCTGCGCTGCTTGTGGCTGGCTGCTGTGCATTGAGGCCTTCATCACGTTGGGGAGATATACTGCGCATGGCTGCATCTTGAGGGGGTCTTGCCTCCTATTGAGTCACCAGATGTTGCCTTTGGCTCCTGTAGTCTTCGTCCTCTGTTCCTCAGCAGTGTTATTGCTGGACCTGTTGGCTGCTGTCATCTGTCTCCGGTGGCCGCCTCCACTCTCCAGGCTGCATGCTGCTTTTTCGGCACTTTGTCACGCCTTGTTGGGAGCTGTTCCAGCCACTTTGATACATCTCAACGCCTGGCTTTCCACAGTCCATTTTAGACTCTTTTCCCTTCCCTTCTTCCTCTGTTCCTCTACCTCCTCTCCTCTCCTGTCATTGTAATTGTTTTCTCAGTTCATTGTAAACCGCTTTGGGGCTGCTTTCAGTGGCAAAAAGCGGGGTATAAATGTTCTAAATAATAATAAATAAATATTGATTCTGGAACAAATTGGACTCCTTGCAGGCTGTGACACCATTTATTAGTCCAATGTAATAATTATTCAAAAAAGACACTGCACACTAGCCATCAAGAACCCACAGGTTCTTCCTTAAGCCGTGACGATACTTGTTGTTTGAACACAGAAGAGAGGGAATCCAAAGGTGCGAGAGGAAATGCAAACAACCACAAGGAGCCTTCAAGATATGGGATGTCTCACCTGTGCTTTATTAATCAGACCTGACATGGTCCATGTTTTGGCTAGAAATGCCTGTATCAGGGGTCTAATGGTGGTATCAGTATCCAAAGAAAACAATCATCCAGTGGGGGTAAACACCTTTTGTCTTGAAAAAGACATATTTACTGGGCAAGAGATGCCAAACAAAAGACACGGGACCTAAACAAAACTTTGAAAAGCTTCCTGCATTGAGAGATGCCGTATTAGTTCCCGTGTCTTTTGACTTGGCATCTTTCGTCCAGTAGATTTGTTTTTTTCAAGACTAAAGTTGTTTATCCCCCCTAGACGACTGTTTTCTTTGGATACTGATACCACCAATTAGACCCCTGATGCAGGTGTTTTTAGCCAAAACATGGACCATGTTTCGTCTGATTAATAAAGTACAGTTGAGACGCCCCATATCTTGAAAGCTCCTTGTGCTTCTTTTGGTTGTTTGATAATTGTTATTTGGACAGGTGTTATGCTAGTTTATGAAGAAGTTGCAGAACCTATACAGAATCCAGTTTGGCAGAAAAACAGACACACAAATCATTGAAAGCCTTCAGTATACATGTGCAATCGTTAGTAGGGCATCAGCTACTAGAGGTTCCTACCGTGGTTGCTTTTACTTAGTTAGCTATTGACTAAAGACTTTATCTGCTTCAGTTTCCACAAAGTCTGTTAACATTTTACTAGATTTTAAAGTTGAAGATTCAAGGTTCAGCTTTATTCATTATACTGCAAATGTTTGGTCCAATAGTTTCCTTCTGCCCCTTGGGCCTCCAGTCCAATTGGAAGCAGTGTCCATTGAGCTATAGCTCCATAAGCTTTACTCAGTCAGTGTATGGACTTTCATCACCTAACACTTCATCACTGAGACACTTCATCACCAAGCCAGTTTTACCATGTGACACTTCATCATATACTCAAGCTAAATGTATTCAAATTATATGCATGGAGCAAATGGGAGGGGGCATGCCAGCATACATCCACATCTGTTCTTTTGTGCCTAAATATGAGTCTTACTAAAACTTCTTAAAAATAAAATTTTCACAAGGCTCATATTAAGGTGCAGAACAACGGCATTTTCATCACTTAGTGGTGCTCATGATCTAGTGCAGGGGGTAACGATACGAGGGCCGCTTGATAACAGTGATCATAATATGATCGGTTTTGATATTGGCATTGAAGGAAGTGAAACTAGGAAATCAAGTACGCTAGCGTTTAACTATAGAAAAGGTGATTACGACAAAATGAGAAAAATGGTGAAAAAAAGACTGAAAGGAGCAGCTCGCAGAGTAAAAAACTTGCATCAGGCGTGGATGCTGTTTAAAAACACCATCCTGGAGGTTCAGGACAAATATATTCCACGTATTAGAAAAAAGGGAAAAAAGACTAAACGTCAGCCGGCGTGGCTAAACAGTAAGATAAAGGAAATCATTAGAGCCAAAAAACAATCCTTCAGAAAGTGGAGAAGAGAACCAACTGAAAGTAACAGGATAGATCATAAGGAATGCCAAGCCAAATGCAAAGCGGAGATAAGGAGGGCAAAAAAGGACTTTGAGAAGAAATTAGCGTTGGAAGCAAAAATACATAGTAAAAACTTTTTTAGATACATTAAAAGCAGGAAACCGGCCAAAGAGTCGGTTGGGCCGCTGGACGAAAATGGTGTTAAAGGGGCGATCAAGGAGGACAAAGCCGTAGCGGAGAAATTAAATGAATTCTTTGCTTCGGTCTTCACCGAGGAGGATTTGGGGGGGACACCGGTGCCGGAAAGAATATTTGAAGCGGGGGAGTCGGAGAAACTAAACAAATTCTCTGTAACCTTGGAGGATGTAATGGGTCAGTTCAGCAAGCTGAAGAGTAGTAAATCACCGGGACCTGATGGTATTCATCCCAGAGTATTAATAGAACTAAAAAATGAACTTGCGGAGCTACTGTTAGAAATATGCAATCTGTCCCTAAAATCGAGTGTAATACCGGAAGACTGGAGGGTAGCCAATGTTACTCCGATTTTTAAGAAAGGTTCCAGAGGAGATCCGGGAAATTATAGACCGGTGAGTCTGACGTCGTTGCCGGGCAAGATGGTGGAGGCTATTATTAAGAATAAAATTGCAGAGCATATACAAAAACATGGACTGATGAGACAAAGTCAGCACGGATTTAGTGAAGGGAAGTCTTGCCTCACCAATCTAATGCATTTTTTTGAGGGGGTAAGCAAACATGTGGACAATGGGGAGCCGGTTGATATTGTATATCTGGATTTTCAGAAGGCGTTTGACAAAGTGCCGCACGAAAGACTCCTGAAGAAATTGCAGAGTCATGGAATCGGAGGTAGGGTATTATTATGGATTAAGAACTGGTTGAAAGATAGGAAGCAGAGAGTAGGATTGCGTGGCCAGTATTCTCAGTGGAGGAGGGTAGTTAGTGGGGTCCCGCAGGGGTCTGTGCTGGGTCCGTTGCTTTTTAATGTATTTATAAATGACCTAGAGATGGGAATAACTAGTGAGGTAATTAAATTCGCCGATGACACAAAATTATTCAGGGTCGTCAAGTCGCAGGAGGAATGTGAACGATTACAGGAGGACCTTGCGAGACTGGGAGAATGGGCGTGCAAGTGGCAGATGAAGTTCAATGTTGACAAGTGCAAAGTGATGCATGTGGGTAAGAGGAACCCGAATTATAGCTACGTCTTGCAAGGTTCCGCGTTAGGAGTTACGGATCAAGAAAGGGATCTGGGTGTCGTCGTCGATGATACGCTGAAACCTTCTGCTCAGTGTGCTGCTGCGGCTAGGAAAGCGAATAGAATGTTGGGTGTTATTAAGAAGGGTATGGAGTCCAGGTGTGCGGATGTTATAATGCCGTTGTATCGCTCCATGGTGCGACCGCACCTGGAGTATTGTGTTCAGTACTGGTCTCCGTATCTCAAAAAAGATATAGTAGAATTGGAAAAGGTACAGCGAAGGGCGACGAAAATGATAGTGGGGATGGGACGACTTTCCTATGAAGAGAGGCTGAGAAGGCTAGGGCTTTTCAGCTTGGAGAAGAGACGGCTGAGGGGAGATATGATAGAAGTGTATAAAATAATGAGTGGAATGGATCGGGTGGATGTGAAGCGACTGTTCACGCTATCCAAAAATACTAGGACTAGAGGGCATGAGTTGAAGCTACAGTGTGGTAAATTTAAAACGAATCGGAGAAAATTTTTCTTCACCCAACGTGTAATTAGACTCTGGAATTCATTGCCGGAGAACGTGGTACGGGCGGTTAGCTTGACGGAGTTTAAAAAGGGGTTAGATAGATTCCTAAAGGACAAGTCCATAGACCGCTATTAAATGGACTGGAAAAATTCCTCATTTTTAGGTATAACTTGTCTGGAATGTTTTTACGTTTGGGGAGCGTGCCAGGTGCCCTTGACCTGGATTGGCCACTGTCGGTGACAGGATGCTGGGCTAGATGGACCTTTGGTCTTTCCCAGTATGGCACTACTTATGTACTTATGTACTTATCACCTTAAACTGACACTTGACCACCACAGACATTTCATCACGTATTCAAGCTAAATGCATTCAAATTATACGTACAGAAAATTTGCAGCAATTGAAATGGCAGCTTCTTCGTGTGCATGTCCAAAGGAAACTGAAAGAGCCAGAATACATTGGCACCTGTTCTTTTGTACCTAAATATGAGCGTCACTGAACACATCCTAAAGCCACACACACCTGATTCTTTTTCCTGTTTTATCTACACAGCAGGGGCGTAGCTACGGGTGGGCCTGGGTGGGCCCAGGCCCACCCAATTTCAGCCCAGGCCCGCCCAGCGCCAGCGCCAGCTCCCATTGCCGGCCACTGCTGCTTTCCTAATGAGCAGCAGGGCCGGCGCTACAAAAAGAAGAAGCGCTCAGCTGACTGAGCTGAGCGCCAACGCGTCGCTAAGGACGAGAAAAAATGTTTTTAAAAAAACGCGGCACTGCAGGGCAGGCAGCCTCGAAGCATTGGCTGCTGGCTCTGCAGGCTCCTCCCGTCTCTTACATCACTGCCCCTGTAGCGAAGCAGGGGCAGTGATGTAAGAGACGGAAGGAGCCTGCAGAGCCAGCAGCCAATGCTTCGAGGCTGCCTGCAGTGCCGCGTTTTTTTTTAAAAACATTTTTTCTCGTCGGGTTAGCGTTGGCGCTCAGCTCAGTCAGCTGAGCGCTTCTTCTTTTTGTAGCGCCGGCCCTTCTGCTCATCAGGAAAAGCAGCAGTGGCCGGCAATGGGAGCTGGGGCTGGTGAGCCTGAATGTGGGAGAGGGAAAATGGATGGCAGGATGGGGAGAAAGAGGGAAAATGGAAGGATGGGGAGAGAAAGAGGGAAAACAAATGGGAGGATGGCAGAGAAAGAGGGAAAACAGATGGGAGGATGGCAGAGAAAGAGGGAAAACAGAAGAATGGGGAGAGAAAGAGGGAAAACAGATGGGAGGATGGCAGAGAAAGAGGGAAAACGGAAGGATGGGGAGAGAAAGAGGGAAAACAGATGGGAGGATGGCAGCGAAAGAGGGAAAATGGAAGGATGGGGAGAGAAAGAGGGAAAACAGATGGGAGGATGGCAGAGAAAGAGGGAAAATGGAGGATGGGGAGAGAAAGAGGAAAAACAGATGGGAGGATGGCAGAGAGAGGGGAGATGGATGAAAGGATGCAGAGAGAAAGGGGAGAGACTGGAAGGATGTGGAGAGAGAAGGGACACTAAACAGAAAAGGGTAGAGAGATAGACACTGGTTAGAAGGAGGGAGAGAGACATTAGATGGAAGGATCAGGAGAGAGGGTAGATGGGTGGAAGGATGGGGAGAAAGAGGGAAGACGCTGGATGGAAGGGTAGGGAGAAAGAGGTGACACTGGATGGAAGGATGCAGAAAGAAAGAGGGGAGGCTATTGGAAGGATGGGGAGAGAGAGGGGAGACACTGGAAGGATGGGGAGAGAAAGAGGAGAGCTGCTGCATGGAAAGGGGGAGTAGTGAAAGATTGGAGAATAAGAGGAAGGGGCATGGGGAGAACAAGGGTGAGAAAAAGATGAAAAGCCATAAGTAGATGAAGGAAATTAAAGAATGGATAGTAAGAATGAATTAAATCTGGACACAGAGAGAGGCAGAAAAATATTGAAGAAAGCAAAGAAAAAGGAGAGAAAAATGACAAATGGCCAGGAAACCCTGGCAGAAGAGTTAAGCGAAAATGAAGGAAAGCAGAATCTAGAGACTGGGAGCAACACAATGAGAAAAAGTAAATGGCCATACAACAAAGGTAAAGAAAATAATTTTATTTTTAATTTAGGATAAAGTAATATGGTGTTAATAAAGTTTCAGAGACCAATACTTCCTTCCTTAGGTCAGGAGAGGATACCGTAACAGCATTATACTGACCTGAGGCAGGAGGTTTTGGCCTCTGAAAGCTCACTGAAAAGGATTAGGCTATTAAATAAATTGTCTGAAATCTGATGCACTGAAAAGCAGCACTTTACCCTGTGTGACAAATGCATCTGAGTGTGACTACATTTTGCTGGGGGGGGGGGGGGGGGGGGTAGAGAGAAAATTTTGTGCCCACCCACTTTGGGTTCAGGCCCACCCAAAATTGGCAGTCTGGCTACGCCACTGCTACACAGGCCTACAAGATGCTACCTCGCTTCCTCCCCTCACCTTGTTCCCATCCTCCCTAACCCAACTGTGATATGTGCTATATAATTGCCTGCTGGTAATCAACTGTCATGGTTTTGATCCTTCATCACCTTTGTGCGCATGTTTTCCATTATATTAACTGTGCATTATGTAATATGTGCTATTTTAAATGTAAATATCTTTCCTCAATTTGCTACGCATATAATTTGAGTACATTTGGCTTTCTGCGCATGATGAAGTGTCGACGTGCCCCCCACATTTGAAGCACGTTTTCCGTACATAATAATTTGAATGCATTTATCTTGAATATGTGCTGAAGTGTCATGTGATGAAATGTCTACCGTGGTCAGGTGTCAATTTAAGGTGATGAAACTGTTGTTCTTCTGTACCTAAATATGAGCCTCCTGAAAATTTTATGCATAAGAAGTTTTAATGAGGCTCATATTTAGGTGCAAAAAATACATGTGGATCTGTGCTGGCCTGCTCCCTTTCCATTTGCTGCAAGTTTTCCATATATATAATTACATTTAGCTTAATAACTGATGAAGTGTTACATGATGAAAATGTCCTTGCTGATGAAGTGTCAGGTGATGAAGTATCTCAATGATGAAATGTCCATAGTGATGAATTGTCAAGAGATTAACTGTCACCAAACTCTTTACTCATAACTACCTGGAGACGCTGTTCCCCTGGTTTTCATCCTCTTCTATCCTTTGCAGTGACAATCCTTGCTAGGAGTCATATATCATGGCTTCTTCTGCAACTATGCTCACCAAGTCTGACCATTAAGGTGTTGTCATTGCTCAACATCTGGGTCTCCCTTTTTATTTCCCCTAGCCCTGATTAACTTAAGGAACAGAAGCGTGGCCAGGTCTCAAACCCAGGTACGCCTTAGAGCAGCATACAGTACATGCCACTGAGCCACCTCACTGACTTATTTCATTTGGTTTGATTTATAGACTTAATATACCACTTAACATGGCCAATGTTTTAAAGCTGTTTACAAAATAACATATCACCAAGTTTCCACCTCATTCTGCACATTCATAACCTACCTTGCAGCCATCTTCCAAGGCAGTGTAAGTAAATCGGCTATTGCCCTCTGCTCTGATCTCTACATCATTGGATCCCTGTAACAAGAGAGCCTTCTTCAGGCTGCCAGAGGCTTCATCCATGAAGGCAACGCTGTTTTTACAGTAGTATGTGATGTTCTGAGAGGCATCCATGGACAACAGGCGTAGGAAGGTCATCTGGATGTTAGCAGTGTTGGGTGCAAAGCTGTCATCACCATAGCTGAACTGCAGAGGGAAGGGATGGGAAGCAGATTAGGATTTGCAGTGGAAGTTTGGAAAAGTGTTTTTTCTTTAGTAGTTTAGTTTATCGAGTACTTGTTATACTACCTTTCATAATACATCAAAGCAGCATGCAATAAAATAAAATTAAATCAACAGCCAATAATGTAACAACAACTAATATTACATAATAGCATATTCAAATAAATATAAATAGAGACAATCATAGACTATGTTCAATACATAACAAATAGATTAGTCAAAAACAACAAATAAGAGTGAAAAGAATGAAAGAAAAATGTTTCACCCTTCACATTAGTCGATCTGTGTGCACTAAGCACTCCCCCTTCCTCTCTGCCACCCTATTACTGCCAATCCCTGTACATTTTCTAATCCGCTCCATCTTCCATGTGTGCTGCTCATTCACAATGCATCTGGATAGATGGATGGACAGGCTCTTAATGCATTAATTTTTTGACACAGAACGCATAAAAAAGGCACAAGATGGACAGCCCCATGACTTATGTCACTGTGTGCCCTAGTTGTACTGCCCGCGAGCCCAGGCAAAGAAAGACGATGGCTAAGCAGTAGCAGGAGTGGCTGAGATAGAAAAAAATTAAAAAAAAGAATAGAGGTACAAAAGGATGCAGGTCAGAATACAAAATCAATGGGAGCAACTGGAAATATATTTGTCTACAGCACTTCATAGTACTACAGGTAGAATTAAAATCTAGGGGATCAAGATTCAAAGCAATTTAACAGGCCAGAAACAGCTCCTGCTTGGTTAAATCACTAGTTTGGCGCTAACCGCTCATTTTCAGCAGCACTTAACCGGTTAGTGCCACTGTAAATGTCCGGTTAGCGACAATGCAAAACTGGCTATTTTGGGGGATTCTGGGGGTGGAGTCAAGCACTTTGCCGGTTCAGTATCAACATTTAGCACTTAACTGGCCAATGTAACCACGTAAATAGGACCTCATAAAAGTCAGCCCCCTTTATGTGGTGCCGCATAGCCAGTTAAATGCTGAATATTGTACAACCACTATAGTTTAGCCAGCTTCGTAAGCCTGAAAATTCAGTGCTGGAGCACAGACATGGCTCAGCATTAAATTTCCAGGCATAACGCCGGTGCCAGTCAACAAAACATTGATCACTGCTGGATGAGTATCAACTCCTAGATACCTTGGCAAAAAAAATATGGATTGTCTACTGAACATCACAGCAAATATTCAATATCCGTGAAACTATAAGCAATCGTGTTGAAAACCTGAATGATTATTCTATTAATGACAATAACTGGAAGCTGGTACTTACTTGGAAGCCTCCATTAATTGTCTCCCCAAACCAGACATGTTTCTTTTCCTTGGTCTTGCTTGTCCACCAGTTCTTTCTGGGTATTTTGGCTGGGTTTGGATAGACACATGTCTCACCAGTTTCCATATTACAGAATACCTTGATGGCATCCAAGGTGCATCCTTGATTAGGATCAATCCAATAATTGCCTGTGAAGGGTAAACAGGAAATGTTAATGGTGTATGTCTCAGAAGGCCTACACAGCTGCAGAGGCTGACTCATAGTAGTTTAACTGTCAGCTTGCAAAAGGAGGATCACTAGTATTATTTTCATTTGGAAATACTGGCTCAGCTAACTTCTTACAGTATCTTGTTTGTTATACACTGGATATTATTTCTCTTTAGTAGCAGAAAGATAATATTAAGTGGTGTTGGAAAACAAAATTTTGGCAGAATTTAAGCATGGTCAGGAGAGACATAGAGGGTAGTGGTAAGAACAAGGTTGAGAGGTTGGGTTAAAGTAACAGTGGAGGGCCTGGGCATTAGTTTAGGTGTGGAAACACATATACTCATCTATCTTAGAGGCAAAACAACCAAACACGACCTGGATAAGGAGTGACATTCTGCAGGCAGCATACGCGCCCGGTATAAGAGGCTTGGAGAGGCTAAGCCTCCCCCCCACTGCTGCAGAAGAATGGATCAGCTGTGGAGTCCAGCTGCTCTGAGGGGATTAAATTGTTGATTTACCTCCATCCTCACAGCAGGAGCTGCAGTGAAAGCCCTCTAGCAGTTGTAGAAATTGGTTTATGGTTTGTTTACCTTACTACTGGAAAAGCAGGGGGGTTGGCTGGAGGTGTCCTGGGTTGCCAGGGAGATACTTAAGGAGGATGACTTCCTGACCTGCACTGAGGACAGATAGCAGCAGAACGGATACTGGGCCAGCATGATCAGAAAAAGTCACCAGACAACAAAGGTAGAAAAGATCATTTTATTTTCATTATAGTGTTTGGAATATGTCCACTTTGAGAATCAGGTGCTCAAAATTAAAAGTTTATATTTATTTATTTATGGCATTTTATCCCACATTAAACATGAATTAGGGTGTTTTGTGGCTCTACATGAGAATTGTGATGATATGATCCCTTGTTTCATATTGCTGACAGTCTGCATTTTCCGTATGGGTGGTATATTGGTGTATTAGGTTTACCCAGTGTAATATTTATGGTACAGTAAGGTTCTGAGTGTGTTTTTGGACAAAGTTGTGCATAGTGTTTTGCAGTTGAGCGATTGTGGTTAGACTATGCTTTGAGCAACCACTTTATTCTTTGACATATGATATCTAATATCTAAATTTAATAAAAGGTATTAATTGTGACTTTTATTTTTATTTATTTTTTCTGCGTGTTATCAGACAATTATGGATTTAAGCTCCACCACTGGCCCCACCCCTAACCACGCCCCCTGTAGCCTCCCCAAACAGTTGGGCCACCGACCGCCTATGGCAGGCAGCCAAGTTTTGTATAGCTGATAGGTGGGATATGCCCAGAGTGTCTGATAGTTAAACTGATTTAGTTGGACAGGAGAAGCTCCTTCCCAGTTAAATTGCGCTGATCAGCTGATCCTCAGAGTTCAGTGATACTTAATACCTAGTGTACCTTAGTGTTACTCACCTTGTGCTACCACTGAAAAGGTGTGAGCTAAATCTAGATAAATAATTAACCAAATAGTACAGTTGAAAATCCGAGGGCACTATCTGGTGAGTGTCGGAGCAGTCCAAGGATGGAGTTTGGGCAGAGTTGGGATTTAGCTGGTTAGCGGTTTTTAGACTTCTAAATGGGTACTTGCCCTGATCAAAGCTAGGACAGCAAAAATGTTGTCCTAACTTTATCCATCCAGTTATCTGGGCACTGCTCTGAATATCGGCTACTGATGTCTTAGCTTAGAGGGGTTTAAAAAAAGTTTGGATGGCTTCCTAAAGGAAAAGTCCATAGACTTGGGGAAAATCCACTGCTTATTTCTAGGATAAGCAGCATAAAATGTATTGTACCGTTTGGGGATCTTACCAGGTACACGTGACCTGGATTGACCGCTATTGGAAACAGGATGCTGGGCTTGATGGACCCTTGGTCTGTCCCAGTATGGCAATATTTATGTAACTTTATCCGTCCAGTTACCTAGGCACTGGTCTGAATGTCGGGTAGTGGTGTCCTAACTTGTTATGTGGGCACTGGTCTGAAAATTGGCTGTAACATGAATAACTTCTGTAGGTGAGCAAATCCTGGATATTCAATGTCAGTGCCTAGATTGAATATTCAGGTCATGTTCTGCCTACAACAGTCAGCACCTTTAAAATTGTGACTGCTGCAAGCTGAATATTGGGCCCTCGGTGTTTATAAACGTTAAACTTGTATATTTATTTTCCAGCTAATGAAGAGTCCTCTGAAGGTACAGAAAACTGTTGTTTATCAGTGTTTTCTCGGGGTCATTAGCACAGAAAAGGCAGAAAAACAGTGGAAGACCTAAGGCAGGTAAGGGGAGAGGTGGGAGAGCGCCAGGCAAAATCTTTTTCTGATCCAATAAACACCAATTAATTTTTCTTTGCCTCAGGGGTGTTTTTTGTGTTAATATCTAAAATCAGAAGCCCTAGTGATACCCATAACCAGAGCAGTGTAGAGAGAAATAATTGGGCAGATGGCAGGAACCTACTGGTCTTTCTGTGCCATCATTTACTATACAAAATCCCAGGTGAAAACCTTCTCCAGATGTACAGTGTGGGTAAAAATCTCAGGAGACAGAGGAGCACTGGACACCCTTAGTAGTGTTTCATGACCTCCTGTCTGACATCAGTTGTCACATGGACTATGGCAGTAAATTAAATAAGCACTGTGCAGTTATGTTGGGTTGCCCCACTGGAACATACCACTCTTCCAATCAGAATGGCACAGCTTCAGATCACGACAGGTGCGAGCAGGGTTCTTCTTGCTACCTTCAGGGCTTCTGATGCTCTCAATTTGGTTGTTGAGGGATTTCAAAGTAGCATCAACCTCTACATCATGCTGGCGAAGGCTGCTGGAGGCTTGGTCAGCGCGCATGTAACGCAGAGGATCAGGGCCTTTCTCAGGCTGAGACATGCCAGCAAAGGCAGAGAGGTCAATGCCAGGGCCTGGAGGACCAGGGGGACCAGGGGGACCAGGCAGACCAGGAGGACCCTATGGAAAAAAAAAGAACAAGCAACCTCCATTAGAAAATATCACTATGAACAGTGCTCACCTTGGAATGCTGTCACTCTCTCCTGTTATGCATTGTGTAATTTGGTAGGGTGTCACTCTCTGTCCACATCTATTTCCTAGCTTTGAGTGGTATCTTTTTTGCCATATGGAAATGCCCAACTTAGTATAATGTGATTCTCTGTTCATATGCAATGCCCAGCTTGGAACGTTGGTCACTTGCGTTTCACTTGTACCTTCAGTTTTAATAACATACTAACTAATAACAGTTGAAAAGATATCTGTTCATTCAATATATGCTCTACAGATGCCTTGTGGCACTAATACTCAGATTTAAGAATCAATTTTTAATGAAATAAAATCCTGACAAATTAGTTGAAATAGTATTACCCTGAACAAAAAGGTATCCCACTTTTACTGTGGAAAATATCCCACTTTATAAAAATGTATGCTTCTGTTTCTATGAACTGATTTAGAGTACATAATCAAGTAAGGGTCAATACACTTCACAGCTTGTGACTAACTCATTAAAAGCTTTGCTCTCTTTCTCAGAGCAGTGCAGAATGAGCAAAGGATGGCATTACTCATGTACATAAACCAGTCACAGGCTGCATTATGATGGTGGTGCACTAAAGCAACACAGAAACTGAACCGTAGTCACTGATTTAAAAATACTGTGGAGTCTGCTTCCAGTTTGGAGTTTAGGCAATATCAAGCTCTAGGTTGTGTGGTGAAAGGAGGACCAAGATGAAATGTCTTTTGCTCCCAGGAAATGGAAGTAGTCTTCCCCATGTGTGCTGAGTACAGCATTTTATTTAGAAGGCTAATTTTTCTAAGATGCCAATGTCAGTTACATAGGTGTCTGCGAATGTAACATTAGATGTTCAAATAGACCAGCTGGTGGTCAAAACTGAGCATTCAGTAAAATGGGTGCTTTAGAAAAGGGGTGGGCAATCTGTGACCTGGCACTGAATTTTATGCAGCTCTTGAGCCCATGGAAAGTATATATGGAAAACAGCATTAACCAGAGTTTTGGTGATTTTAAATACTGTATTTCACAAATATTTTCAGAATAGCCACTCTAGAAGTTTGTCTCCATCATGTTTAGATAAACTGTACTAATTTATCACAGAAGGTCTAGGGACATTACATAAAGTTGTGGCCCACTAGAGATAGTTCTGACATTCATGTGGTCCTCCATGTATAAAGGTTGCCTACCCCTGCTCTAGAGGCACAACCTTGCAATTGGATGCATCAGGGTAATCCTCTACTTGTTGAATGTTTACAGTGGACATGTGCTATGGCGACCAAAAAGGGATGGAATTCCTCCTATATGAGGAAAGGCTAAAGAGGTTAGGGCTTTTCAGTTTGGAAAAGAGATGGCTGGGGGCTGGGGCGGGGATATGATTGAGGTCTACAAAATCCTGAGAGGTGTAGAATGGTTAAAAAAAATAAAGGGTATACACACCAAATTCCACAAAAATATCAAAACGCAAAATACTAAAAAAAAGGAAATTACAGACTCACACGCTACATTGCTAGTAAGTAACTAGGGAGACCTTTTACAAAGGTACATAAGGGCCTAAGCACATCCAGCATGCCCCAAACTGGCATTACCACCCGGCTACCGTGTGCCTCGGTGGTAATTCTGAATTTGGTGCGCACCGAAAACACGTGGTAGAAAATATTTTCTACTGTGGGTCACCTATCCAGCAGTAAATGGCAGTTGGCGTGCTCTGCATGTTTACCATCTGGGTAGCGCATGAGACCTTACCGCTAAGTCAATGGGTGGCGGTAAGGTCTCAGGCCAAAAATGTACGCGCTCTGGTAGTCATTTTGTCGCACGTCCATTTTCCGGCCCATTAAAAAAAAAATCCCTTTTTTTTTCACAGTACAGCAAGAGTCCAGTGTGCGCCACAAACATATCCACACTGCCGCAGGTCAGTTTTTGGCATGCCTTTGTAGAAGGGCCCGTCGGAGAGAGAGAACATTGGTCACATAAAATTATAGGTCAATGGACCTCGCACAGCGGTCCCAAGTCCACAACTTCAGCGCTGAATGCCCCTTTTTCAGCTAAATAATCGCTTCATTTTTTATGATATATTGTTTTCTATTCTGAGGGAACCCTTTGTGAAGTTCATAACACAGAATCCTTTGAAAAACATTTTTTAATATAAATTTTGGTAAAATAAAATAAGGCATAACTGGTAGGATGGAGGTGGGAGTAACAAATGACTGAAATACATTTCTAAGTTTCTGGACTTGGGACAGCTGTATGCTGCGGGAGGTCCGCTGACCTATAATTTTATGTGACTGATATTTTCCCTCTCCTAGTTACTTACTAGTAATGTAGCATGTGAGTCTGCAATCTTTTTTTTCACCTATTGCAAGCATCAATTGTAGGTGCAAGCATTTACCAGATCTATGGTGAACATTGGTGCTTATGCCTAAACACATAGGCACATATATAACTGGATATATTAATATTCTATAAAGGAGAGTAGACAGCCCTTTATAGCATTGCCTGCCACATGAGCAGAAATAGGCTGTTCTAAAATTGTCCATGGGGTATGTATATTCAATTCAATTCTTGTATACCAGGGTTCAGTGCGGTTTACATTCTAGGGGCCAGATGCACTAAAGTCATCGTTAGAGCCGTTCCCTACCGAATTCCATAGTGAATCGGTAGGGAACAGCTATGCATCAAGGAAAGGGAATGCAAATGAGCTACTCATTGTAGCTCACTTGCATTCTCTATTTCATCGTAAAACAGTTGGCCAATCGGCCGGTCGAGCATGCGCAGAGCTGCAAAGCGTTATGCTGGCTGCTCTGTGCATGCCAAATACGCCTGTGCCTCCCAAAGACGCCGCGCTGCTCACCCCACCCCCGCCGCAATAATAAAAACAAAACTGCAGTTGAGGCCGGCCATCGAGAAAAGGCGTCCGTTTTCGCCGTCATTCACCTCTGCAATAATAAAGAACGTCTTTTTTGGCCATGCTTCACTCAGCTGTGATTGGCTCAGAGACTTCCTGGTCTCTCAGCTGTGAAGCACTGCCAAAAAAAGACGTCTTTATTATTAAAAAAGGGGGTTATGTCTGGCCATAAAAAAAAATGTCCATTTCCCTTGCAATAATAAAAACATCTTTTCTGGCAGTGCTTCACTCAGCTCAGATACCAGGAAGTCTCTGAGCCAATCACAACGCGTTTAGCTCGGCTAAATGCGCTGTGATTGGCTCAGAGACTTCCTGGTCTCTCAAGCTGTGAAGCACTACAAAAAAAAACATTTTTATTATTGCAAGGGGGGAATGACGGCCAAAATGGACGTTTGTTTTGGATCGTCATTCCCCCCTTTTTAATAATAAAAACGTCTTTTTTGGCAGTGCTTCACAGCTGAGAGACCAGGAAGTCTCTGAGCCAATCACAGCGCGGTTATCCGAGCTAAACGCGCTGTGATTGGCTCAGAGACTTCTAGGTCTCTCAGCTGAGTGAAGTACGGCCAAAAAAGACGTTCTTTATTATTGCGGAGATGAATGATGGCGAAAACGGCCGCCTTTTTCCGGTGGCCGGCCTCAACTGCACTTTTTTAAAATATTGCGGCGGGGGGCGGAATGATAGCGAAAACGGCCGCCTTTTTCCAATGGCCGGCCTCAACTGCACTTTTTTTTATTATTGCAGCGGGGTGCGGAATGATTTTTATAGCGGTTTTTCATCAGTTTTCGATCCCGCACAGCCCCAATGAGAGGTACAGACCTCTCGTTAGAGTTTCCAGCGTTAAGGCAATCGGAAAAGCTTAGTGCATCTCATTACAATAGGGTTTCTACACAATTTGCTCATCTGCATTCCGTTTTCGTTAGCTGCTACCGTTGTCCTAAAATGGCTTTTAGTGCATGCCTGGGTTTACTACTTGTTTGTTAATGGCTCGTTATTGGCTTGTTAGGTTTAGTGCATCTGGCCCTAGGTGAGACAAAAGCAGATAGTGTTAGTGTGAGGTATGAGAAACATTACAGACCATTGGTGTAATGCATAAGACTAAAAACATTAAAGGAAAGAATAATGGATGGTACAAGGAAGTAAAAGTCATGATGGATTATTATGAAGCAGTCTTTGGGAAGAGAAAGGTTTTTAGCCTCTTCCTGAAGTTGAGGTAGCTCTTTTCTGTTCTGATGGGAATAGGTAGAGAGTTCCATATTTTGATTCCAAGTATAGGGAATAGACAGCTGAAAATCTTTTAATTTCTATATGCGTAAAAGTGCATGCTGCTGGTTTTATGGAGTGGAGGAGTGCAGTGGACTGAGAACCTGGGGAATTGGGTTCAATTGTATAAACTAGGCAAGTCACTTAACCCTTCACTGACCTAGTACCTGCATATACTATCAGCGGCATAATTGAAAGAGAAGGACGCCCATCTTCCGACACACATTGGGAGATGGGCATCCTTCTCTCAGGGTCACCCAAATCGGCATAATCGAAAGCCGATTTTGGGCGTCCTCAACTGCTTTCCGTCACGGGGACGACCAAAGTTCATGGGGGCGTGTCGGCAGTGTACCGAAGGCAGGATGGGGCGTGGCTAAGAGATGGGCGTCCTCAGCCGATAATGGAAAAAAGAAGGGCGTTCCTGAAGAGCATTTGGCCGACTTTACTTGGTCCCTTTTTTTCATGACCAAGCCTTGAAAAGGTGCCTGAACTGACCAGATGACCACCGGAGGGAATCGGAGATGACCTCCCCTTACTCCCCCAGTGGTCACCAACCCCCTCCCACCCTTAAAAAAAAATTAAAAAACATTTTTCCAGCCTCTATGCCAGCCTCAAATGTCATGCCCAGCTCCAGTTTTTAGTGGGTGCAGTGCACTTCAGGCAGGCGTAACCAGGCCCATCCCCCCCTACCTGTTACACTTGTGGTGGTAAATGTGAGCCCTCCAAAACCCACCCGAAACCCACTGTACCCACATGTAGGTGTCCCCCTTCACCCCTTAGGGCTATGGTAGTGGTATATAGTTGTGGGGAGTGGGTTGGGGGGGTTGGGGGGCTCAGCACACAAGGTAAGGGAGCTATGCACCTGGGAGCAATTTGTAAAGTCCACTGCACTGCCCCCTAGGGTGCCCGGTTGGTGTCCTGGCATGTGAGGGGGACCAGTGCACTATGAATGCTGGCTCCTCCCACGACCAAAGGGCTTGCATTTGGTTGTTTTTTGAGATGGGCGTCCTCGGTTTCCATTATCGGCGAAAACTGAGGTTGTCCATCTCTAAGGTCAACCATCTCAACATTTAGGTCGACTTAAATGTTGAGATTTGGGCGTCCCCAACCGTATTATCGAAACGAAAGATGGACACCCATCTTGTTTCGATAATACGGGACACCCCACCCCTTAGCAGCGACGTCTTCAGAGATGGGTGCCCTTAGAGATGGTCGTTCCCGTTCAAAAATGCCCCTCCACGTAAACCACTTTGACTGTAACCACAGAAAGGTGGTGTACCAAATCCCATCCCCTTTATGTGCTATACACATCACTGTTCCCAGAGGCAGAGCTGGGGCAGTGTTGTGACATGCACACAAATTACGAAACAGGTATGTATTTATGAAAACTTACTCTCCCCTCTCCTCCCCTTTACTAAGCTGTGCTAGAGGCTGCTGTGAACTAATGCCAACACAGCCCATTCACTTTGAATGGGCTATGTGGACATTGCCGCGCAGCTTAGTAAACAGGAGGGTTAGAGAAGGAACACTTAAACTCCCAGAGAGTAATTGTAGCTTTGTGCAGCAGATTTCAGACGAAGCAGTTATATAAAAGCACGTAGCTGCCTATGTTGTCTTTATAAAACAGAGTTCAACATAAACGCCTATGTGCATCTGTTTTAAAGTTACCCTCCTTTTTGTTTCATCCTAACCGATGTTCATAAGAAGTTTGATACCTCTGCTAGTCGAAAAACCAGTCCTGTTTCACGGGTGCATATGTTTTAGGAATTTCAGGCAGTCTTCCTTAGAAGCACATCTACTTATCTTTGAAAATCCGCCTCATAAATGTGTTTTAATTACAAAAATCACACCTTTGCTCTGGATCATAAAATTAAACTTTTTGCTGTATAAATTGTTCACAGCTATCAGAAAGTTAGTGATGTTTGATCTGTTCCTTTTAAGAGCGATTTTCAAAATTGCTTATACTGATGCAAAGTTCCCAAGTAGTTTTACCCATGGACAATCAGGTGCGCAGGTGTTCACCACCTGTATTTTATCAAGGGGGGGGGGGGGAGGGGCTGATTGCTGTTCCAATTGTGAAGGGCAGGTAAGTTCTGTTGGGCAACTATATTCCATGTATGATCAACTTCTTCCAACATATGAAATTGCAATTACTGATGAAAACAGCTCTACACAAGACTGTTTCGCCAACAGGCGTCTTCAGGAGCCATATAATGTCCACTGCTTAGCAATGGTTTTTATAGTTCTCCTAATCACATCCTTATCGGACAGGAACAAGAGATGTGGCAGTTGAGATCTCTTGTTCCTGTCCGATAAGGATGTACTGTGATGATCTGGATTATTCAAAAGATTTTTTGATGACTATACAATATTGTTCGTAAACATCAATGGATTCAGTAATACTGAAGGTTTGTTGTTTCTATGCTGTTTTGAATGAACATCATTGACATCTTCATAGACTATTAACATCTATATATAATCATTTACGAATATTTAGAATGAAGATTTAAGGAGTATATGTATATAATGAGAAGCTGTAATCAAATCAGAGAACAGTATTCACTCTAAGGGTTTTTATGTTTTATATAACCATTTAGAAGATTGACTTTAATAGTTTGAATAAAAATATTTGTAATAATCTATTTTTTGTGGTACACTATAGTCACATATTGAAGAACAGTTATATTGAAATTCCCATTCTTTTTTGTATTTGTCATAAAATTATCCTCTAGCCTTGTGATAATTGCTGCACCATCCCACGTATTAGGAATGCGTGGACACCCACGTTCCCTACAGGAAACTCTGCCTTGAGGTTTCACACCAGTTCTCAAACAAAAAGCATGAACATACTTTGTTTATGAAAACTGCCTGGGAGAGATGGAACCACAAAGATTTATGCCAGGTCTTTTTCATGAGTACTTTTTCCTTTGAAAATGTAATTTATATCATTATTTCCCTTCCACTACCTAAACACATCCCCAGGCCTTTTATCCTCTGTTGTTGAGACCTGCATGTACCTTCTGCAGAGCACGGCCTAGGCATTTTCAGATAGCCAATTTACCCATGTCAATAGGCATTTACCTCGTTTAATGGATTTTGACAGTTTGTTTCTTAAAGGACACAGGTACATTGTCTGGCCAATAACAATGCTGGACGTTTCTCAACCACAGCTTTCTAGAAAAGCCAACTCAGTACAGGTGAAAACATCTATATAGAGAAAATAACATTAAAGTCTGAAAAGTACACTGCCTGTTTATAAACAGACAGCTCATGGAATATAATCACTATCTGGGATTTTAGTGTGTGTTTTCTACCTCATCTCCTCAGTATTCTCATTAAGCCCCACCAAGGTAAGAGCTCTGTGATATCATGAGACCTCCCCCAAACATAGAAGAAATAGCATTAGGGCTGGCCACACAGCTTCTCAATCAATTTTCAGACCTATTCTTATTAAGCTATTTGCAATTTTGGGGCCTTCACAGAACAAGTAATACTTACAGAGGGGCCACTTTCACCACTACGACCACGGGGACCAGGAGGACCAATAGGACCAGGGTGACCATTAGAGCCTTCTTTACCAGAAGGGCCGACAGGACCAGGGAGACCCTATGAGAATAAGACAGCAAAAACAAGGACATCAACAGGATTCAACTGTCATCCAACCCAACATCCCTATATTTAATAAATCATTTTTTAATAAAACCTAACTCTTTAAACAAATACTAACTAGTATAGGTCATGGAAAAGACTGGGAAGGTTAAAAAGAAGAAACGTGTATGTGTGTGTATAATGGGGAGAGTTCATGTATATTTAAAACTTTCTATGTAAACTAAAAACAACAAGGAAAGAAACTCCACTGTCAAATAGTAAAGGAGTATCAAAAGTTTGTCTCAGACAGCAGACATCTTATAAAAAAGTTAAAATTGGAAGGAAAAAGCTTCAAGACCGCCCCAGGTATTACAAACTCTATGGAGCTGAGGAGCGTGTTTGCGCCCTTTAAATCCCAGATGACTGTATCCTGAAGCAGCCTTGCGAAACGCTGGCCATCGTCGACAGTCACTGTGGGACTTGGGGAAATTTAGAAATTGATTGATCAAGCTGACTCTCTGCATGACGACTTGAAGCAGACAGAGGATCTGTTTAGATAAATACTCCTGTTTAAGGAGTTTTTGAATTATCACAGTATTTTTGAAGTCTTTAAAGTTTTGGACTATTGAATAAAATATGATAGTGGTAGTTATCATCCTCGGCATAAAAAAACCTTCCTTATTTTTACCATTATCATATTTTATTCAATAGTCCAAAACTTCAAAGACTTCAAAAATATTGTTCCCACAAAGGGAAAAGTAGATAAAGAGGAGTAGGAAAGACAATCATCGGTCACTGTGACCAGATGCCAGCAGAAGTGATTTAAACCTAGGCAAAGAAAGTGCCAGACAAATTTGTTAAGATTGGATGTATCTATTACTCCTTATTACTCCAAAAAAAGGTAGGCGAGCTTACTGGCATCCGACTTGTTTTCGCTGCACTTTAGCAGTAAGTGTTGCTTCATACCAGAGCGGCTTTTTGATCATCAATTGTACTATTCTGCACCCATATTTTGTGATTTTCAACAGTAAGTGTCAGACCCCTAAAGCAGACGGTTGTTCCGTTGAAACATGGCCCCGTGTCAGGTCATACATCTGTGTGATGCTGAATAAAGTTCGCTTTTATCTACCTCAGGTTGCAAAGATTTTTTGGTCCACCCCTACTCTTTGGATTTCTGTTTGAACTACGCATAGGATGTTTTTTACCTTGCGCACTTTTCAGAATTGCTCAACATATGTGTTCCTGGCGATGGAGAATAGGCCCAACACTGGCAGGACAGGCACTTATGTATGTGCTGTATAAAATCTGCAAATATGGGCCTATTTTTACTGGCACATACACACACACAAATTATACTGCCTCAGAGCTGGGATAATTACACCTACTTTCCCTGATACAATTTTAAAAAGGCATGTAGATATATAACTCGCCTTCACAGCCTAGGTACCCTTTTTTCATAAAAGTACTCTCTGTATGAGAGAGCTGACTGGACACATGTGTGTTTCTGCATTACCATGTACATGTGAGCAAGAAGCATCTAGGATTTTCCAACTGTAATGAAAAGAGTTCTCTCAGACTACTAGTGTCTAACAGCTGGAGTCTGTTGGTTTTTGTATAATAAATGCTGATGAATTAATATTGCGTAATGACAGGGCTTTGATTGCAACTATGTAATAACAATTGATATTAAACCTCATTTGCTATTTTTGTGACATGGTCTCTCTCCTCATCCATGTTATCTCACAGAGGAGATGGATGATCTGGATGCCAAATGCACCATAAGATAATGTGTTTTACTTACTCTTGGACCGGCAGGTCCAGCAGGCCCAGTTGCACCTTGGTCACCAGAAGAGCCCTATACAGGAACCAAAACAATAACACAGGAGTTCATCATTCAGTGTCAGCAACACAGTGACCATGAACTCATGAGAGGCCTTGCTAATTAATTACCCAACAGCTTCTGCAATCCTTCTGAATGAATACTTCTGTAGCAATTTAGACATGCACTAAAAACAATTCTAAACTATGGAAATTTGAAAGTAGCTAGTCTGTCACAGCATCATGTTCTGCTTAGGGTCTAGGGCAGCACTCAGCTGTCCCCTGTACTCGGGGATGGATCGTCGCACAGGCCTACTGGGCCCAGGTCCAGGAGCCCTTCTCATTATCAGGGCGAGCTTTGCATAGCAGCCTAACTGTACAGTCTGGTGGTTGTAGCTGGGAAGGGGGATGAGGGCTCTATAAGCTATTATTTGTGATCCGTCCCTGCCTGTACTGCAGTTTGTAAAGATTAGGCAAAAGCATGTGGAATTGAACAAGTAACATGCAGAGGCAGGTTGGTTATTCAGGCTACACACAATTTAGAGCTAACGCTTTGTAAATGAAAGGATGAACAATACTCACAGGAGGACCAGGCAGACCTTGGAGACCAGTGAAGCCTCTGTGACCCTTCTGACCTCGCTCACCAGCTTCACCAGCCTCTCCCTTGTCACCACGAGGTCCTTGAGGACCCTGAAACGAAAATTCAATAAGGTTTAAGAATCCTAATAACTGGAGAGCCCTCCTGTAGGTCAACACAATCTGCTCCGTTTCTGTTACATAATGACCTTCACTTTCTGTTGATATTACTTCTACCGAACACAGAAAAGTTACATATGACAATAAATAGTTCTGTTTTATTTCGCTGATTTTTATCAAAAATATAATTTTACAACACAGAATACCTACTGATATGCCTCGAGCCCCCGCAGGGCCTGCTGGTCCCATTGGACCTTGAGCTCCCTATAGAGAAATGAAAGAGAAAGAATGAGAACTTGCAGTGTCCATAGACATAGTGGAACAAAGGGAGATCAGTGTAAGAAAATCTGTCAACATTCCAGACATTGCAATCTAAATTACGAAATTTCCTCACAAAAGACTCTTCAATGTCAGGTCATGGAAAAAGGAGTTAGTGATAGGAGATCTTATTGACTAATATGCCTTAGATTTTCTAGCAGTTATGGAAACAAAGTTTTCAAGAGATAAGGGGGGTGGACTTGACTGAAATTTGGATATAAAGTTTTCTTTGAGGCTCATGTAGGACAAAGGGAGAGAGATGGCTTTGTTTTTTGGGAAGGACTTCAGTGTGAGCAAGTTCAGGAGTAGCAATTGGGGGGGAATGGAAATGGTGGGTTTTGAGGGGGTAGGATATAATGGTTATGTATGTTGCTCCCCATCCCCAGTGGGGATGTAAGGAGATGGGAGGAAGTTTTAGATTTGAAAGCGGAGATTAATTTATAGTTTCTGTATTTATAGTAGTAGGTCATATTTAACTTGCATTTCAATAATTTAGGTTGCTCTAAGGCACTGATCCCTCTAAGCTGAGCAGGAGTCCTCCAAATGCATTGCTGCCAGTGGAGGGTGATGCTTCAATAATGTGTCTTCAGTTGCTAGGGACAGGCAGGTTCCCTGGAACCCTGCAGAGCTTGCCTGTCCCTCACTATTGAAAATATGAAAGTGAAACAGCACCCCTATTGGCAGGAGTGTAAGTGAAGGACCCTTACTCAGCTTAGAGGGAACAGTGCTCTAAGGTAAAGTATTTCCTTTCAGCATTAGAAGTATTAGGTTTTGATCAGTATGTAGATCTCTTTAACACAGTTAAGGGGCATATTTTGGACCTGGGGACTGACCTGGAGGAGAAGCAAGTTAGGGTATGCTCGTATATATTTGTGGTAGATCTCTTAAACAGATCATTGGCTTGTTTCTGTTCCATTGGTTTATGTAGTGTGAATTAGGAAGAACCAGGAGGCAGGAAGAGAGTGATAGCACTAGGAGCTTATAGACTGGATACAGCTATTAGATCAGTTTGTGTCTCATGTAACCATTACAATGACAGATGATATGAACCTGGAATCATTGAGTGGAGACCTGGGAGCATGAGTTTTTGAGGTGTTTGGATGAAATGCAATGTTTCCTCTCAGTTGTATGGGAGTCCTCTATTTGCATTCCTTCTGGTGGGGTTTGATGCTTCAGTATCATGTTATCAATCACAAGAGACAGACAGGCAAGGCTGTGGAGTCGGAGTCAAGGAGTTGGAAGCAATTTTGGGTGGAGCTGGAGTCAGTAAAAATGTACCCCATTGAATTCAATGGGGATATCCTGAAAAACCCGACTGGATGACTGTGCCCGAAGACTTGGATGAAAACCCCAGGTTTACCATCTTGAAATCTAGCTTTCATAGATATAAGTACATAAGTATTGCCATACTGGGAAGGACCAAAGGTCCATCAAGCCCGGCATCCTGTTTCCAACATTGGCCAATCCAGATCACAAATACCTGGCAAGATCCCAAAAAAGTACAAAACATTCCATACTGCTTATCCCAGAAATAATGGATTTTCCCCAAGTCCATTTAATAACGGTCTATGGATTTTTCCTTTAGGAAGCCGTCCAAACCTTTTTTAAACTCCACTAAGCTAACCACCTTTACCACATTCTCTGGCAACAAATTCCAGAGTTTAATTACACGTTGAGTGAAGAAAACGTTTCTCTGATTCGTTTTAAATTTACTACATTGTAACTTCATCGCATGCCTCCTGGTCCTAGTATTTTTGGAAACCGTGAACAGATGCTTCACATCTACCCGTTCAACTCCACTCATTATTTTATAGACCTCTATCATATCTCTCCTCAGTCGCCTTTTCTCCAAGCTGAAGAGCCCTAGCCGCTTTAGCCTTTCCTCATAGGGAAGTCATCCCATCCCCTTTATCATTTTCGTCGCCCTTCTCTGCATCTTTTCTAATTTCACTATATCTTTTTTGAGATACAGCGACCAGAATTGAAGTACATAAGTATTGCCATACTGGGAAAGACCAAAGGTCCATCGAGCCCAGCATCCTGTTTCCAACAATCCAGGTCACAAATACCCGGCAAGATCCCAAAAATGTACAAAACATTTTATACTGCTTATCCCAGAAATAGTGGATTTTCCCCAAGTCCATTTAATAATGGTCTATGGACTTTTCCTTTAGGAAGCCATCCAAACCTTTTTTAAACTCCACTAGGCTTAAAAAAGGTTTGGACGGCTTCCTAAAGGAAAAGTCCATAGACCCATAGACGGTTGGTAGCCAACTATTTTGGGGAGGCTAAAGGGGGCGGAGCTTACCTCCGTAGCGACGTCAATGACGTCGCGTCACTGCCAAGGGGGCGGAGGGGTGGAGCTTACCTCCGTAGCGACGTCAATGACGTTGCGTTGCTGCCAAGAGGGCGGAGCTGACCTCCGTATTCTCCGTGGAAGCGATGTCAATGACGTCGCTGCCACGGAACTAAAACAATTAAACTGCACGCGCGAGGGGAGTGGGTAGGGCGGGTGCAACACCCGGAAGTCGACCATTGGGCTGGGGAGGCTTAGCCTCCCCAAGCCTCTTATACGGGGCGCCTATGCATAGACAGTTATTAAATGGACACAATATTTGAGGTGCGGTTGCACCATGGAACAATACAAAGGCATTATAACATCCTCATTTTTGTTTTCCATTCCTTTCCTAATAATACCTAACATTCTATTTGCTTTCTTAGCCGCAGCAGCACACTGAGCAGAAGGTTTCAACGTTATCATCAACGACGACACCTAGATCCCTTTCTTGGTCCGTGACTCCTAACGTGGAACCTTGCATGACGTAGCTATAATTCGGGTTCCTCTTTCCCACATGCATCACTTTGCACTTGCTCACATTAAATGTCATCAGCCATTTAGACACCCAGTCTCCCAAGGTCCTCTTGTAATTTTTCACAATCCTCCCACGATTTAATGACTTTGAATAACTTTGTGTCTTCAGCAAATTTAATTACCTCACTAGTTACTCCCATCTCTAGGTCATTTATAAATATGTTAAAAAGCAGCAGTCCCAGCACAGAGCCCTGGGGAACCCCACTAACTACCCTTCTCCATTGAGAATAATGACCATTTAACCCTACTCTCTGTTTTCTATCTTTTAACCAGTTTTTAATCAACAATAGAACAATGACTCTCCAATTTCCTCTGGAGTCTTTCATGAGGTACTTTGTCAAATGCCTTCTGAAAATCCAGATACACAATATCAACCAGCTCACCTTTATCCACATGTTTGTTCACCCCTTCAAAGAAATGTAGTAGATTGGTGAGGCAAGATTTCCCTTCATTAAATCCATGTTGACTTTGTCTCATTAATCCATGCTCTTGAATATGCTCGGTAATTTTGTTCTTAATAATAGTCTCTACCATTTTGCCCGGCACCGACGTCATACTGACTGGTCTATAATTTCCCAGATCTCCTCTGGAACCTTTTTTAAAAAATCGGCTTTACATTGGCCACCCTCCAGGATAACCTGCTGAGTTGAATCTTCAAAACTGTATCTGCCAACCAGTTTCAAAGTCACAGCCAATGTCAAGATCACAGGAACCATAGATCTGGCAGTAACCCAAATTAAATTATAGAGAGCATCCGCAACATAGGAGAACTGCTTCCAAATGAGCAGGCTCCTAAGGACTAGACATAACCTCTTGCAAGGACTCGAAGTGAGTATTCTGAACCCACATTAACAAGGTCTGGAAACATAAGCACTATATACTGCTGCTTGGAGACCCAAGGCTGCCGCTTCAAAGGCCTACTTCAAAACTGACTCAAGGCCGTATCACCCTCAACAGGAATCATGTTCTTCTATGTAACTGTAGTCACCAAGGCATCCAACTTAGGCTATTTCAATGTCCTTCTTTTCAGGAACTTCTACAGGTAGGCACTCAGTTTACAAATTAGGGGCGTTAGTTATGCACACAATTGCTAATTAGTGCCAATTAGTGCTTGTGAAAGACAATTATTGCTATTATCTCCAATGAAGTACCAATTTAGCGCCAATTAGCTAATTATGTTATGTATATGACTGATATTATTCTATAACCAGGTACTCATTCATGCGCCCAATGTTGGGTGCCATTTATAGAATTTGGAGGTTATTGTATATGTGCATAAATGCCAAAATTCCACCTAAGCATTATTCAGTAAATATGCACACATCTAATATAGGGCCCCATTTACAAAGGCACACTAGCATTTTTAGCGAGCTCTAAAAATAAATGTACGCTAAATGTTAGTGATGCCCAGATATTCCTATGAGTGTCTCTAGCGTTCATTTATTTTATTATGTTACATTTGTACCCTGCGCTTTCCCACTCATGGCAGGCTCAATGCGGCTTACATATTGTATACAGATACTTATTTGTACCTGGGGCAATGGAGGGTTAAGTGACTTGCCCAGAGTCACAAGGAGCTGCCTGTGCCTGAAGTGGGAATCAAACTCAGTTCCTCAGGACCAAAGTCCACCACCCTAACCATTAGGCCACTCCTCCACTCCATGCCTTTGTAAAAGACCCCCATAGTGCATATCTTACATATAGGCAGAGTCTGGGAGGAGTATAGACAGGACTCACATTTACACATGTATAACTCCAGCATTTAGGCATGAGCATTACACCAGTTCTATGGATGACTTTAGTGCTTGCACCTTAATTTTAGGCAGCTTTGGGTGCCTATTTATAGGTGCACAGTTATAGAATTACCTCCAAGGCACCTAAATTAGGCTCTGAATCTCATCTTATGAATGGCAGGGCTAACTCTCCAGCTTATTTTCAAACGAGAAAGCCGGCGATCTTCCGACACAAATCAGGAAATGGCCGGCCATCTGCTGAAGCCGGCGAAATTGGTATAATCGAAAGCTGATTTTCACCGGCTTCAACTGCTTTCTGTCGCAGAGCCGGCCAAAGTTAAAGGGGGCGTTTTGGCAGGCTATGGAAGGCGGGACGGGGGCGTGGTTAGGAGATGGCCGGCTTCAGCCAATAATGGAAAAAAGAAGGCCGGCTCTGATTAGCATTTCGGCGGCTTCACTTGGTCCATTTATTTTTAGGACCAAGCCTCAAAAAAGTGCCCCAACTGAGCAGATGACCACCGGAGGGAACCAGAGATCACCTCCCCTTACTCCCCCAGAGGTCACCAACTCCCTCCCACCCAAAAAAAAAAAAAAATTAAAATCATTATTTTGCCAGCCTCTATGCCAGCCTCAAATGTCATACCCAGCTCCTTGACAGCAGTATGCAGGTCCCTGAAGCAGTTTTAAGTGGGTACAGTGCACTTCAGGCAGGTGGACCCAGGCCCATCTCCCCCCCCCTACCTGTTACACTTGTGATGGTAAATGTGAGCCATCCAACCCCCCCCCAAAACCCACTGTACCCACATATAGGTGCCCCCCTTCACCCCTTAGGGCTATGGTAGTGTTGTACAGTTGTGGGTAGTGGGTTTGGGGGGGGATTTGGGGAGCTCAGCACACAAGGTAAGGGAGGTATGCACCTCGGAGCAATTTTTGAAGTCCACTGCAGTGCCCCCTAGGGTGCCCGGTTGGTGTCCTGGCATGTGAGGGGGACCAGTGCACTACAAATGCTGGCTCCTCCCATGACCAAATGCCTTGGATTTGGCCGGGTTTGAGATGGCCAGCATCGGTTTCCATTATCGGCGAAAACCGATGCCGGCCTTCTCAAACCCGACCATCTCTGACATTTGGCCGGCCCCAACCGTATTATTGAAACGAAAGATGGCTGGCCATCTTTTGTTTCGTTAATACGGTTCGGGACCGCTGTTAGCGGCGCCGGCCATATAAATGGCTGCCCATATAGATGGCCGGCGCCGTTTGATTATGTCCCTCAATATAAGCATAAATTTTAAGCTCCTAAATTTATGCCCTAGTTTCAGCCAAACTTAGGAGCCATATAGGACATTTTTGATATGACGTCTAAGTCCGAATTTGGACATTTTGATGGAAACGTTTAAAAAAACAAATCTAGCTCACAGCCATAATCGAACCAGAAAAACATCTACATTTCTGGTTTGATTATGGCTTTGAACTAGACGTTTTAAGGCTTAACACGTCCATCTGTAAGTAGCATTATTGAAAAAAGTCCCAGGAAAAAAACGTTGAAAAACACGTCTGGCAGCGTTCCTAGTGAACTGGCCACAGAGACATCCCAGCAGTGCAGAAGGGCAACCTAATGGTCAGAGCAATGGACTTCACATACAGGGACCCAGGTACAAATCCCACCTATCCCCCTTTATAATGTATTGTGAGCCCTCCGGGAACAGAGAAAACCTACTGTACCCTAAAGGTCTACCACTACAATAACCCTCAGGCTTGCAGGTCACTTATATATTTAGGTACGGAAGGTATTTCTATGTTTCAGGAGGGCTCACATATTTGTACTGAAATTAAAGAGTTAAACTGGGAACTGAACCTGAGCCCTGTTGTTCACTGTCCACTGCACTGACCACTAGGCTACTCCATCCACTTGTTTGCTGCTTTCTTAGGGATGGCCATAATATCTGGAGCTGTCATACAGCCTGGTATCCATTGTCACTATTACATCTTTGGGGGATGGGGGGGGGGGGGGTCAGTGAACACTGAAGAATTAAGGGGGGGGGGTCATACCTTCATTCCTCCTGTGGTCAACCGGTAAGTTAGGGCACCTTTTTCTGACTTAGTCGTGACTGCAACAGGTCTAGATTAAAACTTCTTTTCTGACCTGGATCTTTTTTTCTGTTCCATTACCGCAGAGAAATGTCTAGATTGTAAGCCCGCAAAACTCCTGCCCAAAACACACCTCCAACACACCCCCTTGCTATTTGGACGAACTCAGTGAAAAACGTCCCAATTCTGCCATTTTGAAAATCATGATTTAGACGTTTTGGTGGGAAAAATGTTCATCTGCCGCTTTGTGCCTGCTTTCTCAAGACATTTTTCTTTTTTGAAAATGAGTGCCTAAGGAGCCGATCTTCAGCTGGCAGGAGGCAGCCCGCATAAGTCCTGCAGTCAGCTCTGACCCTGGATATTCAATGGCGGGCCATTTCCAGTGGTTGACATTGAATATCTGGGGTTGTTTGGTTGGCGCTAACTTAACTGGCTAACTGAATATTCAGTGCTGACCAGTTAAGTTAACAGTGGGCAAAGATAGGAATGCTATTTATGCAATACGATTTGCCCACTAAACTTAGCTGGTCAGTGCTGAACATTGCTGGTTATCGTGCGATTTAGCTGGTTAACCTTTTGGTGCTGACTGTGAATATTCAACAGGAGAAAACTGGTTATCTCATGCTGAATATTCGTGGTTAGGCGCTGAAATGATATTTAACCAGTCAGAGGCCATTTCTGACCAGTTAAATAGCTTTGAATATCGGAGGGATACGTATTCAAGTGAAAATATATCTTAATTTAGGAGCTTAAAAAGTTATGTTTCTAAATCTATGCCTTTGACTAGATTTACAAGCCTAATTTATGAGCCTACCCCCGGATTCTATATATCACCCTGAGATTTCTGCATGGAAATTGAAGCGTATTCCATAATAATGCACATAACCTAATTGGTTAACAAGCCAATCAGCGCTGATTGCCAATTAACAAGCAATTGACACTAATTGGCATTAATTAGAATTTACGCAAACTAAGTGTATACTAACATACTGCACGTAAATTTTAAGCTGCATAGCTGAAATGGGTGCATGGCCATGGGAGTGGAATGGGCAGGTCATGAGCGTTTGTAATTCATTTCAGTGCTGAATTTTTAGGCACGATATATAGAAGCTAGTCCCTGGTGCTGAAAATCAGTGCTAAGGTCCTTTTTCCCTTTTTAGGATCCTATATTTTCAAAAGTACATTTTCAAAAAGAAGAACCATTTAGGAGCATAAAGCATAAAATACTAAGTGGAGAGGAACAAGAAGATGTGAATCGCTTGTTTGCTCTTTCCAAAAGTACTAGGACTAGGGGGCATTTACTAAGTAGTAAATTTAAGACAAATCAGAGAAAATACTTCTTCACGCAACGTATAATTAAACTCTGGAATTTGTTGCCAGAGCAGGTGGTAAAAGCAGTTAGCTTAGCAGGGATCAAAAATGTTTGGACAAGTTCCTAAAAGAATAGCCCATAAGCCATTATTACGATGGACTTGGGAAAATCCACCACTTATTTCTAGGATACGCAGCAAAAAATCTGTTTTACTGTTCTGGGATGTTGCCAGGTACTTGTGACCTGGATTGACCACTGTTGGAAACATGATACTGGGTTTGATGGACCTTCGGTCTTCTCCAGTCTGGTGATGTTCATGTCCTTATGAATATCAATCTCTTGAGGTCCTAATTTTGGTTGAAAATAGGGGCAAATTTATGAACTAATTTAGGTGGTCTAAATTTAGGAGCCCAGGTTCTTTTAAATATTGGGTCCTATATATTTAGAGAAAAGGAGAAAACAAAGATATATATTTATATGTACCTAATAAGGTACACATGGAATATATTTGCTTATTATCTAAAGTAAAAGTACGAGAAGTTCCCTAATGTGATGTGATGTTGGAAGCAGGTCTCCAATTAAAGCTTCATGATGTCGTCAATAAGAATCTATGTATAGGGTAGTCAACACCTATGTGGAGTCCTTTACAGAATTCCCGGGTATATACATGCACATATGTTAGGCACAAGCATTTATGTTTGCACCTAGACTGTTAAAAACACACACACACAAATTACAGTAACAAATTACAGTACTCTATAATTTATATATGTCACTGTGTGCCCTGCCCATGCGTTGCCACAAGCCATGTATACGTCCATCTTCAAACTGCACACCCATCACATTTAGGTGCCAGGTTATACAATAGCATGTAGTTAGACCATTGTTATTTTCGCAGGTTTGTGCATACATGGGCATCCATGCATGTATTCTAGTATTCTGGTCATTTACATGTATACTTGGGGCCCAATATTCAGACCACAGGAGGTAGCTGGGCTGCCTCCCGCAGTTAGCTTTGAGTCCAGATATTCAATACCGGGTCATTTCCGGTGACCAACACTGAATATCTGGGTGTATTTTGGCCGGTTTAAATTTAACCGGTCAAGCTGATATTCAGAGTTGGCTGGTTAAGTTTAAATTGGCTAAAGACATACCTGATATTTTGGCCACCAAACTTAGCTGGCGATGCACTGAATATTGGCGGATAACCAGTTATATCGTGTGATATAACCGGCCTATTCTCTAGGTGCTAACTGGCAATATTCAGCGAGAGATAACCAGCCGTCTCCCACTGAATATCACTGGATAGCCAGTTAAGTACCATTTAACTGACCAGGAGCCCTTTCTGGTCAGTTAAATTACCCTCTAACCCCTGGATTCTATATAGTGCAACTTAAGTTGCACACGCAAATTCAGTCATGTTCTGGATTTGCACGTGCAATTTAATCAGTTAACAAGCCAATCAGTGCTGATAACTGCCACTTAAACAATTATTGACACTAATCGGCATTAATTAAAATTTATGCACAGAACTAAGTATATTCTATAATGTGATGCGTATAAATTCTAAGACTCATAGTTGGAAATAGGGGGGTGGCCATTGGTGTGGAATGGGTGAGTCATGGGCGCTTCTAAAATCTATGCGCATTACAGAACATACCTGGTCTGCATCTAATTTAGGCGTTGGTATTTACACCAAGTTTTACCTGGTGTAATTGCCCACAACTAAGTTTAGTAATGTGGATGAGCACTCGGCATTTTCTCTAAGCCATGCAGAAATTTAGGCTTATTCTACAGAATACGCCTAGGCGTATTTCATTTTGGTGCAGATTTTTTAGGCGTAATATATACAATCTAGTCCTAAATGTTGATACGAAGGTGAAGATATTCTCCAGTGAGGATACTTACAGATTCACCACGGTCTCCTTGTTTGCCAGTAGGACCAACAGGACCAGGAGATCCAGGTGAACCAGGAGCTCCAGGTGCACCAGCAGAGCCAGTCTCACCACGGTCACCCTGTTTGGAGATAAAATTTCATTGGTAAATCATACTGCTCTTTGATTAGGAAGTCATGTTACATGCTTATTAGACTCTCACATCATAGTTTCCATCTCGGAGGAAAGGCTGTCTAGCATTCTGAAGCTACCTACTACTCATGCAATTAAGGAACAATGGGTGGCAGATATCACAAGCGCCAATATTTCAAACACAATTCCAATTAGCCCTCCCTGGACACAAATGGAGTTTGCTCATATTGGGGATGCTCAGCACCCACTGCAACCAAAGAGCTGGTTCCTATGGGAGTTAGCAAAACAGGTCAGAGGGAAGCAGCAACACAAACCAACGTAAAGCAAAACAGTGAAGTTGGCTGCAGATGGAACAACCAGGTGGAGCCAAAAGTAGGAGGAAGCAGATTTTATTAAAGGACCTGGCACAACCAGTGTTTTGGCAACTGCCTGCATCAGGGGTCAAAATTACATGTCACAATGGAGCAGTGCTTCCAACATGTCTTCAACAATAGTAATACAAAAAAAATCCAATAGATGATAGATTGTTTCACAAGTGAGACACAGTTGAATGGCACACTGACATAGGCAACCGTGGAAACACAGGCCATGTCAGGTCCTTTAATAAAATCTGCTTCCTCCTACTTCTGGCTCTGCCTGGTTGTTCCATCTTTGGTCCACTTCACTGTTTTGTTTTCTTTGGGGATAAACAAAATGGGGGGAGGGAGCAGAGTGAATGGAGGGATATACACATGAATAAAAGGGCCTATGTCTTTTGGGAGTGAGCAGTGCAGGAGCTATCTGTGGTTCAGTGCTGAGAAATGTTCTGTAAAATACATCCATGACACATTTATCCTATGAGAGGATTGGAGATATCTATGCAGCATATATGCATCAGGAAGGGGCAGGGTAGATGGGCTATGAGATATATCTGGGGCTTCCTTTTATAAGTGTTCATAAACTGTAAAACTAGGTGTTTTTCTCCAGTTAACTGGAGGTCATTTAAGGATATAAGAAATCAGTGTTTACAAGTGTTTCTGCAGCACAAAAACCATTGCTGGATACCTTTTTGGATTTGTGCAGCTGAGAAGTTATCAGTGCAGATAAGGCACAAACACAGAGAGCAGGATCCAAGGCAGATAAGGGGAGGAAATGAGGAAGTACTAGGGGAAGTGGAGGGTTTTTTTCTATGTTTGTCCAATAAACACCTATTTTATATTTCTTTTTAATTTTTTTTTTTGCATCAGGGTGTTTCATTGGTGATTATCAGTTAAAACCCAAAATCAGATGTCTTAGACATATCCCACAGGAATACTACTATTAAACTACTATTAAACATTTCTATAGCGCTACTAGACTTACGCAGCGCTGTACAAATTAACATGAAAAGCCAGTCCCTGCTCAACAGAGCTTACAATCTAAATTGGACAGACGAACAGACAGCTAGGGGTGGGGAAATTGCAGTGGTAGGGGTGATAAGTGAGGGTGTTGAGTAAGAGAGTCACGGTTAGGAGTCGAAAGCAGTAGCAAAGAGGTGGGCTTTAAGCCTAGACTTGAAGACAGCCAGAGACTGAGCCTGACGTAGTAGTAGTAGTGATTATCAGTTAAAACCTAAAATCAGATGCCTTAGATATATCCCACAGGAATAGGGAAAAGGTGGAATATATTCATGGGTAAAATACATCTTTTTGGTAGGAAGCCAAGGTGACATAAGTCATGGAGAGGGCAGAGTGGGTATCTGTTGGTAGAGAGAGAAATCCAAAGATAGGTAGGAGAGACTGGGTACTGTCTCCCCCTTCATTCCTACCTCTTCGCTACCTTTCATAGATAATTCTAGGAACAATTATATAGTTTAAATTCTGTTCAGCCTTCTTTTGAGTGTCGTGTAGATAGCTATTGTTGGTTCAGATCTTCATATATAGTGCTAGAAGTGAAGACTACATCTAATTTATTTTTACACACCTCTCTACAGATGTTTTGGTCAGTATTTACAATGGAGCACTCCCCAAGTCCCTTTTCACATATACTATACATACAGGTTTTCTTGATTATTAATTACTGAACATTTATCGCTCCCAATACTCAACAGTTCTAAGATTAGACATAACTATGCTCATCACAGCACAGATCTCAACATGATACCACGTAACTGCAAGGAAAAGTTAAAAGAGAGGGCAGCAATCGGACAAAGGTCAATATGCAATGTAACAGCAGAAAACAGCTGCCACAAGGAATAAATGAGAAACTTGGTGAGTGGTGTGCTGGAGCCAGCTCGCAAGAGCTGCTTGTTAAATTTTTTAACATCTTGTGAGCCGGTTGTTCGGGCAGGCGAACCAGTTCTCCAAGGCCGGAGCAACCTGGCAGTAAGCGAGATAAGTATGGCAGGAGGGTGCCCCAAGCCATGCTTACCGCCGCTTACCTCACCTCCCAAAGTCCTCATTTGCCTGCGCCCGCGCCGCCCTGTAGGGTTTAAATCTTTTATTTACCTCCGTCGCAGCAGCAGCAGTGAAAGCCCTGCCCATTTCTAGCCTTCCCTCTCAGTGTCCCGCCTTCTTCTGACGTCATTTCCTTTTCCTGCGAGGGCGGGACACTGAGAGGGAACGAAGGGAAGGCTAGAGATCGGCAGGGCTTTCTCTGCGGCTGCTGCGACGGAGGTAAATAAAAGATTTAAACCCCGCAGGGCGGGCAGATGGACATGGGAGCGGAAGGGCAGGGGAGAGGAGAATCGCTGGACATGGAGGGGAGGGCAGGGCCCAGGGAGAGAGGGAAATTGCAGGACATGGAGGGGCCAGGGGAGAGAGGAGAATTGCTGGATATGGATGGATAGATGGATGCAGGGCAGGGGAGAGGAGAGGAGAGTTGCTGGGCATGGGTGGATGGAGGGGAGGGCAGGGGAGAGGAGAGTTGCTGGACATAGGTGGATGGAGGGGAGGGGAGAGGAAAGTTGCTGGACATGGGTGGATGGAGGGGAGGGGAGAGGAGAGTTGCTGGACATGGGTGGATGAAGGAGAGGGCAGGGGAGAGAGGAGGGTTGCTGGACATGGATGGATGAAGGGGAAGGAAGGAGAAATTCTGGATATGGATGGAGGGGAGGGAAGGAGATGCACATGGA